>NC_046358.1:82321012-82629656 GCF_004027225.2 Strigops habroptila
TTATAATGATAAAATTTAATTCTGGTAAGCTGATCTTCAGATCAAAGTTAAAGGTTTAGATCCAAAACCACCTGATTTGGGACTGGGTGGAGGAGCACAATACTAGATGGCTTTTTTTGTAGACTGAATTCTCCCTTGAGACAAGAAGGGCTGTTCTTGATGGAGTAATATGAAGAGCTGGGAATATGAGATCTGGCAAACAAATTACAGTTCTTAGAATGAAACAAATCCTGCTGGAGAGGAGAAGGGACAGGATCAAGTTTCATATTGAGCTTGTTGCTGGGAGGAGAACTGATAGCAGACTTGCATGAAACCTTCCTAGCAGAGTGGAGTTGTAGCTGGGCAGAATTGAAGGCTTTAGTTTCATGAACACTGAAAGCTGTAAACATATCCTACACCCTCTAACTTTGCTTTCAATTGCTTGTCCTGATCTTCTTCCTCGTGTGGCTGTAAGGTGGTGGTAGATTCGGTGAGAAATGGAATCAGATTAAAGCTGGGGTTTTTGTGTGTGCTTGTGGGGAGAGGGAAGGAGAAACTTTAATCTGGCTCAGTGCTAAATTGGGATTTGGCAGTATAAAACAGGAGTGAAAGGGAAGAGGGTGATGCTGATCTTAGTTGCCCCTGATGCTGTCTTGGCATCTGTGAAAATTACAGCCCAATGTGCTTTTTTAGTTCCTGTTGTTGGTACATTCTAGTGTAGGAATTCTTTGTTAGTGACTAAATTTCTGTTTGGTTTGCTCCTTAGGATGAGTCCAAGCCACCCTATTCTTATGCTCAGCTAATTGTGCAAGCTATATCTTCAGCACAGGACAGGCAATTAACACTAAGTGGGATCTATGCCCACATTACCAAGCATTATCCATATTACAGGACTGCTGACAAAGGCTGGCAGGTGAGTTCTTGACACTGACAAGCTTTTAAACTACTTTGATAGGGCTTATCTGCTTTGAAATGCATTTATTAAGGGTTTTGGGGCACTGGGAATAGAGCTGCTTTGACTGTTCCCAGAGTGAATTTGTTTAATATAAGCTGACTAGTTTGTTTGTGGGTGATGAGTATTTTTAAATACTTTCTAGGGCAATGCAGTGTGTTACTATTGGGCTCTTGGGTTCTTGAAACCCTTTTAATGCTGTAGTCATGCATCTTTCATTTTTGTATGTTTATTCTCCCACATCCTTGCTATCAGTCACTCCTTTGCCCAGATACTTGCCTGAGTCTTGCTTAATCCTTTACCTGGTCTTTGTTTGGCATGATCTGTCCAGGCAGAAGATGGCCAACCCAAAACAGAGATCCCAGTTCTCAACCACAATACCTTAAATCATCCCAGATGTTTTATTTTCTTAGTGTGTCAGTTACATTGCCTAAGTCACAGTTGGCAAATTTTGAATCTCAGAATGAGAACTGGGGGAACTTTGAGTCTGTGTGTTCCTTGTGGTATTAAATGAAATCTGACCAGCTTCATAAGAGAGTTTGGATGTAGTGAACACATGCTAAATCAAGCTTAAGTGTTCATTTGAGGGCTGCTTTCAAAGTTCTAGAAACCTCAGCTCCACCTGCTTTCAGACTTTTTCTTGGCATCACACCTCTCAAATAGGTGTTGTGATTTGAATATAACACACTAATGCAGATGGGAAGACTCTTGCAGCTGGTGATTTCATTGCGTTCAACTGGCGGGAGCAGTACTGCTTGGTGCACTTTGAGTAGAGTTGGAATAAGTACATTTCTGCCTCCCTGCCTTTTCCCTGCAGTTCTAATTAATTGTGGAATTCACTTCCTGCCTTAACCTGCTTGGCAGAGTTGTGCCTTGTGAACTAGTTGGTGTATCCTGCTTCAAAGAAGGCTGCATTTCAGTGGAGGATGAGTTGCCTTTTCCTCTCCACTACCAATGGTGGTGTAAGTTTTCATTTGTGGAAAGGTAGTTTAAAGCTGCTACAAAAGCTCTTGTTTTGTGTTGAAAGTGGAACAGAAATGAGCTTGTGCACACCTGGGCTCACTGAGCCTTTCCCCAAGCCCAAAAGACAGTAATACACCCAGTAAGAGGTGGGCTTTTGCAATTAAAAGCATAAATAGTCTTGTCAACATCTGGAGAGCTGCACAGTGCCAGACTAGTGCCACATAGATGATGGATTCTTCTCAGAGACAGCTGTCTGAGGGCATGTTGGCTGGCTTGCATTATGATTACTCTGAGATGCAGCGTCCTTTAGGGCATGTTTGGGCACCCTGGTGATCATTTGGCAGGTAAGCAGTTAGCACAGGCTCGGGCAATTTTTTTTAATGCTTGCCTAAAACAAAGCCTGTCTTTTGAGAGAGTTCTGATGTGGTTTACAGTGATTTCCCCCTGCCTCAGCAAAAGCTTTACTTTCATTGCTTTCCACAGAAAAGTCACTACACTGCCTGGCTCCAGATGTATTTAAGTGATGGTGTTAGTACCAAGCAAACCCATCTTTCAGCATGGTTAGTAGAAACTCCAACATGTTTCCCCAGGTTTTCTCCTGCAGCATTTCTGTGACTTTGGAGCTGTGTGAGTCGAGTGATTTGTATCCATCTTCGACACTGATGCTGGCAGCGTGGATTTTACTTTTCCAAGCTGTGTGGTGAAACCCATTCGTCTTTGTTATATACATCCTCTTGGCAAAATAATCATCTCATTCCTCTGCTTCCTGCAGAATTCCATTCGGCACAACCTCTCCTTGAACCGTTACTTTATTAAAGTCCCACGCTCCCAGGAGGAGCCTGGAAAAGGCTCCTTTTGGCGAATTGACCCTGCCTCTGAAGCCAAACTAGTAGAGCAAGCATTTAGAAAACGAAGGCAAAGAGGAGTGTCCTGCTTCCGAACACCTTTTGGGCCTCTCTCCTCCAGGTAACTTCAGTTTCCTCTAATCTCTGTGCCAAACTCATTACAAAGAAAACAAACGAAAACCAAAGTACAGTGAGCAAACTTTACTTCTGTGTATAGTTTGAGAGCTAATACAGTTAGATTGTCCTGAGGCATAGTCTGAAAATTGTTCTGACTTCTTAAGTGCTTACCAAAAAAGAAGATAAAATCCAGAACCAAACTACAGAAGTGCATCACATAACATATCTGTTTTGGCATCATTTCAAAGAAATTCAGGGCAGTTATGACTGGAGTGTTTTCAGATGCCAGTCTCTCACTTCAGGAAAGCTGTGTTTAGATGTGGATTAGATCATAGGAGGAATAACTTTTGTGGTATTTAAAGCAGTCTCCTATAGGGAAGACCATGTTGATCGTAGGTGTCAGCGGTGAAGCAATGGGGAGTTCTGTGTAGCCACTGCAGTGTAACTGCAAAAGAGGAGCTGTGTGCAATGAGAGCTTTCTCTGAACCCTGTAGCTGTGAGGATAAGACTTACAATCCAGCACTAGCTGGAGCAATTTCATGTAACGTTCCTCCCACACCTTTTTTTGTCTGTTAAAATGAGGGGGAGGAAGCAGGAGGAGAGGTTTTCAGCTGATCAGCTTCTCTATCTTTTGTCTTGAAAGAAATGTTCAATTCCTTGTGTGTTTGGTGCCTCTGTGGGACCAGAGGTGGGAGGCAGTGGGGTGTAGGGGGAGCAACTGCTCTGTAAGCATATGTGGGGCAAGACACTTGCATCCACGTTGCATCTTTCTTCCTCTCCCCATCACTCACAGACACTGACAAAGATCTTTTTAGAATGGCCTGAAACTATAAAACTGTTTTGAACATGAGGCATTTACAGCTTCTCTGTCAGCAGTGAGTCTTAAAATGAAATGTTAAGCATGCTCTGAAGGGTCCAGTTTCCTTCAGCAAGGAATAGTGTGACAGTATTTAGTGCTAGAGCATTACTGTGTACGTTTCAACTCTTCTCAAGAAGACTGTGTCGTGGATAGTGTGGGAGAAAGGCTGTCTTTGTGCTGGAGAATCCTGTCCTGGAGATAACTCTTGCTCTCTGCTGCTGTATTCTGGTCAAAATGCATGTACACTTGCCAACACTATGTTTTGGTGTTTCAGGAGTGCTCCTGCCTCCCCTACTCATCCTGGCCTGCTGTCCCCTCACTCTAGTGGCCTACAGACTCCAGAGTGCCTGTCACGGGAGGGCTCACCCATTCCACATGATCATGACTTTGGGTCAAAGTTAGCCTCAGTTCCAGAGTATCGGTATTCACAGAGTGCACCTGGTGAGTAGCTGTTGTTTCACGGAGGGTGACTGTTCAACTGCACCAAGGGCCATGCTGAGGACACCACTGGAATGCTTCTTACAGCGTGTTACAGGAGGATCTAGGTCTTTCTTTCCATTTCGTTGTTAGAGACTGATGGTGCATATGCAACTTTAGAGCGTTTTTCCTACTAGTCTTCGGATGAGGGGGCAAGAGATAAAGGAATGTGTAGAAACACATGAGCTAACCTTGAACTAGGTGGCCCTAGAGAACTGACAGCAGAGTAGCCATGGCAGCGTGTGGCTCACTCACACTAATTTACCAGCCTTCTGGATAAGATCACCTTGGCTACGCAGAGCTCTGTGGTGCTGCAGCCAGGTTAATTTGTTAAGCCCTGGTGAGTATCTGCTTGTCAGCTGTGCTGTGACTGGCCTGATGTATAGGGTGTTCCTGGTGAAGTTGGAAGGCAAAGCTCATTAAGTAAAGCTGCTTTTTTGTGTGTGCCTTATGTGGCTTTTGTTCACAGAAATGCTTACATGGCAAGTAAGGTTTTTGGAAGTTAGGAAAGAGAAGATTGAAGGTGGTATTTTTGGAGCTTTATTTTTTGTTCCCTACACCTGCCAGTGCTGAAGGACTGAGTATTGCAGATTAGAAGTGCACAGGTGAAATGAATGGAGGCCTTTTTTCCCTCTCCTGCTAATGTATGGTTCTCTCATCTGTTTAGGATCTCCAGTCAGTGCCCAGCCAGTGATTATGGCTGTTCCTCCCCGACCATCTACTCTGGTGGCAAAGCCAGTTGCGTACATGCCAGCGTCAATAGTGACTTCTCAACAGCCTTCATGTCATGCAATTCACGTCGTGCAGCAAGCTCCCACTGTTACAATGGTCCGAGTTGTGACCTCCTCTGCAAACTCTGCAAATGGATACATCCTCACAAATCAGGGCACAGCAGGAGGAGCTCATGAAGCTGCTGGAGCAGTGTTGGACTTAGCCGGTGACCACCGAGGTAACTTTTCACCTCCTTTACTACTCTGTTAAGTCTGGAGCAGGCTTGTGGGAGGGGTTGTCAAACACTGTTTTCACTCACTGGGCACTTAGCCCTTTAATGAAAGATGTTTCCCAGGTAAAACTTAACTAATAGCTTATCCATTTGATGTCTTCACCAGCGAGCAGGATGACTGTGCTCCCTTGTCTCCTGTGGGGAATAAATCTAACAGACTTTGGAGGCTGAAAAAACATGCAGTGCTTTAAATATTTACATTATCCCCAGTATCAATATTATGCCTGTGTATTGGTCAGCTGGATGTGCTGTGGAAATGTGTGCTTTTTCTAGCCATAAAAGAGATGGGCTAAGAAAGGCTGAAACTCTCTGCTTCAGATGGCCTTGTAAATAAATGATTGAGCCTTTCTTTTCTGCAGGCCTGGATTTCCTAGAGGAAAGCATGTGCTTCTGGAAGTGCAGGCAGTACCCCATTAAAGCAGTCTTCAAAAACCAGTTAAAACAAAGGCATCTTTTCTTTCTTAAGTTGGAAATTCCAGCCTTGGGGGTTTTAGTGAGTTAAATGTTCTCCTGCTGTGATGTAGACAACACCTTGTCTACTCACCATTTCACAAGGGCTTGGTGCTGCAAGATAGCTGGGTGTTGTACCAGCAGCAAGGCTGGTTACTCTAATTGCTTTTATGTCAGCAGTGAGGTAACGATTCTTCTCAAAGGGAAAGAAAAAACTGGCTAAGACCTTCCCCTACTGCAGTAGCAGAACCACTGGCATTTTTAGTTCATCATGCTTGAGTTTCACTTGCATTCTCTAGAAATTCCTGCCTGGATCCCATACATGTTCCTGAAGTGCTAGCAGTTGCAGCTGCCTGTCACCTGCTCCATTCTTTCATTCATTAATTCTTGCTGTCATTTGCTCTTTCCCTACTTGTCCCTTTCTTATTCCCACTCATGTCCTTTTCTAGTCTCTACCTTCCCTTTGTCTTTGCTGGTTGCTCCATTTTCCTTCCTCATCTCCCTGCTTTCCTTGCCTTTTCTCTCCCTGCTTCCCATCAGCTTGCCTGCAGGTCTCAGCTCAATGCTTATGTGCCATCTAACTCCGCTTTTCTTACAAGTCTACTAATATTAAAATGGGAGAAGTCTTCTCTTCCTACAGGACTAATGAATTTGTGCTTCCTGCCTTCTCTGCTTTGAGACTCACGGAGCCTTGAAGAAGAGTGACTTTCCTTCCCTGCATGCCCAGCGGGAGGCTGTAATCTATCTGTTATGTACCTGCTGAATTGACCCCTTACTTGTCTTGGGAAGCGACATAAGGGGTTGAGTGCTCTCAAACAGTTATCTCTATCCAGGAACTCATCCCTCCTTTTTCTTATTATTTTTGCCTCTCTTCTGGTTTCTTCCTATACTTCCATAGCTGGCAAAAGCTTGCAATTATGGGAAGACCTCCTTGTAAATCAACCTACATTGCAGGCCTGATAGCAAGCTGTTGCAGACTTCTAGCTTCAGGCGTTGTTTAAGGACTTAATGCCCTTTCCTGCTGTGTGGTATTGAGAGTCAGGCTAATTTGCCTGTAATTACAAAGTAAGCTTGGATTTGCAGTGATCAGGGCTATAATGTGCCAGTGAGGGAGATGATGCCTTTTTAGGACAAAGAGTCAAGTTTATCATCTTGATTTTATTTTATTTGGCCAAGTGGCTTATGCTATAAGAGAAATGTTCTTTATAGAGTATATGTACAATAGAGAATATTTTAGTGTTTTCCCTGACCTTCTGTGGTGCTGAAGTATTTTCACATCTGTAAGCCTAGGGTATGTATCACTGCTAAAATGTTCATGAGAATAAAGCCTGCTCCTAAGCCAGGGTAGTAAATGATGGTTGTCTGTTTTACTCGCAAGCAGGCATGGATGAAAAGCCAACGATTGCATTTGCCACGATACCTACAGCCAGCCGTGTTATTCAGACAGTTGCCAGTCAGATGGCGCAGGGTGTTCCAGGACAGACAGTCACAATCCTTCAGCAGGCAGCTCCAGTGACCATTGGACAGCATCAGCTCCCGGTGAGGGCAGTCACTCAGAATGGGAAACATGCCGTCGCCACCAACAGCATCACTGGCAGTGCTTACGGTAGGCTCTGTTTCCATCACTTTCTGGTTTTTTATTTCCTTCTGAGCTTAACAGTTAGGTTGTAAAGCTGTAAGGGTTTCTCTTCTTAGCATATATGGAGTTGTTCTATGTATCCACTTCCAAAGGTATTCCAGATCTTCAACTTCTGTGGCTGTGAATGTCAGTGGTAGATACCCTTCTGTCCACTTCTGTTCCCTTTCCCATTTGCTATGTAGCACTGCTGCTGAAAACTCTTATGTCTTTCCTTCGTCCTTGGCTATACATTTATTACTACTTATACTCTACATTTTGAGGGCTACTTGTCGAAAGTCTTAGTGATTCTTGTATATAGCCTGTTTTCATTTGTTTTCTTCTGACCAACAGCCTTTGCTTCAAGCATGTCAAGTAATAAAATTTCCATAGTGCTCTTTAGATCTTGTGAAATGACTCCATAGAGTATTAAGAAAATAACATACTTTCCCATCTTAAGGTCTTAGAGCCTGAGAGTAACAGGATCTATTCCATCAGATGAATGAATATAGGATTTTTTTATATACAGGATGTGTTCTAGTCATTTGTCAAGTCTGATTTTTAAAATCCCATACTAGCTATGTCTTGGCAGCTTCCTTTTATTAGTTGCTCAGTGTCTCCAGTTTTGTTCAGTTAAGGATGATGACTGGGGATGGTAGTATCCGGGTTTCTTACAGCCTGTTTCAGTGAGATGCTAAGCACCTCTGCTGTCCCAGTCTGGTGCTTATGGGGAGTTTGAAGTGAAAGGGCACTGGTGGGATTTTGATGTCTCCCATGAAGGTAGGAATGTTTCTACAGAATGTTCTGCCATGTCTGTTTGCAGTATCACTGGCTTGCACTTGAGTTTCCAGAATCTTACTGAAGCAATGAAGGTAGCAATAAGGTTTTATGCAACTAGGATATAAAGATATTAAATAATAAGATATGTGGAGTTGCTGCTACCCAGAAGTAATGTTTGTCTAATGTAGAATCAGGCAGTTTTGTATTTAACATTTTTATGTTGAGACATTCTAACCTAATAAAAAATTTTCCAGCACTATCATCAAACTGCAAAGTGTTCCATTTGCATCTGAAGGGTTTTCTGTAAGTGGTAGTGAATTTGCTGGTTCACAAAATGGAGCCTGAGTATCTTGACTGTTGTCTGTAGGAAGTTAATGTCTCTTCAGCTGCATGGTCTAGGTTCTCCAAGTCACTCCAGTGTAATTGGTGACTGCCCTCATCCTTACCCTATTTTTTTTCCTTCATCCTCTTGATACTCTACAAGCCTCCTTCCCATGGCTTGGGAGAAGTTGCTGGGCTTTGAGGGCCTTTGTTCTGTTTGCTTTGTTTATTTATGCTAGGGCTCCTTTTTTTTGCTGCACTTGGTCAGCACACCCCTAACGTTCTGTCCTTCCATCCTTTGCAAATCAGTCTGGAGGGCAGAGGATGTGCTGTCTCCTGAGTCCCCTTTGGCTGCGTCTCCGATTGATGCAGAGGCCAAAAACTGCATGTGTTTTGTTTTTCAAGCGGTGTTGTGTGCCAAAGCCAGTGTGTAAGCACATTCTCTGTCTGGAACTAGGAATTGTAGACATTTTTATAGGGGGTTGCTACTAAATGGTCTTTTTCCTCACCGCTTTTGTTAATGGGAGGGTGAGCTCTTTTGTTAATACTGGAATAGAAGATTAGAGCCAGAAATTCCTACATTCTGATCCCAGTTCTGATGGGAATGCATTTGAAATATGGGGTAACCTCTTTCCTGCCCTATTTACAAGTGAGATGTCAATACATTCAATATTTAGATTCTGATCCGGTTTCCTAAGAGACCAGCTGTTCTTACTGTGTAAGCAGGGCTAAAGAGAGCCCTCTAAATTGAAGGCACAGCACAGAGATGTTGTAGCTTGCAAGTTCTGATTGTAGGTGGCCAGAGAACTGTCCCTCAAAGAGGAGGTGTGCTGTAATTTTACAGGGGATTGATCCTCGCCTTCTGGAGATGAACGCTTAGCTGGCAAGCCTTGTTTGACAATGGATAGGAAGAAGCAAGTTCTCCTGATCACAAGTTTGGTGAGCTGAGATTGTAGGGGGAGATGGAGAGACAAAGCTAGCAAGCCTTTCAAAATGGACTTGAAAACCACACTTGAATATGTGCCAGCTGTTGCATCTGACTATGGTGTTTTGTTTTCTTGCTTTCTGGAATAGCAAACACTTGTGCTACTTCATCACACTAATTCTCTTTCTCTCTCTTGTCCTATTTCCCAGCTCTCACAAATCCATTGCAGCTTCTTGCAGCCCAGGCCAGCTCGTCCACTCCTGTTGTAGTCAGCAGAGTATGTGAGACAGGGACCGAAGAGACAGCAGCAGCCTCCTCCAGTGAACCTGAAGTTAAAAGACCCCGGATAGAAGAATCCAGTGGAGCAGTCCCAGCCCAAACTGGAGTCATCACATCTGCAGTGCCACAAGGACAGGCAACCAGTGAATGAAGAAGCGGTGGGAGGAGCTGGAGCGATGCAGGGTGGGCATGGGATGGCAGGAGCCCTAAAGCAGCTTCTTTGAAAAACAAACCACAACTGTAACAGCTCAAAACATAGTGGATAAAGAGCTCTTTCAAGTCAGATTTTTATTCAATGGGAGGACAACAGCTGTTAGAATCACAAGGTGCCAAAAAGAATGGAAAACCCCTCCCAAGAACCCATATCTGGAACTCTGTTCTGTCTTTAACTATGGGATATTTTTTTCTCCCCCCCCTTTTTTTTTTGTTGTTTTGGTTTTAAAGATTCAAAAAAGAAAAAAAAAATACAGACAACTGATTGTATGACTGCTGGGATATTTTTAACTGTCTTTTCCCCTTTTGGCTCCAAGGGGATGGGATTTGCAGTTCAGCATCTAAAGGAATGTAACACAAATACAGTCTGCTCCCTGGAAAGAGAACTCCTCATTTTCTATGCCTTAATACTGTGCTTCTCAGAGCTTTGAACCACAGGACCATTTTAAAAAGGCCACCTAAGGCAATCTAATGCTGAAAGATGGGTGCAGTATCTCACAACAACATTAAAGAAACATGGTACCAAGCTTAAAGGAAAAAGGCAAATGATTTTGGTTTTGAAAACAGAAAGGATCTGGATATGAACGAATGTTTATTTATGTGGGATTCAGGAGGAAGAGTTACAGGGCTCAGCCACCTGGATTTCCAGATGCAATTTCTCTCCATTCCCTCTGAGGGAGAACAAGATGACAGAGGAACTGTATTAATTTAGTTCCTGTAAAGATATTAAAAACAAAGGGGTTTGTACCTTCAGTGATTTCTTACAATTATTCATCACTTGCTCTGGACAACAGCCAAAGTATCTCGATGACTGAGAATCACATGGGGAAGGGTGTCTCCAAAAGGTTCTGTGTGCATTTGATTGATCACATCCTGTGCTGGAGCACGAGGTTTTGTTTAGAATAGCACTGTAGGTGAACACGTTGCCACTGTCTCTGTGAACTTGAGAAAATACTGGTTGGTCTTCTGCACTAAAGCAGCCTGCATTCACCTCCTGGTGGTAGTGTGGCTATGTGAATGATAGTCAGGAGGCCAGGGCTGGGTAGGAGTCTGTCACTGGCCTGCTGTGGCTGATGGCCAAGCTGCTGTTTTATTCTTCTGAGAGGGAAGTTGAGAGCTGGGGTGAGAGGCAGCAGAGTTCATACAACGTTTAATACAAATTCTCTAACAATGTAGAGACCAAGGCAAAAGAGGCCTTTTATTTTCCATGTGGCTAAAGTCACTGGTGGTCTTGAACAGGTTTTCCAAAGGGAATTTGGAGGTTTCCTTTCGTTGTCTGACTCCCTCTCCCATCTCTCCTCCCTTGAGGACCGTTTGGGTTGGTCAGCAGGAGGAGGCTTTTACTCAAACTGTATTCCGGGCTCTTCACGTAATACAAGTACGTCTTATGAGCAAAGCAAATTTGAGTCACTTCAGCCACGTGGAACAGTGGGTACGTGTGACACCTTGTGACTGGCAAAGAAACTGACCCCTGCATGTAGCCTCCAGCTAACCACTTTGGTTTGATGCCTGTTTGCAATCCCTTTGGCTAACATGTCTTCTGGCAGCACAGCAGAGATCTTTTAATTAAGAAAATATTATGGCTTTGGTAATGACAAGAGAAACTTAAGAGGGATGGGATATGCCTTTGGTAGGTTATCCCCCTGTCTGTACTGATTTACTGTCACTTTGCTGTCTTGTACACTCTGACAATGCTATCACAGAGCAGAGAGGCAAGCCCACTGCATAAACATGTTGCAAAAAAGAATTCCCAAATGTGCAGTAAATGATACTGTCAGTATGTCCATGGGGATTAGAGGGTAAGGCACAACGTTCGATGTCTGCTGGAATCTGGGGAGGGGAAGGAAATCCACGAGGTAACAGCTGGCATCATTTGTTCCCTTATTCCCCTTCTAGGTTTCCTTTCTCTTTGCCAAATCCTATGCAATAGCCAAGTCCCCCTGCTTGAATAAAACCCAGCCATGTTTTATTTTCAAGCCAATTGTTTTGGAAGAAATACTTCTGCAAGAAGGAGAGAAGTTCTTGGTCTCCTGATTTGTGGTTACTTTCTGCAGTTAGAGGCACACAAAACATTCAGGACAGTTCATTTATTTACAGCTAGGCTTTCGTAATTTAGGTGTGTGCCTTCAGTGACAAGTTATTAGATTGGGTTTTAGTACTTTGAAATGATTCTGTGAAGGAGGATTGTTACAGACCACAAAGTAATTGAAGCAGGCTGGCCTCCGGCTGTCACTTTTCCTGCTAAGAAGTGCTAGGTGCAGCATAGTGGAAAAGCGCACGGATTAGCTCTGTTTTCTGTAGCCTTTTCACAGCCAGAATTCAATAAAATGGACTTCAAGGAAGAATGCACAAGTGAGAGTGCTGCATGGTTTATCTGTTATTAATCATTACTTTCGGGTGAGTGCTGGTTCAGATCCAGGCGTGCCTCCGCAACAGCCCTGAGGCTAGGGAGCTTTTGGAAGCAGAGGAGTCTTCAGGTTTCCAGCACATTGGGTGAGTCAGTGTGAGCTGAGCAACCAGCAGAATACGGTTCAGGATGTGAAGCTACCAAAGCTTTGTGGATTTTTCTTTACTGCTGCTTTTTGTCTTGGAAAGTCTTAATTAGGCTCTAAACTTCTGTAAGCTGTGCCAGCACCATTGAAATACATCAGCTGCTGCTTCATAGATACCTCTTGAAAGTCCACCCTCATGTGGATCTGCCTCCTAACTATTTAGAACAGAATAACTTTTCTCATTCTTCCTTTTGTGGCTCACAATGCCTGCTGGTTAAAATGTGAGCTGAGGATAAGCAGATATCTTTGATCTGCTCACCCTTTCTGCTTGAGGAGTCTGGAACTTGTCAGTTCATCCTGTCGGAGGGTTTTTGGTTTATCAGTTTGCTGTATCCCCCTGCTAGTGTAGGAAGCAGCCATGCCGCTTGCAAATAATTTCTCTCTTTTTTAGGATTGTCTATATCATTGCCTGCTACTATGTCAAATAACAGTTCAATCCCCTTGAAAGCTGTGGAGAAATGTGGTCCTCATCTGGAACACATGAGATGGAGACGTCTTGTTTCAGGTCTCAGGTTGTTTCTTGGAACACACTGCTCAGTCTGGAATACAGCACTGCTCTTTTTATGTATCAGTCCTGATTCCCCAGGTTTCCAGTTTGGAGCACTGCAGTGCAATGAAAATTAATCTGATGGTAGAATTAAGTCTTCAGCTAGAAAGAAAATAGTTATATGCAGTACTCGGATTATTTTGAATTGATAGTCTACTTTGTTTTTATTGTCTAAAATGTTACATCTCATGTCCTCAAGTAGTTACATTAACTGAGGGGAGGTTTGAGGGAGAGAGGATTAGGAAGCTTCACTGCATCTTCTGCTGTCTATATAACAAGGGTCAAGGTGTGTTGAATATTTAACCTGCTATAACTTGGACTTGGGAAAACTTCAAAACAAAGCTCTTCATATGTGAATTCACTTTTCACCTTTCCCTATTGATTTATTTTTCTTTTATCTTAGGAATGACAAAGACTAATTATACTTTGATTGCAGTCTGTTTACAGCAGCATTTGTTGCCTCGGTTTGCAAAAGCTGAATGCGGTTGTTCTTGAGTTCATTCCACTGGAATTCCTTAGTTATTGTTTTGTCTTGACCTTGGCTCTTGTGATACAGGAAGCTTTTTACAGTGAGATCAATTTAATGTGATTTAGTGATAACGCAACACAGTGCTGAGCACAAAATTGAAGTTCATGATTAGCTCATATATTCTTTTCAACTCTTTTTTCTTTCCCCATTCCTCCCTCCCCCATACCACTAACACTGTTCCCTGTAGCATATCCAGTCATTTTTATCCAGTGACGGAAGCAGCACCTTGCATTAAGCTCTGCCCAAGGATGAAAATACCTGTGGCGTACATGGAGCTCCAGAGCATGTTGAGAAAGGTCAATTTGTTCACCCTGTGTTTAATTTTCGTGCTGTGTTTTAGACATGTTACTGTTGAGCACAGCTTGTTCAGGAGTGTGTTTTCATGTTAAAGCTTTGAAGTAGGAAAGAAGTAGTTAAATAACAGCTCGAGCCTTTATGGCACTTCTGCAGTCAATGTCGTGGTCTGACTTCAGGTTTTGGGTAGAGTAAACTTTGTTTTGCATGTTTTAGACATCTGTCTTGTGTACTGACTTTAGAACTGTCATTCTGGGTTAAATTCCACATTCTTTTCTCCTTTTTCAGTAGCAAAATGCCAGCAGTAAAATAAAACTTCAAGCACAGGTGGCTAGGGACTGATACCTAAGTAAGTGAGGGTGACCTGAGCTTTCATACAGTGTGGTATGGAACACTTTTAACTGACTGCTGGGGGTGTTAAATTGCGGTTAGAGCTTTTCATCTGTGTTAGTAAGGGAGTTTCCCACTGAGAGATTTGGTATCACTCTTGATGTGTGCTAGCATGTAAATGAATGTCAAAATGTGGGGTGAAAGGAGAAACATTTCCCTCCTGTACATAGGTTTGGATATCTTGGTTAACAGGATTTAATCTAGCAGTAGGTCTGTACCTTTCCATAGAGGATCAAAAGCTGTTTCTTCAAGTTTATTGCATCTAAGGGTTAAATTCCAACTGGTTTGTTGTTCCATCTTTGTTTCTGAAGTTTAAACTATGACTTACAAACTATAGTTTATCTCTGGGATAAACAGATCACATAGCACTGCATTAGGGAAGATCAAATCTCTATTTCTTTTCTCTGACATTGGCCAGTTATGCCTGTGTAGAAATATGGAATAACTTGGGTTGGAAGAAACCTTTGGAGGTCTCTGATATGACCTCCTGCTGAAAGCAGGTCCAACTAGATCACATTGCTGTGACCTTGTCCAGCTGAGGTTTGAATGTCTCCAGAGATAGAGGTTCCATGACTCTGGTCCTTGTTCCACTCTGACCACCCATGAGGTGAAACCTTTTTCTCAGCTATCTAAGAAGGATTTCCCATGCAGCTGCATGAGTTCGTTGCCTCTTGTCACATCACACCTCTGAGAAGAGCCTAGCTCTGCCTTCTCTGCGTCTTCTAAATAGGTAGTTGAAGACACTAGTAAGACTTTCCCCATTTGCTTCCTTTTCTTAAGGCTGCACCAACCTGCTTGTCTGAGTCTCTTCTTGTACAACACTTGTACATCTGCTTGTACATTCTTGTGGTCGAGCCCCCAGGGTATCAAGTGGAATTGCTGCAGGAGGTCCCTGTCTGTCTTGTGTTGGGAAGCCCAAACCTGAGCACAGTAGTGCGTACATGATCTGGCAAATGCTGGATGGAGTGGAAGAAGAATCACTTTCCTTGGCCATCTAGCTACACTTTTGCAAGTACAGCCTGGGACTTGCTTGGTCTCTTGCTGCAAGACCAAGTGTAAGCGTAAGAAACAAGAGTTGCAAAGAGAACTGGAAATACTTTGGCTAGCATTTGTCCATGTGCAACCATCTTGTCCATCTCTTCCAAGGAAAAGTGCCAGCTTGGGTCGTGGAGCTTTTTGAACAGGAGGCAGCACTGAAGGATCCTGATCACTTTTTAAAGTATCCGTGCTTTACCTTACCTAGTGATAGTTTCAATCCAATGCGGACCTTGCCTTGAGTTTCTACCCAGATACAAAATTGTTCAGGTTTTTTAGTCCTGCTGCTAATAAGTTGGTCTAGGGCATTAAGAATGAGCCTCTAAAGGAACATGACTAGCTTCATAATTTTAGCCCTTGCTGGACACAGAGCTTTGAAGTTTGCAAATGTCATCCTGAAGCAAATGATGTGTCTTACCTTGTCAGCTCGTCTCTCAGGCAGCTCCTGTTTCTACTCCCCATCACAGTTTCTCCCTTCTATTTGTAGTTGTTTCTGTCAATGCCAGAGTCCTTTAATCCAACTCCTAATTTAATGCCATTGCTTGAAGGTCTGCATCTGGTGAGAATCTGTGCATTAGGTTGCAGTTATACAACAGATTGTTCAGTCATGTAACTTTGTTTTTCCTTCTGGGTGAAAAAATTATGCCAAAGCTGCTACTACTATAGCGTACACTACTGTTGTGAAGTGTAGCTTACAATGGAGCCAGCTGTGCTGCAGAAAACAGTTACACTACAAGATCATCTGGATTGCTGGAACCGATGGGATTGAGAAGTGATGCCGCCTTGCATTTCGATCTGCACCTCATCGAAGCGTAGCTGTGACTTCGTGCTGGAGCATCTCTCTCTGCGGCTGCCTAGTGGCTATTTGGCTGTGATTAGATCAGCATCTCTCTCTGCTAGGTGGGTTATTTGCAGGACAGCACATGTGTTTGTGTACACAGGTGTGGGTATATGCATGTGTAATAATCAGCAGTGGAAAATAACCTAGCTGTGATGGCAGGCTTTCTCTTAGGGTGTCTTTCATGGGGCAGTAATACAGCAGTGAGCATTTAACTTTGGCCTGAGCAAGACATTTTGAAAAAGACCTAGTTTTCTTGGAGCACTATATTTAAATTCCAATTTTTAAATCAATTTTTAACCTTTGTATTTATATGTTCAGAAAATTCTTTTGATACCTTTTCAATTTACCAACACTGAATTAAAACCCTTCAGAATGTATGGCTGGTCCTCTCCTTACGCGTCACTTTAAGTTGCAGAGAGGGGTAGTTGTGCCAAGTCTACCCCTTTGCTCTCAAGATAAAACATTGACAATTCATGGGTGGCAGCTAAGGAAGAAGCCCTTTAAATAATTTTTTTTTTTCAGAGAATATTAAATTAGATCTGTGTAAACATAAAATTTATATTTATTAATGTGTGTGTGTGTGAGTGTGTGTGTCTATATAGATATATAAATGGTCCATGACTATTTCTTTCTCTTTAAATGGTACTTTACACAGACTTTTATACAGCATGTTGGTAAATTCCTGCAGCGGGCACTGATTCTAAAAGAACAATGTACCTATTTTTGTAATGAATGTGAGCAGCCAGTAGAAGCAGCTTTACTTCAGTGATTGCTTTCATTCCTGTCACAGAGCAGAAGAGATGACTTGGTACTTGCATCTTCCTTGTCTGGGAGCTCTGCTTCTGGCTTTGTCATGCTTGCAGCAACCCCACTCTATGTTCTCTTCTGGCAAGAAAATCCCCCAAAGGGCGCTAATGAAAGCTGGAATCCTTTCCTGTCTCAAATTGTCTCTTTACAGATTCTGCTCTGTAAGTAATGGGACCTTATTTCTAACAGAGGAGACGAATGGAGGGTCCGTGAAGATGCTGTAAGGTTGAGGAGTTCCTCCCTGTCTGTCAGGTGGCTAAGCTAACACTGGGATGCTGTGAAATAATTGTCTATATTCTCCTTTTATGATGCTCCTATCTCTTCACAGGGTGTGAGGTGTGTGTATATCCCCTCAAAACAAATGCGTAAGAGTTTTTCTAATGCTCCCCTTCACCTGAATGTCCAAATTTCAGTTATGGCTTAACTCCACGAGGATCACTAAATTCACAAGTGTGTGTTTTAACCCACTTGGGCCTTTTGAGAATTACTCTTAAAAGCAGGTGATACTTGGCTTCCTCATCCTAATTGCTCTTCCAGAAGTAGAAAACATTTCTCTGTAAGGACCTGAGTGAACGCTTGACCTCGGTGCTTACTGTCTGGTGGATGGGCTCTGATACTAAAGGGACGACAGGATTGGTGGTAAGAAGAGTAATAGGAGCAGTGAAAGGAAACAGCTTTCCTCCTCAGCAGAAAAAGCCCTTGTGAAAACAACACTTCCCCTAGTATTTGGTTACTGCTTCGTGTCTGGTGCTGAGTTAAGCAACGCACCTTTGCTGTGATCTCAACCTGCTTCTACCCCACTTCAGTTTCACTTAAAGCAGTCTGAAACAGAGCCTTCCTTAAAGCTAAGGGCAACATTGAGGAGAAATATCTTCTAGCTGAAAGAAATATGAGATTTAAATGGAGCAGAAAAAGTGAGATTTCCTTCTGTTTCACTGCCTTGCTGCTAAGTCTGGTGCAAAACATCCTAATGTTCTGATTTATATGTCATTCTTTGGAGGTGAACAGGCTGCTAAGTAGGCAAGTTGGCTCTATAGCAAATGAATTACTGTAAAGCTAAACTTGCTTTACCTCTATTTCTCTCCTGAATGGGCTTGAAGTAGAGAGAACCAGAGTGGTGTTTGTAAGATCTTTTGCTTTAACGGAAAAGAAAATGGAGAAAATATATATATATATATATATAAAAATCTCACTCAAATATACTGATACAGAAAATGGAATGGCTTTAAAATAGAGAAATCTTACAGGCCATTGTCATGGGTTCTGGCCATTTGTAGAGCAATGGGACTGGCCTTGTCCAGCCTACCAGCCAACCTCCACGTAGCCAAGAAGAGCATTTAAGAGTCTGTAGCTATCCAAAGGACTGTTTTCAATAAGACTGTTAAAAGCTGCTTAGGGATAAATCGCAAGTTGTATGTGAGCAATGGATGATAAAGCTGGAAATTCAGATCCAACTCTGAATATTTGCTTAAATAAATCAGAAAAACCTGAATCCCCCTGTTCTGCAGATACACGTTCCCACTGAGTCCTTAGGGGAAGGCTGCAGTGAGACAAGTACCTGAAATACCTCAGTGGCTTGACAGAAGTGTTTTGTTACAGAGATGTGGAGGAGCCTTGCCCCTTTCACCTTGGTTTGGCACTTAAAGACAGGGAATGGATGGGGGGACTAAAGCCATGCTTGCATTTCAGTTCCTGGTGTTGCCTGTACAAGACACCTCCAGCCAGATGTTAAGGGTTTTTTGGGGTTCTTTTTACAGCTGATATCAAAGTATTTTTATGTGACTTGTTTTCATTATCAGTGCTTTTCACAAAGCAGGTGTGTATCCCAAGGTGGAAAGCTCCATCTGGGGCAGTGGATGTGAAGTTCATCATCTTGATCTGGCCGTGTTGCAGCGCTGCTCCTGTGAGATGCTTTAACTGCACGGGCAGACCGTGGCTCCCGCAAGGGCTGGGAGAGTGTCCTGGTCGTGCCAAGGAGGCTGCTGCTTACCAGAGGAGATGGTAAATACAAGCATCCGAGGAGCAGGACCTGCATTTCCACATCAAATGGGATACAAGTGGTTTTGTTTGGTTTTGATATGGAGCCATACTTTTTTTTTTTTTTAAGTAATTTGAGATCTGAATGTGATTTCTAATGTATCAAGAACGTTAATATTTTAAAGCTATAACAAAGTTTTAAATTTCTATTTTTTTTTTTTTTTTTTTTTTCATTTATTTTAACTGTTCTGTTACCTTCATTTGATGTATGTGGTTGGGGAATGTTGCTTCTCCTCTTAGCATTTGTTTCTATAACCAGAAATAAAATTATATATGAAAGAGAAAATGCCCTGAAATTCCTTGCTGCTTTTGAGTGACAGATCTGCATCCTTCCAGCACACTGTCATAGGGGGGGTTAGGATTCCTGCGCCAGTCTGTGCTGTACAACCTACTTTCCCTTCCCACTATGTGAGGAAACAAGAGTGTTTCACTATTTTTCTTGTCCTTTTATTATTTTCATTAAATGCTGTAGGAAGAAAGTGTATGTTTGGACACCTTGCACTGGTTTTAGAGTTCACAGATATCCTACTTTCGCTCCCTTGATGGTTATTTGGGAAGCTATTAACTTGCAGCAGAGTATGTAGCTGTGTGTGTTTGAGATCCATAATGCTTCCCCTGGGGATTATAAACGATTCCTCCAGCTGTAGCTTTCATTTTGTCATGAACTGAAACATTATTATTTTGTAAGATAAACTATTTCAGTGTGTTTCCCTGTAATTTATAATAATCGTTTCACCTAAGCATATAAGGTTAGAAAGTAGGTCTTTATCCACCTACGTTATAGCTAGGTTTTCCCTCCTATAATGGAGCTACTGTTTAAGTTCAGGGTTTATTTTGACTAAACTAAGTCATTCTGAGCTTTGAAATGGAATATTTTTTAAGACTTCAGTTGACACAAAGTACCTGTATTTGTCTAATGTTTAAAAATAATAATAAAATTGGACACAGTATAGCAAAGATTCAGGCATACTGCTAATGAACTGTAATGCCAGGGCAGCCATAGGGCAGGGAAGTAGCAGAAGGCAAAGTTCCAAGCTCCCTCCTGTGGCATCTCCTCTCTGCGGGGTGATGCACAGCTCAGTGATGGGAGCTTCAGGCTTATTAGCAGTCAGGAGCAGAGATAGTTCTAATTGGGGAAATATTAATGTCTTTTTAAGCTTTTGGAAGCTGGAGGCCACCTGCTGAGCAGCTGTTTTTAGCACCTCTACCCCTTTTTGGGAAGCATCCTATTTTAAAGGGCTGGCAGGAAAGGTTAATAGGGCATTTTTTTTATCATCATGCTCTTACAAACCCAAATTCTGCCCTGTATCTGCCATGCAGCGATGGTTCCCATGGGTCTGAGTCCTGAGAGCTGCTCTCTCTCATCCTGTGCGGGATGGCCTGAGAGCCAAACTTCACCTCTGATTCCTGAAGTGGACAATAATAGCAGAATACTCAATGAACAGCCACTAGAGAGAACTTTTCCATTACTTCTTCTTCCCTCCTCTTTGCGGGCAGGATCCGGCCCTCTTTCCCCAGGGCTATCACCAGCCATACCCTAGCCCTACCGGAACCTTCGCCAGGCGGAATCTTTGTGCAGCAGCAGCCACGTCCCCCCCGGAGCCGGCCCGGCCGGACCTCCCGCCCCCGGGGGAACGCTTTGGCCGCGTACCGAGGCGGACGGAGCTGCGGAGCATCCGGCATGTTCACGGCGGCGGCCGAGAGCTTCCTCAAGCAGGCGAGGTACCGGGGGGGTGCTGACAGCCCCGGGGGTGCTGAGGTACCGGGGGGGTGCTGAGGTGCCGGGGGGTGCGGAGGTACCGGGGGTGCTGAGGTGCCGGGGGGTGCCGAGGAACCGGGGGGTGCCGAGGTGCTGGGGGGGTGCTGATGTACCGGTAGTGCTGAGGTACCTGGGGGATGCTGACAGCCCGGGGGGTGCTGAGGTACCGGGGGGATGCTGACAGCCCGGCGGGGTGCTGAGGTACCGGTGGAGTGCTGAGGTACCAGGGAGGGCGCAGGGCTCCCTTGGGGCGGGCTGGGGTGCTGCTGGAGATGCCGGGGCCAGGGTGAAGGGGGGAGCCGGGCCCCGGCGCTGCCTCACAGCGGCGGGAGGATGCACCCGAGGCTTCCGAGGAGAGCCGGGAATTGGCCGGTGTCCCCATGGCTGCTGCCCCCGACAGGGAGATCCAGGAGGAAGAGCTGCGGAGATTCGCCTCCCGCGTCGCCGCCCTCCTGCAGGGCCCGGAGCTGGGCGCTGAGGCCGCGGACTGCCTGCAGAGGCTGCACCTCACCGTCGCCGCCACCAAGTACCCCCGCAAGTGAGTGGTTTGTGTCTCGTTTGATGGTCGCAAGAAGCAACGTGTTACTTTATTGACAGAAAGAAAGGGAGGGGGGAAGCTTAGTGCTTTAAAAAGTCACACTGTTTTGGAAACACTGAGTTTGATATAAGTGTAAAGTCCCTCTTTGGCTTTTTTCCCCTCATTGTTAAGCAGAAGCTGCCTATCTCCTTTTGCCATAACAAAAGTTTGTGTCACTGAGCTCTTCTAAGCTATGCTAAGGAGCAAAATTCAGAAGTGAAGGTGATAATTTGGCATTAGGCAGGGTCAGTGTCAAGGAAGATCATACCAAGACCAAGAATAAGAAGGAAATAAACATCTGAATCTTTTCTTGCCTTGCAGTGATGCTTTACTGTGTTCCTCTTGCAGGCTAGATGGCAAGTTTATGGAACTATTGCGGACAGTGCTGTGTTCATCCAAGAGCCCTGCGCAGATTCAGGTGCTATGTGCTGCCATCCTGAGAGAGATGTCACCTTGCAATGAGCTGATCCTGTCCTGTGATAAGATTCAAGATGCAAAGCTCCTGAGCCTGGTATCCTCTGTCCTTTTGGCTCAGGTAAATCACCTGCCAAGGCAGAAATCTTCCTTTGTCAGTAGGGACTTGCTTTCTGATTGCTCCCTGTTTGCTGAGCTCAATGAGAGTGAAAAATCAATTGGAAGGGTCTAGGAAAAAGCAGAAGCATTTACATGTCCATTTCAAAAAACTAATTTTTCTGCTTTGTGTAGGGAAAAACGGCAAATTTTTGCATTTAATATCTGATAACAATCACTGAAAATTGTGGTGTGTAGAGTCTGAGGACCTCGCAGGCTTGTAACTAACTGACAGCAAAAAGGACCACTTTAGTGCTAGCTGCTATAATAGACTTCAAGTCAGGGCTGCCTGAAACTGTAGGGCAAAAGACTTGAGAGTGAATTTATTACTACTGCTTTTCATGGTACTGGCTTTCATGAAAGGTAAAAATATATACATAGAAACTATAAAACATGTAGGGCTATAAACGTGGATAGCCCTTCAAAGATCTAGGCTTTCCGTGGGGAAGAAAACATGAGGACCTTCCTGTTTTGAGCGCTGCCTGCACCGACTGCCCTCTGGGGAATAAGCTGGAAACTTTTTTTTCCCTTCTACTTCTTCTTTTGCTATTATTGTGCCTAATAAGGGTAAAATATTTTTCTGCACTTTCTCATTCTGAGTTTCAGTGTGTGCTTAGAAGTGCCTTCTATGTTTCAGATTACTCCTCTGAGTCTTACTTAGCTGGAGGAAATGAAAACATAGGAAGAGAAAACAGTGACATATGTGCTGCCTTACAAAGCACCTCTCTCATATCCAGCCTCGAGCTTGTCCTGCAGTTCTACAATGTAAAATCATACCCTGGGTGTTAATTTTTGTTAGATTACAACTAAAATCATGAAGGGGTTTTCATCGATTTTTAATGTTACTAAAACTTAGTGTATTTTAGCCATTTCAGTGTCACTTCTGTAGCATGGGGTGCAGTGAGCAGCAGCCTCATTCATGAAAGCAGCCACACTTCAACAGAGCCTTTAAAAACATCTTCTGCATGTTTTTGTTTGTCACTGCTTTGGATGGAAATCATCCTCCTTGTCTTTGCCCCTCTGCCCCCCTTGGCTCTGCAAAGCTCATGTTCTTTTTGTAAAGCTGTTGGCTTTCCACAAAACACAGCCTCTGGTAGTTACAGCCACAGCTATAACAGCCTCTAAAAGAGGAAGCTGCTTTATTTTCTACATTGTGAGGGTATGGACTAACCAGAGAGTCCTAGACCATGATAAACCAGTCAATTTTCTATTCAGAAATCTCTAAATTAACAATTGAAGCAGCAGACTGACCATGTGAGTAGTAGTTACTGCTAGAACTGCTCTAGAATTGGTGGATCATAGTGTTTAAATTGAAGATACCCATTGCAGTTGTTAATTTCCACTTAAGGTGATGGTTGTCCACAAAGCTGTTCCTCCATCAAAGTACTCTTCCCTCATGGGAATTGTGAATTCATATTGCAGAAGATCTCTCTAAAATGTAGTAGAATAGCCTGTGCTGTAAGTTCTTTTGATGTTTGACATTGGTATTGATGCCTGATGGAAAAGTCTGGATGATATTGCACTAGTAGAAGATTATCTGCCCAGCTCTACCTCTGCTTTATTTTTAAGGCAAATAAGAAGGTTGTGTCTGCTGTGGGACAGTGTGTTGTGAAAGTCCTTGAAGGAAGACTGCCTGAGGGTCAGAGTGCTCGGTACCTTCTTCCTGTCCTGTCAAATGTCATCAGTCTTTCACCAGAATCCCTAACTGAAGGTAAATATATAGGAGGGGCTGAGATGACCATCTTGGTTGTGACCTGTATAGTGATTAGAAGGCTCACTGAAGTCTTTGGCTAGGAGTAGGACATGGAAACTGCTGTTAAAAGTGACATCTCTGCCACAAGGAAAGTGAACTTACTGGGCAAGATACATTCTACCACGCAAAAATGGAACTGGGCCTTCAGCTGCTTTGGCTCCTTCTGGAGGCCAGAGTCTCTCTTCTGCATGGATTTGTGTCACAGTAACACATACCCTAGCTAAGGTCTCCAGATGCAGTAGGAGTGTGAAACTGTAGCTATCCTGAAGCAAAGTAAGAGATAGAAACAGAGATGTGCCTGTGTATCTGTTCGAGAGAACAGCAAAAACAAGTAGGGGTATTCTTCATAAGAGAGGCAGGGCTGTATGGGTAGTGGTGAACGATGTGCCCTGATGAGTAAGCTATATGAGAGCATTCCAGGTGTAAAATGGTGAGGAACTGTGTTGTGAGTAAGTGTCTGTTTCTGGGTGTTTCCTGTGAGATTTGTGTATGTCCTGCAGTATGCAGGAGCAGTTCTGGGGAGGATGCTGGGCCAGGGGGTGTGGGCTGGCTGAGCCGGCAGGATTACCTACCTTAGCTCCTGTGTGTTCTCTGTGAGGGATTTCTGCCTTTGTCTGCAGAGCTGAAGCCAGCCACTGCCTGAATAGATTTGACAGTATTTTTGCACCTTCCTCCTAATAGCATGTGGGTGGAGACAAAGGAACAAGTGCCTCTTGACTCATCTAGTACCAGAAGTCCTTGATTCCAGCGATCACTCCTTGACTTTTTGTCTGAGGAAACAGGCAAAACAATAATGAGACTGACCCACTGTCTAGGAGTTAGAAAAAGACACAGGGCTCTGAAATGAGTGTGAGTGATACTGAAGTAGTATGAGGAGGACTACAGGGCATCCACCTTGGGGTACCAATTTCTTAGCTGGGGCAGAGAGACAGCGGTCTAGGCTGGAGGAGAAGCACAGCAGTTGAGGGGTGGCAGACTCTGCTTCTCTGCCTGATCTAGCAATGACCCTGTGACTTTCCCTGTACAGAGCAGACCAATGTAGTCAGTAAAAAGATGGCAGACTGGCTGAGGCATGCGAGTATTCAGCAAGGAGTCACTCAGTCCTCTGGAGGCTTCTTCAGTCCCAGAAGCAGACAGGTAAGTGATCATCTCGCTAGGGCATTTGTTAGTTACCTGCTGTTTCAGGTTCCCAGAATCATCTTCTTTTGGGAAATGGTAACCTAGGAATGCGAAGACACAAAGGAAAGCAAACTAGAGGGATTTATAGCTCCAAGATTTAGGAGTTCTGCTGTAGAGCCAGAGCTTTGATCCTTGAAGTAGTTTTAAGCGGAAAGTCTTTTAGTGATCATTAACTTGGAATAAAAGCTGATTGCAAACAAGGCCTGGGTCAGACAGAGGTGGAGAGTTTGGAGCAGTTCAGCTGGGGAAAGGATCCAACAGAGCTGGCTTTCCTCTCTCTGAATAACTGCCCCCCTGCAGGTCCCAGAGGACATATAAACAGGGGTGACCTGTCTCCATGGGCTCAGTAGAGTTTTCCCTCCCTTCTCACTTAGCCTTTCCCTGGGCATCTGACCTGCTGCATCTTTTCTCACAGCCTGGTCCTGTCACAGAGGTGGATGGTGCTGTTGCCACAGACTTCTTCACAGTGCTCTCAGTGGGTCAGTGCCACACACAGGACCAGTGGCTCAACATGCAAGCCTTCTCCATGCTGCGGAAGTGGCTGCTGTGCTATGGGGGCAAGAAGTTGAAGACCCCTAATTCAGGTATGAGCTGAAGGGCTGCAGGCCACTCTGGGTTGCCCCCTCAAGAAGGGTGCGTGCTCTGTGATGATTAGGTGGCTGCACCAGCAACCCAGCAAGTGGCAGGAATAGGGGCAAGAGTTTAGAGCTCATGGACTAGGAGCAGGGAAACTTTGGGAAGGAATATAACAAAACCTTCTGGCTGATTCTTACTGACCCGTCATGAGGAATTACTTGTTCAGTGAATCCCCTGGTGTCAGGCAAAACTCTGTGGGTCCCTGAGAAAAAGGCCTGGGTAGTTGGAGACAGTATTTCCTAGTGTTCTTGTAACACTTCCTTCTTCTCCAGCCTTCTTTTCTTTGTAGTGCACCCGAGGACTGACAGCTCCCTTGCTGTTACTGAGCAGTTGTGTGGGTTACATTGCCCATGACATGAGCTGATATGTGGTAACCTTGATTCTGTAGATGACAAATCAGGAATGGACAACTCTGTTATGTCCGTGGTCTCAGCTACATCCACATCTGGTCACCTGCTTCCCCCAAAGGAGCATCTGAGGGAGAAAGCCTTTGAGTACTGCCAGCGGCTGATTGAGCAGAGCAACCGGCGTGAGTCTTGCCATGAATCCTCCTTGGAGTTTTCTTGGTAGTATTGCTGAAAGTGTTTCTGGTTCACTGCCTCTTTAGGCTGGGATCTCACTCCCTAAACTCCACAGTCAGGCCGTAGGCATAGGACCTGTTGCAGCTGCTGGTGAAAGTCATTGACCAGCCCTGAACTGGAGTGTTGGGAAGGATTTGGAGGCAATGGCCGTGTTCTGCCTCCTACCCTTGGTTTGCAGGGCAGGCTGTGGAACCTGGTTCTCATTAGCCTGGAATCGGGATTAGTATGTGTTCCCAACTGTCCTAAAATCTGGGTTAGTGCTCAAACTGGCAGCCTAATGTCCCTGTTTGGACTCAAAGTTTAACTTGGACTTCTTTCTCTGGCAGGACCCCTGAAGAAAGATGATGGAGACCTACAGAAAGCTGTAAGTACACAGAGGTGGGGCTGAAGCTCTGAGAGTCTTGGCTTCTCCCACTCTGATGTGACTCTCTGTTCTCCTGCAGTGTCTCATTGAAGCAGTGGCAATCATGGACATCATCTGCAAACAGGACTCCTCCTACGTGTACCGTGCAACCTCCTTCCTGAAAACCCTGCATGGCAGAATCTGTGGGGATGCCACTTATGCAAGAGCACTACTGCCCATTGCCCAGTTCTTCCTGAACCACAGTAAGTCATCAGCACTCACCCTCTCCTCCATGATCTACTTTTGCATACTCTTAGCACAGCCTTTTCTCCTGGCAGTTTGCTGGCTGCCAGAGCCTTGGCTGTACTCTGGGGTGGATGATCCTACTCCAGGAGACCCAGGAGCTGGGGTGTCCTGTGCTCTTTAGAAAAACATAATCCAGATTTAGCTTAGCCCCTGCAGCCCTTGTTGGCAGGGCTGCTGGGTGGGCTGTGTTCAGCAACGTGCTGTGTTCTCCCAGGTGAAATGGCAACTGTGGACTCCGATGCAATCTACAAACATTTATTCACTGATATCCCAGCTCAGCATTTCCACAACCCATCACTGGCCTTCGAATTTGTCCAGTTCTGCAAAGACAATAACAAGCTCTTCACTGAGACCTCCAGCATATTCAAGCAGAGCTTCCCAAATCTCTTCAAGGTACAGCTTGCTGGAGCAGCGTAGGAGAGAGCCTGTTGCGTGTTCCTTTCTGTGCCCCGGAACTTTCTGTTTGCACCCCAGACCTCTACATGTGCCTCCATGGCAGTGCTAGGGAGAGCACACACAAGGACTGTTATAAAGTGTGAGTTTGAAGAGGAAAGAGGGTTCTGGGTGTGATTAGCACTACCAGTAGAGGAGAGTCTGTGTTAGTATTACTGCCTGAGGGTTGGAAAGCAGTGAACACAGTTAAGACACAGCACTTTGTTTCTGGAAACCTTTAATAAGTTGCAGCTTGCCAGCCACTAAACCAGCTGTCAGATGTCTATATTGAGCTTCCAGCAGCCCCCAGGTCTTGACCAAACCCTCAGACTTCTCTGGTTTTGCTTTTAAGAAGTGACTTTCCCTTCCCTGTCCATTTCAGTCACAGTGTGAGAATCATCTGGGTGTGTGCTGGAGTAGAATGGATAATGCAGCAGTTTGTGCTTGTTCCTTGCAGTTCCTGGCATGGAACAGCCCACCCCTTATCTCAGAGTTTGTGGATCTTCTCCCGTTTCTGCTGGACGCAGGCACAGCCATTGAGATCTTCCATTTGCTACTTGACCTGCCCTGTTTGACAGCAGCTCTGGACATCCAGCTGAGGTAATGCTACCTTCTGTTCCTCTCACTTGCTAATCAGGGGTTTGATGGTGGCCATAGTCTAGTATGCATTTCTGTGAGTCTCAGCTGCCCTCTGGCTGCTGCTGTCACAGAATGAGAGGCATCTGCTACAGTCAGGTTAACACAAAGCTGCACAGATGTCAGCCTGGTTTTCCTAGTAATGTGCAGTGCATGGGAAGAGAAGGTGACTGGCTCTTACACTTCAGTACATTCCCCTCTCCGTATCTAGCTCCAAACAGTTGCCACATGCAGGAGTGTCTGCCATGAGCCACCACCTCAACACAGAGGTGTGGGCTACCTGCTCTTTCCTCCATGCTCATACCCCTCTTTTCTGGCTTTCATCTCCTGGAGGTGTACAGAGGTTTCTTCCTGAGGAAGAATTATTAGAAACTTTGAGTCTCCAGGAAGATGGGATAGGACTGAAACTGGCTCTTTCTGGTGTGCTTAAATTCATCCTAGAGGCAAGATGTTGGTGGGCTTTGATGAGTGAGGGATACAGAGCATCGTTTCCTCTTTCCCAGGAGTGATACAGAAGCAATTCTGGAACTATTGTCTGAGCTCATAATTTTCTGTCATCCAGGTTCTCTGGGCTCCAGAAGGCCTGGATTAGACCAATTTGCTGTCCCTTTTTCAGTGGAAAGGGGATTATTCCATTCTACAGGTTTCCAGCTGTGTCCTTTTCTATTCTCATAATGCAGCACATTCTTTGTGTGCCTCTTGCTAGGTCAACTGCTCTTCCTACCTCCAAGAAGGCTGCCAGCAATCCATCTGTGAAGCCAGCAAACTGTATTGAAGCCTATCGCCATCCTCTCTACAAAAGCATGTTCCAGTATCTTCTCCGCACCAGTTCTACTTCTGAGGATGCCCCAGAGAGGTGGGAGGCTGCTGTAGGAGACTGCCACCAGGGTTTGGTTTAGCCTTCCTGCTCTGGGAGGCAGCACTGGGATTGATGGAAAAGGTGTGGCCACTCTCAGCTGGGGTGAGATGGATTTGGTCTTCCCTGTGTTAGCTTTGCCAAGCGCTCAAAGACCTTGTTGTGGGGTTGGAGGAGGGCAGCCAGGAGAGTAGCTGGGAGCAAGCTTCAGCGGTAACTCTACTGTTACCCACAGGTTGATTCCACTTCGGCAGCTCCTGGGATCCCTGGCCAGCAGCCCAAGGATTGTGCAGTGTTCAGAGACCGTCCCTGTTTTACTGGAGCTCTTTTTCAGGGTGGTGGCAGAGGTAAGCCCTTTTTGGGGGAGTTTGGTTCCCAGTCATGCTGGGGGTAATCCCTCATTACAGGAAGAGCAGTCATAGAAGCAAAATAGTTAAGACACTGCAGCTTCAACAGAAGGGTGCATATGGGGAGAGTGGGGTGGTCTAATACTGGCATGAACCAGCACTGAGCTGGCTACTTCATCCAGAGAAGCAGAAAAGATGATGTTCTCTCAGTCAGCTGAAAAAGAGTTGGGTAGCAGCAGAATGAGTGCCTGGTACTGGCTTTGTGCACTGCTCCATCCTGCTAGGTCAGGCTGTTTCTGTGCTGGCTGTCTTATATGCCTGGTTAGTTTGGGTTTTGGCTGCTGGAAGTCACTGGTCTTGCTGAAACAAGGGCTGTTTGTCAGTTTGCAGATGGGCCGCTGATAAACCAGCTGGTGGTGCTGCTGCTGCAGAGGAGTGACCAGCTCTATGAGATCCCAGCGTTTAAAGATGACGTGTACAGGTGAGATGGGACACGAGGCCCAGACAAGCTCCCAGCCCTTCCACTGCCTGCAGCCTGGTGGCCCAGGAGCCTTTTCAGTTGTGGTCCAGTCCCTGCTGCGGCACAGAGTGTGCAGACACTGTGCCAGGGGCTGGGTGCTGCCAGCAGCTCCATGGTTTGGTGATGACCACCTTGCCTGTGGTCTGAGCTCTGCCCATCTCGCTTCTCCAGGGTGCTGAGCTCGCAGCTGGTGATGCTTTGCAGTCTGCATCCTGCACTCATCGTGGAAGTGTCCACGGAGATTCTGGAGTTCTCGGGAATGGTCAGCAACGTCCAGAACAAGGAGCCCATCTTCACTCACATGGTAAGCAGAGCCTGCCTGCTGCTGGCACAGGTTGCTCCAAACTGCAGTGTGATCTGTTGATCACCTTCCCTTTCCTCCTCTCTTCTGTCCTAGTATTAGCTAATCTGATTTGCTTTGATTCCCTTTCCTTCTGCTTGCCCTGAACACATCTGCCTTTGCTTCAGGTCTGGGCTATTGGAGAGTACATGTCTGTGTCCTACGACAAGCGCTGCACTGTGGAACAGATCAACCAGTTCTTTGAAACTCTAGAGGTTGTGCTGTTTGAAATCACCCAGCTCCGACCACTGGCCAGCATTCCCCGCTATGCACCCAGCACCATCAGTGTCCTCATGGCCACCTTGACCAAATTGGCAGCTCGCAGCCAGGACTTGATCCCCAGGTGAGGATGGATGGCAGGATGGGCTAAGGGCTGAAATGTGCAGATCTCATGGGTCCAAACACAGATGTTTGCTAGTGTTAAATAATCAAGCTTGGCAGCTGATGGAACTGAAACAGGATAGAGGAAGCAAGCTGTGGGGGAGCACAGTTTGGATTCCTGTGCTGGCTAAGGTTCTGTGCCTCAGGAGGAGGGGTTGGGTAGCATCTGTGTTCATCTGCAACAATCTTTTGGAGTACACAGGCTTAAGTAGTGACCTTACTGGGTGCAAAGGTCCTACCAGCTGATGTCTGTGTCCTTCTCTCCTGCAGAGTGTCCATGTTCCTGTCCAAGATGAGGACATTTTTGCAGAGCCCGGCTGTCACCTCTGTGTACTGCGAGGCGGACCTTGAGGAGCTCCTTACCCGGACAACTGAGCTCATGAACCTCCTGAAAATGCCAGATGTGGCTCAGTTTGTGTTCACACCGCCCGCAGCTGCGGGAAGTACACGGTTTCAGAGGGAGGTGAATGACACCCTCCCTTTTGCCCTGAGGATGGTCACCCATCTCCTAGAGCCAGCTCCTGGCTGCATGCCACGGTGAGGGCATGAGGTTTCTGAGAGGCTCCAGCCTCTGTTGCAACTCCCTGGACACTGCTGATGCTATGGCTGAGGCCCTGCTCTTCACTGGAAATGAGGAACAAGTGATTGTGAATGAAAAAGAAAACAGGAATAAGTAGAGCTGAGCTCTTCTGGTGTGTGAGGCTGTTTGGGTTTCTTTTCTCCCAACATGTTTTTCTTTTCTATTTCCTAAGTTAGTTTTATGTCTCTGTAGCAGTAAGGATTGAAGATCCCAGTGGATTTGTGCGAATGTGGCAGGAGAACAAATGCGTGCATTAACCTGCCAGCACACCATGCCCCTGTGGAGACATACTTCTTCCCTCGCCGCCTCTGACTTGTTTCTCCCTCCCTTTTGCCCTTGTTATACCCTGGCTATGCATGTGCTTCCTTTATTGCCTCTCTGCTTGCAGCAGATCAGCAAAGCAAAGGCCTGTGTGAGGTAGAGAAAGCGGAAGTGGCTCCTTTAAGTCTGTTGTAAGCCCTCGCTGCTCTTCTGCCTTACCTTCAGAGTGAACATGTTGAGATCCAAGAGGCGGCTACCAGACCAGAGCTTAGAGAGATTTATTGATCCAGTTTATTGTTGACACCAAGAGCATTTCTTAGCATACATCAGCCCCGTGTCAAACAGGCGCCATGCTGTGTTCTGTATCTGCATGAGAAGTTTATACACATTCGAGCTGTACAGTATGAACAAATAGGGGAAGTAAATACATCCCACTGCTCCTCCCAGGAGAAGCAAGCCCTCATGCACGCTAGTAAATAGCAGGGTTTATTTACAGTCCGTTTCAATGCCTGACTGCACTGTGAACAACACAGCTCTGGGGCTGATGCTCACCTCCAGGGATGCCTGGAGTCAGGCTTGGTGGGGAGCAGAGAGTTGCATTGGTACCACTGGAACTTGCCAGGGTGCAGCCCCAGTACTGTCTAGTGCAAACTGAGCCTCCCCTGAGCCCTGGCTCCTGGGCAGAGGGGAATGAGGAGTACATGCAGCTTAACCAGGGGCCCTGGCAGCCCATTTCTTGCCCTATAAACCTGCTGAGCTCCATGGAGGATGAGAGACCAACGTACTTACATGATACAGTGGAGTGAATCACCATGAGCCCTGTGGGGCCCTGAGCCTTTGCTTGCCTGCCTGGTACAGCTGAGTCAGTGGCAGGAGGGATGCTTTGCTCCCAGTCCCTGCTGGGGCAGCAGCCCAGGCTGGTTGGCATGAGCATAGCCTAGCAGCGAAGCAAGGCACTAGTGTCTCAGGCAAAAACCAAAACTACAGCAGCGAGGTTTAACTAAGGCCAACCCTGTAAAACATCCCTTTTTTAGCATCATGGTCCTCAGAGCATTGTTGTGAGATGCAGTGTGAATATCCGATTTGCTGCCAGAGCCTAGACCGTGCTGATTTAAGTGCAGGGTGTGATGTAGGGCTTTGTGGCAGGCTGTTCTAATAGGGTTTGGCTAAACTAGGTCTCGATATTAGTCTATATGTGGAAATGAGGTCAGGTTTATCCTGTGAATGCTGTTAAAAGCACAGGGAGGACTCGGCAGGCAGGAGGCAGCCGCATGGTGGAGCTGCCACCTCGGCTCTGCTGACGCCACTGTTGGAGCAGCCACCAGAGCTCCCTCTGGGACACTCAAGACTGACCTTCCAAAGGGGAGCTTCTGTTGCCCATCATCACCCATCAGCACGTCAGCAGCATGCACTTCTGAGATGCTCTGAGCTGGGCAGGAAACAGGGTGGCCTTACAATGGCCTGGCAAAGTAGGAATGATACCAGGACGTGGTGTTAAGATGTCATTTGTCCGCCTGGACTAGTGTCAGCACGCTGCCAAGCTCGCTCAGGTTCCTGGTGGCCATAGCCCCTTGGATAGGGTAACAGCTTCTGTGTGGGGAAGGTCTCTGCTGAGTCAGTCCTGGGCTCCTTCTGCCAGGATCACAGTGCCAGAGCCAGGCAGTAAATCTGCTGCATGAGCAAGGGCGAGAGCATCTTCTTCATGGACTCTCCTCAGGGCTCACAGGGAACTGCTGGTGGTGTCAGCCCTTTGCTGTAGCTGCTTCCCATCCCAGAGCAGGCCTGGGGGCAGTGTGATTGTAGCCAAGCAGCAGAAAGGCACCTGACTTCGGGTATGGCACCAGGGAATTTATCTTCTAGCAATGCATCCTGCTTTGAATCCTGCTTCTGGGTGCTTGTGCTGCCTTTACCATTCCCACAGCTGGGCACCCTTTTCCAGCCTGATGTGCCAGCACCTCAGGTGGTCATTGCCACAGCAATGTGCCAGGCCTGCCCCACATGCCAATCTTTAAATCCCAAAGGCGTTTCAAGCCGCCTGGCTGCCAGCATGGAGAAATCACACAGGGCTGCCAGCCTAGAGGAATGGAGGAGCTGTGAGGGGAGCATCTCCTTCCTGCCCTCTGCCAGAGGGGACGAAGGACCAGGGAAGCTCCTCAGAAGGATAACCTATGGTATAAGGTGAGGCCAGGCAATGGATCAGGAATGATGCTCCCAGCCAGTACAGTGGGAGAAGTGCGCACCTCCCTTGCATGTCCTTTCATCCACTGCAGTGCAGGGGCAAGGTGTCGATAAGCAAATCCAAGGGTGGTTGTAGAGTCCTGGGCCTCCCTCTTGCACTCCGGGCTTCCCCAGGGTCAGCCTTAACCAGAGCTGCCCCCACAAGCTGCTGCAGAAGGACCCTCGTACCACAGGGACTAGGAGGAAGATGAGCTGGAACTGATTTTTTTGGCTATTTCCATGTCCGACTTGGCAACCAGGAACCGCAGCTTCTTCCCTCCGGAGCGGATGAGGTCCACCGCACTGCAGAGAGCAGCAACAGGGAGAGGGGTGAATTCTGGCTCCCTACAGGTTGGCAGCCCCCCAGGAACCTGCCAGGTCATGGACATGTAACCCCCCCCCCCCCCCCCCCCCCCCCCATTTGCAAAACAGCGCTCTGCAGGGTGCAAGCTGCCCCATTCCACCACCTTTGAGAGGAAGCCTGGGGTGGGCTGGGGTTGGAGCAGCAATGCATTGCTGAGACCCACCTCTGGAGCAGTTGTTGCTCCCTGATCCCTCTTCCAAACCCCCATATAGCTGCCCTTCCCTCTTCCCTGTGTCCTTTGTAGGTCTCTCTCTGCAGCTTGCCTGTACTGCAGCATCCTCTGCATTGTTGGCTGTACCAGGGACTTAGAGACCCTGTGCAGCTCTTTGCTGCAAAACAGCTGAAAACCTGGCCTTGAGCAGTAACTCCCACAGTGCTGATACCAGCCCAGGCACCCCAGCAAGGTGCAGCTCACCTTTGGTAGTCTGCCCCGATGAGACTGGTGCCATTGACAGCCAGGATGCGGTCCCCAATGGAGAGCCTGCCATCAGCAGCTGCGGGGCTGTCCTCGATCAGTGTGCGGATGTAGATCCCAGGGGAGCAGAGAGGAGTGTGCTGTCGGCAGGGAAAGGTGGTGAGTGACCAGCCAGGGCAGAGGGGACATGAAAGGTTTGTGGTCCCAAAAGGCTGAACTCTCTGGGCAGGGTGACTGTCCCCTGTGGGTGCCTGATGCCAGGCTGGGACCTTGGAAGCACTGGGGAGCTTGATGGATGGGAACTGGGGCTGGTGTCACTAACAGTGACAGGAAGGAAATGCAAGCCTTCAGTTTTATATCAATTTATACACAGAAAGGAGAGGTGGGGGCAAGCTTTTCTTGTTCAGTTTAATTAAGAGTAAAGCATCGTTAACCTGCAGCCATTTTGGGATGGGAGCTCTTTGCTCTTTGTCCCAGCAGCTCCGTGATGCCCTGTTTCCTACTGACTAATGCACTGCCGTGAAAGGCCACTTAGTAAGATGATCCACCACACTAAGCCAGATTGCAACGTCCCCTTGAGCAATGAGTGCTGTTGTCGGAGTAGTTTTGGCACCCTGCGAGCCTCCCTTGCCACCCGCTGAAGGGTGGAGGAAAGACCTCAGCTGAGTCATTTTCCTTCCACCAGAGAGCTGAGCCTGTCTGCTCTCTCCAGCTGCAGGACAGCTGTGATGGACTTTGCGTGCATGGCACGGCAACCCGGGAGCAGAGATCTGCTCCTCCTGAGAGATCCATCTATGCCTCATTTTCCCTAAGAGAAGCACCCTAGCTGCCATAGGAAGCCATTAGCTTCTTCATGGCTTCACATGTCCCACTCCAGCTCTTTGGAGAGGCATCAGCCCTGTCCCGTCATGGGTGAGGACTCACCAAGCCGTCAATCAGCCCCATCCCCAGCCCGATGGGTCCTCTCTCCAGCTCCACCACGAAGACGTAACAGAAATCATCGGTGGCAGAGCTGCGGCTGGAAGACTCTGGCGTGGGGTAGTCATAGGGGGTCGGTGAGCATCCTGCCAGCGGAGAGACTGGATTACCACTGTGGCATCACCCAAACCAGCCTCACAACCCCCCAGACCCCATCAAAGCCAACCTCAGGTACCCCCAGGGCCTGAGCTGGATGCGATGCTTCACTTGCGCTCCTTGTCCAAACATGGACAAGTCCCCACAGGAACCAGGGAAAGAGAACAGCAGCAAACACCCTCCTGCTCCAATCCTGCACCCCAATCCTGCACCCCAAATCCTGCACCCCAAACCAGGCCACTGCCAGCTGTCATTACCTTCAGGGGTGCTGCCTTTGGTGCCATTCATCCCGTTCCTCCGGTGGTCCTGCAGCCCTTTGCCAGTGCCCTGCGGGGACTCCGGGCTGATGGAGTCGAAGTTCAGAGGGGTGGTGGGGGGTGTCAGCAGGCAGGAGGGATCTGCGGCTGCTGGGCCAGCCTTGGGGGCCAGACCCCTGCCCAGCTGCAGCTGCTGGAGCCTCTCCTGGAGCTGTGGCTCACCATCGGGGTGCTCACAGGGGCAGCCATTGGTGGCCAGGCAGAGCAAGGGGCTCCCCTCCGGCTCGGTGCAATGGTCCTCCTGGGTGATGGTGCTCCCCAGGACAGCAGCAGGGCTCCCGCTCACCTCCAGGACATCTGCCGTCATGCATGCCTCTTCCTTAAGAAGAGAAATGCTCTGTGGGACCCCCTGCATGTGCTTGTCACACCCTACTGCACCCCACCACGCTGTGTGCTCTGCAGGCAGGATGGCTGCTGGCTCCAGCCGAAGCCTTGGCAATTTGGACACTGCTAGGGCTTGTCCTGGCTTCCCAGCACAGTTGTACACCCCAGGTTTGTGGCCAGGGCTGTGCTGGGGATGCTCACAGCCAGCCAGGATGGAATTCCTGGTCATGTTTGTGCTGGGGGACCTCATTGGAGGGGGACACCGGGGGATCACAGTTGTGGCGCCAGGGTGACAGGAGGAGGTAGCGGTGCCTGTGGGTGCTGCAGTCAATGGGGAGAGAAGAGGACCTACTGAAGGAATGTCCTCCCCAGAGAGCTGGAGACGAATGGCAGTTGAGCTTAGCACCAGCAGCACATCTCGCCCTCCCTGTGCTTTGTAGGCATTAGCTAATCAGTGCTCTTGTGCTTGCCCAGCTACATGGGGACGGGCAGGGTGCAGGGCATAGAGGACCACGAACATGCAGGGAGAACGGGAGCGCTGCCTGCAGATATCCCCCCTTCCTCCCTCCTCCCCACTAACAAGATTGCTGGGACCAGCCTGTCCATCCTGCTCACCTTCCCACTCCCTCCAGGCTGGGGGATTAACAGCACTAATCCTTCCAGCAGCTCTACATGAGGGCACTGCCACAGCAAGCCCTTGGCGCTGGGCTCAGAGGGGTCTCCAGAGGGATCAAAGCCCTTCTGCCCACCCAGGAGAGGAACAGCCCCTCCATGGGGTACAGGCTACCTTTGGGGGTGCTGAGCTTGGCCCCTCGCTGGTGCTGGGGCTCTTGCTCTGCAGGCTCCAGAGGAAGTGGCGGATGTAAAGGAGGTGCCTGTAGATGTTGTCGTCCAATGTATCCACCTCCAGGTCCACCTTGAAGCCCCCGCTAGGCAGGATGATGGGCGGGTGGTTGTCGAAGGACTCCAGCATCTCATCTGAAAGGCAGAGGGAGGGAGGTTAACATTGGCCTGGCTGCATCCCGCTCCTGCCTTCTGACTCTTGGCCCCGTGTGGTCTCCCAGCCGGGATCAGGGACATGGTGAGCTGCAAGGCAGCAGCATTCCCCATTTGGGAACGCAGAAAGAGCCCCGAGCCCTTCTGAGTGCGCTTTGCATCCTTTGCACTATCTGAATCACACTGCCACGGTTATTCCCAATCACTGTAGTTACAACAGGAGTCCCAGAGAGAAGAACAGAATTGCCTGCTTGGCTTCTACATAAAAACCTTGGAGGGAGCCTGCGTGTGACCAGAACACAGCGACCAGAGCAGCACTGAGCACGAAGCAGGGGGCTCACCGGGCTGGAAGGCGGCCGGGCTCTCCTCCTTGGGCTGCCACGCTGCGATGCAGCCCACATCCATCACTGCCTGGCACTGGCTCAGCACCCGGTGGAGCTGCGCAGGGCTCAGCGCTGGGAACTCAGCTCGCAGGGACGACCAGGTCATCTGAGCAAGGAGACAGAGCACAGGGCAAAAGGCAGAGGTGAGGAGCTGCTTTCTCCAACAAGCAGGGGCTTGCAAGGGGAATGGGAGGGAGGACAGGCAAGATACAATCATAGAATGGTTCCGGTTGAAGGGACCTTAAAGCTCATCCAGTTCCAACCCCCTGCCACGGGCAGGGACACCTTCCACTAGACCAGGTTGCTCCAAGCCCCATCAAAGTGGCCTTGAACACTCAAAGATGGAGTGAGCCCGAGCATCCCTCCTTGATACTGCCCATGCAACCAACCCGGGAAGCAGCAGCTGGTGACAGGCTGCAGAAGAAGGGACATATCATGGTAGGGACCTCCAAACACCAAGTGGTGTTTCTCCTGCCCGTGTCCATCCCGATGCCAGGCACCCCTCACCTGCACCAGCTGGGAGCCGGGCATGGCCAGCAGGTTGGCCACGTTGGCGAGTTTGGCAAAGAACTGCTGGGCGAGCTGCTCAAAACCAGCACCACGCAGCCACTCCAGGAGCAGCCGCACGCTGGCACGAAGCTTCACCCCCTGCGACCAGTGGAAGCAGCCGAGAGAGGAGCCTGAGGAGGCAGAACATCCATCAGCACTGTCAGGGAACAGGTCACCTTGCCTTCAGCTGGAACCCGGGGGTAGGGCTGCCCCAGGGAAGTGAAATAGATGCAAGTTAATGTCCCCAGCATCCTATAGATGTAACTACTGGTGGTGGCTGGACCTCACCTGGCAGTAATAGCAGTGTTAATGAGGGCTAATGAGCACCTCAGTTAGAGAGCAGGCTGCAGTAGTTTATTACTGAGCTGCCCCTCTGAGCTGCTCTCAGCATCCTCTGCTCTTGCAGGGGGTGAGGATGGGGTACTTGTGGGATTAAATCCCTTCTGGGAATGGGGATGGCAACTAGGTCTGTGCTTGACCTTTCCATGCTGAGACCTGCCCATCTCCAACCCCTTCAAGCTGCTTGAAGCCCCCTCCCTCCTGTACCCCTCAAGGTGGCACTGGGATGGACTGGAGGATCTCCCAAAGGCTCGATGCCCTGTGGGTTACCCAGTCCGGGCTGGGTGTTGGAGGAGGACTGACCCTTATCCAGGAGCTGGTTGAAGAGCAGGGTGTTGGAGAAGAAGAAGAGGTAGGCAAACATCTGGGAGGTGATCTCGGGGTGCACTTCGTACTGGCGCAGCAGGTCCAATGCTGCCTGGTAGATGAGCACGACCCTGCGGAGCTCCTCGGGCAGCGGCGGGTTCGCACGCCAGCTCTCCCGGCTCTCGTTCTGGAAGGGGTTGCACTCCAGCAACGCAGGGAGCGACACGTACAGACACTGCAGAGAGAGCAGTGTTCTGCTCAGTTCACACCGCAAGGATCCTGCTTCTTTTCCTCTTCTTTTCCTCTCCATAAGCCAAACCCTTTTGACCCCCCTCACCTTCACAAGCCAAGCAAACCCCCTGGTGCTGCTCTGGTAAGGGGCTGCTCTGGCTCACCCCCTGCCTCGATGTGCTCCAGTATTGCACAAGGGTATATTTAAAATACATATAAATATTAAATAAATATAAAAATGAATGTTTCTGTCACTTTTAGCAGTTGGAGGTGACAGCGTGGGACAGCTCAGCTAAAGGGATCTGAAAACTGATGTGAACCAGGGCAGGATCGGCGGGGAACAAGAGTGAAAGAAAAGCCAGGACTAATGGGGATGACCTTTCCCTATGGATTAAATGGGAGAGCAACACCTAGCATCTACTCCTGCTAAGGGGAAGGTGAGCAATCCCTGCGTGCTGACACCAGCACACAGCAGCCTTTCTTCTGCCTCACACTGCCCGCTCTGTTCCCTGCTCCCGATGCTGCCTGGCTCTCGCGGTCCAACGGCGGCAGTCCAGGGGCCCCTTTCCATCACACCCTGAATCACACCATTATGCCACGCTGGCCGGAGCCAAACAGCTCTCCCCAAACGCCTCCCCTGAGCCGCTGCACTGCAGGCAAGGAAGCACGCTGCAGTAATTCAATCCTTTTCCTGGGCTGTGACCAAAAATCGGGACATTTCAGCCCAAAGGAAAACACCTCAGCGTGGTGCGACTGCCAGGATGTAAAAGCTTAAAGAAACCTTCTGCACAGCCCAAGAGCTGCTGGGGATGCTTGTGCCAGCCCCATGGGATGCTGCTCCCCTCTCTGCGAGCACGTACCTTGGAGATGTAGTAGACACACTGCTGGAAGGTGTACATGATCACCTCCTCCAGCACCGTCATCGCCTCCTCGCTGGCTGTGATGGTTGAGGAGAAAAGAGACTCCTTGGAGCCTATGGGACAGAGAGGAGGATGAGGAGCAAAGCTGCAGCAGTAAAATGGGCTGAATTCACTGCTCCCAGATTCCCGGGGTGAGGTTATTGGTGTTCCCAGGCTGGCATCACCACCGTGGCATCCCTCAACAGGGGCAAAGAGCCACTGACAGCACAGCCCAGGGCTGCACTCCTTCCAACAGCATGCTGATCTATAGAGGTTTTAACTTGCTGCATAGACCAGAAAGTCTCTAAGGCTGATATAACCCCTTTTTTCCTTATTTTCTGTCTTTTTCTTTTTGGCTGGCAGTAACAAAGGCTCACCAGTGAGCAATTCTGCCTGCACACTCAGCAGCCAGGGGGCAAAAAGCTGCCCCAAAGCATTAACCACAAGCTGCCGTAGTTGAAAGGGGAGACTTGGCTGTGAACACAACACAACCTGGCCCTGAAGCAGGACGTGAGGCTGCTCCTCCTGCATGGATTACCCCAGCTTGCACCGCAGAGATGTCCCTGCTGATGAGGATTATGAGGGGTTAAAGGAGCATCTCGGGGGCACTGACCACTAGTTGCAACTGGGGATTAGCAGAGCAAAGGCACTCTGGTTGGAAAAGCAAGCAGGGTGCTGCGTCCAGCCTTACCTTTGATGTCCAGCTCCTCCTCCATGCTCTGGATATAGGTGGGTGATTTCTGCTGGATGAAGTAAAGGACCTCGATGGCATTGGCCATCCAGAAGAGGATGTGCTGCAGGTCTGGGAGAAGGTCCGTGATGGAGAAGTGGGACAGGGCAGCAGGGTCCTGGCTGGGGAGACACAATGGGCATTATGGCTGCTGCTCCTCAGCATCCCCACTCAAGCTTTTGGGTAGAAAACAGCGAGCCTGGGGCAATGCCAAAGAGCTTCTGCATCCCCTCACCCACAAGCCCAGCATCCACCTAAGGAAGACCCTTTACAAGCAAAAATCTGGTGTTTCCTGCTCTGTTGGATGGCAAAGGGGACCATGTGGGGCGGCTGAGTGTCGCCTGGCCTTTGTGGGGTGCCACTTTTGGGCGAGACTCTCCCTAATAGAGCTGAACTGCAGTAAATACTGCAAGTATGTGCTGTTCCTGCCAGCTCTGGACGGTTGAACCCAGCCCGCCCGCACAGGGCTGTTCAAAAATAAACCAAACTAAATAAAAAGCATCTGGGAAGTTGCTCAACTGCTTTTTCCTGCTATAGGAAAGGCCTGGGAAGCATCCTCGGGAGCTTGTCCTAAAGCAGAGCTCGTAGCAAGCACCAGCAGTTTCTCCAGACGCTGCTTTGGAGCCTGGATTTTGGAACGTTGTGATGGCCCCAAAGTGGTGCTCTCCACCCCTGTGCCACCATCTCTGGATGCACACATGCAACACCAGCCTCGTCTATACTCCACAGAGAGGTCTTCAGCATGAAAGGAGTGAGAGCCTGCGCTGAGGCCATCCCTGCTGCATCCCTCGGGGATGCTGAAGCCACATGTGCAAAGCCTTGGCCAGGTCTTGGATCAGAGAAGAACCCAGAGCTGCTGCAGCTCCTATTTCCTCCCAAGCTCACCTACTTTTCCAGCCCTACACATTTCCAAGCAGGAGCTTTGCAGGCAGTGTGGCGAAAGGACCAGAGAGCTGAATGCATGGGATTAGGCAGGAAAACTCAACATGCATCGGTGCTGGGAGCGTGGTTTTAGTCAGCCACGAACTCCCCTCGCTCATGCAGGAAGAAATGGGTTGAATTCTCCCCATTTGGGAGCAAAACAAGGCAAAGCAGCAGGCTGCACTTACTGCTGGGACTGCTTTTCGGCCAGCTCCCGTGTCCGCTCCTGGGCAGGGAGAGAAGGGGAAAGCAAAATGAAACCCAGTGGGACAAGGAGGCACAAGCATCACCCCAACCAGCACTCGCTGCCTCCTTGGAGGGGTATCAGCAGCACCCCGACCCCACCAGCACCCCCAGCCCATCACTGACTGACCCACACTGTCCTCTGGATCATTTTGGCCACTTTCAGCAGCAGCTGCCCGAAGTCTCCCGGCTCGAAGCTGGTGGCCGAGTGCTGGATGCAGAGGCAGAGCAGGAAGGCGGGTGTCAGCTTGTGGTCATCCCCACCGGGCTCGATCAGGGTCATGATGCGCCGCAGCAGCACATCCTCAGCCGCCGGCTCGAACTCCAGCAGCAGCTTCCTGCGGGGTGCCCTGGGGCCACCGGCGGGCGACGGGCCCCGCTTTTTGGTGGCGGGGTCCCTCAGCAGGCTCCCGCATGCCCTGCAGACAGGGGAACCCTCGGGGACAGCAGGGTGCAGGGCTCGCAGCCTCAGCAGGGTCTGTGCTGGCAGCGGCTGCGCCTTCATGGGGTCCTTATAGAGGAGCAGGTAGTAGAGACCGAGGGAGAGGAGGTCCCCGTGCTGCAGCACGACCGTCCGGGCCACCTCGGTGAAGTTGATGGAGACGCCAGCACCGGTGATGGGCTCCAACACCAGCTTCTCCTCTGAGCAATGCCGGGAAGGTCGGAGCTTCCTGATGGTGCAGTGCAGGGGCAAGATGTCGGGGGCTGACAGGCTGATGCTGGGCTTGCTCGCCTGTGTCCTCTGGCCCACCGTGTGCTGCTCGCGGTTCAGCAGGTAAACCAAGCTGTCCTGCCAAGCGGGGAGACGCAGCATGAACCAGGGATGGAGGGGAAAAGGAACCCTCCTCCCCGCCATGCAGTGGGTGCTGCAGCATCCTGCTGTCCCCAGCCATCCCTGTGTCCCCTGCACCTTTGCATGGCAGAAACATGTTTCTCCCTTTAAAACACGTTTCTCTCTTTATTTTGCTGAGCAGGACAGCAGCGATCCCAGCTTTGGACATGCTAATAAATGGGCACAGTAACTTTGGGCATGCAGTGAATGGGACTGCTTTGGGCAGAAGGAGTTCTCCTTCCACCTCTCACCTCCTTCTTCTCCTAGCTGCTTTTCCTTCCCACCTTCTCCTGCAGCAATGCCTGCATCCCCCAGCCCGGGGAGGACAGTGGGACACCACTCAGAGCAGCAGCTCCCTGTCCTGCCTTCTTTCCCCAGCCTGCTCCTAAGCAGCTCACATAACCCCCCCGTGCCTCAGTTTCCCCAGCTGTACTAAGAGGATGGCTGCAGATGGGTGAGGGCTGCAGTGCCAATGTCACCCTGGAGAAAGCTTGGCACAGCCAGATACCCAACGCTGACAAACTAGCCATTAACTACAAGAAACATCCCAGTCCTTTCCAGTTCTCCAAGTGCCTCCAGCGCCAGGGAGAAGGGGCTTCCAGACGCTCTGTCTCCTCACTGCCTCTCATCACGTTTGCCACTAACGAAGCAACTAGACAGGGGACGGGGGCAGCTCAGCCATCACCCGCAAAACTAGACCTTCCTTGTGCCAGGGCAGGGATGCTGCTCCTGCATCCCTCTGGGACGTTACCGGGGGGTCCTTGCTCTGCACCCCCTGTGCTTGGGGACAAGCTTGAGGACAAGGCTGCAAGTCCCAAGCTGGCACCACTCGTTCTCTAAAGGATGCTCTTCCACGCCACCACCCCAGCAGCTCCGGCCATGCAAGCAGCCCCCCGTTCCCCGGGGCTTTAGGGGGTGATGGGAGGAAAGCAGGGGGGTGCCGGGGGTGCGGGGAGGGGGGTGCGCAGGGAGGCGGCGCGGTGCTTACATGCTGCTGGCTGTAGCCCTGCAGGAGCAGGAGGTGCGGGGACTGGTAGAGAGAGTACCGCATGCTGCTGCCGCCGCTCCGCGCCGCCGCCGGGCTCCCGGGCAGGGTGGAGCAGTGCCGCTGGACCCGCTCCCCGGTACCGGTACCGGCCCCGGCCCCGGCCCCGGCCCCGGCCCCGGCCCCGCTACCGACCCGCCGGGCCGGGATGCCCAGGCTGGTCTCGCTGAGGCTGCGCCGCAGGGCCGGGGGGGGGACCGCGCCGCTCAGCCCCCGCCGGTGCCCGCCGGGCCCCCCGCGCCCGGTGCCGCTGCAGCTTCCGCGCCTGGGCGTTGATGCCTGCGGGGATGGGGAGGGGGGAAAGAGCAGCGTCAGCCCCCGCCGCCCTCCCCGGGCACCGCGGCACCCCATGGCTGGGGAGATGCTGCAGCTCGGAGAGGCTCAAAACCCACCCCCCCAACTCCGGCTTGGTGTCCCCTGGTTTCTCTGCCCTCCCCGAAGGGTGACACCAGGACACCAACGCAGAGAGTTTCACCCCAATGCTACCTCCGTAAAGGGGGTGTCCCATCACTTCCTGGCCCCCAAAACCCACTGACCGGGGGGCAGCCAGGCTGGGCTCAGCATCCTCAGCATCCCCACGCTGCCAGGGCTGGATGTGGTGGGGGGGAGGAAATCTCTGCTAGAAAGAAATACAGCCAAAAGAAATTCAACCTTTGCAGCCTGGATGCTGCTTTCAGGTCCTTCAGCAAGAGCTACAGGGAGGCCCCCCCGGCCCCTGCCCCGAGCATCAGCCAGGCATGGGAGCTGGAGCTGCAGTGGAGCCTGCCCACTGCCTGCTGCAGGAGAAGCTGTAATTAACTTCTCCCAAACATCCATTCGGGCAGAGCTGTCCGCAAGAGGAATAATGAGAGCTGGAGTGAATGAATAGGCCTGGCCAAGCTGCAAAAGCAGCCCCTCGAGTGGCATCCCCATCCGTGGGGGGGTCCCTGCAGACCCCTCTGTGCTGCAAGCGTGGCTCAAGCTCTGCAAGACAAGTTGGGGGTCCGATGGGTGATGCTCGTACCTGGGGTCGGCAGCCTCCTGGGAGCAGGTCGCTGGCATTCGGGGAGGACGAAGAGAGGGGAAAAAGCCTAAAGGATTCGCTTGTGAAAGCAGCACTGCAGCAGCATCAGTGCAGCACAGAGCCAGAGTCCCATTCACGGCTCAGCCGACCAGCGAGCAGGCTTCGGCCAGTGAGATTTGGGGACAGGCAGCGGGATTTGGGGACGGCAGAGCAGAGAGCCTGGTGCCCAGGGCTGCTTAAAGGGACACTCACAAGCTCAGACCCAAAAATGCCATCAGCCTTATTTGGTGAGGAATGGGCTGATGGTTCTGAAATACATTTTTGTGTTTGTTTGTTTTAGAGCAAGTGCTCCATTGCTGGGAAAATGAAAGAGATGGGGATGGGGAGGGGGTGGGAGAGGGAGAAAATAGCCCTGCTGTTTACATTAGGGCAAGGCACAGCCAAGCCACCAGAGCGGTCCAGTGCCCTGTGTCCTTCTTTAAAAGGCAATTGGCCCGGCTCATGTCCCCATCACGGCCAGCAGCACGGCATTGGGATGCCTGTGTCCCGCTGATGTGAAATCCAGGGAGTGCAACAGGAGCAGAGCCCAAACCGTGCTGCTGGCGATGCCAAAGGCCACCCCAAATGCATCTGCAGGAGGCCTTGGCTCCCCCAGAAGCCACATCCCCAAACCACAGCATGGAAATGGACCAGAGGGATGAAGGATGGTTGGGGCAATGCCTGGCTGTGGGAATGGAGGAGGAGAATGGCCAGATCCTGGGGAGCAGCTATTGCTGGAGCTCATTGCACTGGGATGGAGGGGGACTGCCAGGATTGGGGTCCCACCACCCGGAGTGAGACGCCATCACGAGTCCCTTATCTATGGGAAAGGAAGCTTCTGTATTTGTTTTGTGTAGGAAAAAGCTGCTTTTTCAGTGCTGACTGAGCCCCTGTCGCAGGCTCCCCGCTAACCCCGGAGCTGCCCTGGAAAGATAAACACAGCTCTTTTCCTGAGCATAACAAAGTCTCTCCATAAACCGGGATAGGGTTTTTTTCCAGTCCTCTGGCACTGCTTTCTCTTCCCAAGCATGTGCAGATTATCCCACCCAAAACACTGCACGAGCATCTTCAGTGCAGAGCTGCTGAAGCCACATGGTGATGCAGATGGGAATGGGACAGGATCACACCCTACCCCTTAGGAAGAGCTGGGCATCCCTGGCCAGCACCCACCAGACCCCACCAAGCTGCTGCCTCTAACCCCATCCTGCATCCCAGGAGAAAACCTGTTGGTGGTGGTGCCTGGGATGTTGACTGGGATCTGCCTCTTTTTCAGCCTAGGGAAGAGGTTCCTTTTTCCTGGCTGGGAAATAAATGAGTCAATAAATAACTCCAGGGGCCCCAGAAAAGAAGAAATGCTTTGAATTTACCCAGGAGAGGCTGACACCAGGCTAGTCCTTCCTAATGTAATTGCTACACAGATCCTGCAGGGAATCTTCCCTGAATGCAGTCGTGCTAAGGTATATCAAAGTCAGATCCTCGAAGGTACCTGCCAGAGCATCTTTTAATGTAATAGGCTTAACTCCTAAGTTTCTTGAGGTGTGCATGCATTGCAGCCTCCAGCCTCTTGGGAAAACCTCAGCAAGCTCAGGACATGGTGCAAAATGGAGCTGGTTTGGAAGACAAATGCCATAAAGATGCCAAGTGCTGCAGCTCTAGTTTGTGGGTGTTCTCCGCAGATGCTCTCTAACCACTGCCTCATTGCTCCCCAAAAGGAGCGGGGCTGAGGGTAGCAGTGAGAGAGGGAATCTGCCTCCTTTACTGCACAGCTGCTCCACCTGTGCTGCTGCTAATCAGTGGCATGAGGAGCAAGCACCTTCCTTCCCAGTGGGAAGCAGCTAATAAACTGATTAGGATAATGGGTAACCCAGCAGATAAAACACCTGAGCTATGTGCTAATAGCTTATGGATGGGTGGGGAGGCTTCCTCCCATCCACCAGCTCAGCAGCAGGGCAGGAAGCAATGCACCAGTCTGCGTGACACCAGTGGTCCTAGTCCTGCTGCTCCAGCGATGCTCAATGCGGGTAAGGACCCTGCAGGTATTTCCCTGGGGATCCTGTTTTGCAGCATCCCTGTTTTGTTTTCTAGGGAGCTGCAAGCCCAAAGTCCCTTTATTTTTGCACAGATGCTGCATTTTCCACACCAGTGCCTCACCACCCTGCGCAGGCAGCTGATGCTTGGCAAGTGGACCTCTGCCAGCTTGGGGCTGGTGACAAGGGTGACCCTGGTGGAGGGCACGTGCAGTCAGTCTCCATCACATCAGGGGTTTCAGGGCTTTTTGGGGTGCTGGATGAGAGGGAAGCATATGCTTCCCTCAGACATGCTGCATTACTCCCATCTAGCCCCAGAAGCTTGTGGATGGGGTGGGAAGGTATAGGTCTCAGCCCCACAGCACCCCGATGGGCAGTGCCACCAGCATAGGGTGAGACTCGTGCCACTGGAAGAAAGGGCTGCAGAAGTGAGCTTTTAACAGGTAAGACAAATAAGGGCTATGAGTCTGGAAAGCAAGCAGCCTAAACAAAAATGGGTGTAGATTTTCTGTCTTGGAAGAGCTTGGTCAGCTATGGAAAATGCCCAAAGTTTTAAAAAAATGGAGCATTTCCACCACCCCACCCAGGAGTGCTGAAACAAATGAAGTGATATCTACACTGAAAGCATAACGGGCTGATTTCCAGATCCAGGGCACGCGATCCCATCAGGAACTGCTCCTTCATCAGCAACCACTGCAGAGTGCTGAGCCCAGGCCAGCTCGGTGCTGCCTGCTCCTGCACCAGGCAGCCTGGATCCTGCTGCTGCCCCAGCCTGTGTGGGATCCTTACTCTCCCCATCGCTGCCAGCCCACCTGGGCCACAGGTAGGAACACTGCATCAAGGGGAGGATTTGAGGCCAAGAGCTGATGTGACCTTGGCCTCGGGCAGGGAGCTGCCACGTGGTCCTCCCCACAGCGTCCTGTAACCATTGTGCTTGACTCTTGCCCTTTCCTCTATTCAAAAGAAGCTGTTTTTAGAGTCACCACTGTCCCAATGAGCTTAACATGTCTCTGATCCTGGCTGAAGAAAGAGATAAAGAAAAGAGCATCCACCTCTGCAGCTCCCTCCCCAGTCCAGGTGCTGGCAGCAGCAGCCTCTTTCTATCACACATGCGATGAGCTGGGACCTGTAGCATCCCCTCCCTGAGCAGACACAAGGACTGGACACAGCGAGGGATGGAGGGAGCCCTGTCTCACCATTGGCAGCCCATGGACCACTCTGCACAGCATTAATACAAGGCCTGGGGGCTGTTTTCCTGCTGCTCATCCATTCCAAGGCAGTAGGTGAGCCCATCCCCAGCCCTCCATGCTGGTGGTGACCTGCCCGTAACACAAGCAACCCTTAAAGCTTTATCTCCACACTCAGAATTTGGGACACCCAGGCAAAATACCAATTGCAAATTGCAGCTGGTGGAGCTCCAGCAGCCTCTGTTCTCCCTGGTTTCCTTCATTCTGTGTGCCTGGTCTCCTTCCAGCCTTCATTAGAGCAGATTGGAAAGGAGCCCCATCCCCACTGGCACGGAACAGGCTGGGCCATTTTTTCTGCTGCTGCTGGGGGCAACATTGGCTCCTGTTTGCTGAGCACATGGGGTAAACCTGCACCATCATTAGGCTATTTCTGACAACCACAACTCTTTGCTACAGGTGTGAGGAACCACTTAGTTCTCATCCCAGCAAAACCTCCCAAGCTAGATCCAGACCCTTCCATCAGCAGGTCAGACCCATCAAGGGCATGATGCAATTAAAAACCTGATTTTAAACCTTTCCACCCTCATCCTTGTGGAGCTTTTATCTGAGGGTGGGAGGAGGAAAACATCATTACTGGGGTAACTTACTAACCTCCTGGTTCCTAATGATGCACTTATCTCCTCCTACCAGCCCTAGACTCATCAGCTACCTCTGAAGGAGCTCTCCTGCCCTACATAGTTCTCCCTTCATTAGTTTTTCATCTTGCTTAATTGCTCCTGCAGATTTGCCTGGGGTGTCTGGCCTGGAGGATGCCCACAGGGAGATGAAGATGCAGGAGAGCAGGGCAGCTCTGCCAGGCACAAAGCTGTGCCAAGGTATGGGACACCATGACGGTCTTGCTGCTGCTGCCCAGCTGCAAGTGGGGATTTGACATGAACTCTTAGACTCTCTGGGGTAAGTATTTGGGGTTGCAGGTACCAAATCTATGCAGGAGAACACCGAGTACCAACCCTACCCAGAAGCTAAAATGTGGCTACCCTCTCACTTGCACCACCTTCAGTGCCCAAAACATGTGCAGAAGCTGCTGGCGTGGGATGCTCGGGGGGCTTGCAGCAACCTGGACCTTCTCCCTATCCCGCACCCAGCTCTGACCTGCAGTGGTGGTATCCACATCCTTGGCTGCCATCTCCTCCACTTCCGCCCTCTTGCGCAGCTCCAGCCGCCGCGAGAAGCCCTCCCTGGGCTTCCAGAGGTCCTGGATGAGCAGCGGCTTCTCATGGTCACCCAGGACCCTCAGCCCCTCCGTCTGCCACTGCTTCTCAGGGCCCTCGAACCTCCCAATGACATCGCACAGAGCGTACTGCCCGGCACTGAGCTGGCTCAGCCCATAGCGTTCCAGGGCTTCCTTCACCAGCTCCCGTGCACCCGAGCTGCCCGTCACCAACACGCTCTTGTAGTTGGTGCCCGCACAGATGTTGCCTCCAAAGATCTTCAAGATGCCAGGGACTGAGAGCTGGGTGGAGAGCTCGGCTGGGTCATCCTCATTGGGTGCTGGGGAAGAAGATGCTGAGCTCCGGTCCTTGTAGCTCAGTGTCCGGTACAAGACCTGGGAGAAAATCCGGCTCTGGCGCTTCAGACGGTTCTTGGATGGTGGAGCCATGGTGGAGGAGGACCCATAAAACATGGTGCGTGAGGTCATCATGGAGCACAGCTGGGCAGGGGAGAGGGAAAAGGGGAAGGTCAGTGGTTTGGAGGCCAGATGTGCAGCATGGAAGAACCAGCTGGTGGCCATGGAGGAGCTGCCATCACTTCCAAGGTGGAAAAGGACAGCAGCAAGGGAGGGATACTTCCCTTATGCCACCCAAAACACCAGCGGCCAAGCTGAGCTAGGCTCTTTGGCGTCAGCAGAGATACCCCAGGATGGATTTGTCCCTGCAAATGTAGCCTGGAGCAGCCCCGAATTCCCCCTCCATTGCGTATATTGAGGTCCCTCTTACCCAAGCAAAATGCAATAGGAGGAGAGCAGAGCCCAGCAGGACTTGGCGTGGCCCATCCTGGTCAGGAGCCAAGGCACCAGGAGTTACTTCCACTAACGAGCTTACGGAGCAATCCCATTTATTTAGAGGTGAAATAGAAAGCTGAAGTGGGAATTCAATCACTCTGAGGTCACTGCTAAATGCTTTTGCTCACTGAGAGGCATGGGGTGAAAATGGGCTTTGATTAACCTTCCAAAAACAGCCTGACTCTGGCAAATCTCTTAGCTGTTGCTAGTTTATGGAGGACATTAAAGCATGTGGTGGCATCACTGACAAGGCTGCACTGGTCACGTTAGCCAGGGCAGGGCTGCTTGGGGCAGTGGAGGTAGGGCCATGGGGCCATGGCCATGCAACAGCTCCTGGTGCACTTCGTCACTAGGAACAAGCTGGAAACCACGGTGCTCTTCTGGCTTTAGGCAGATAGTGCCAGATGTCACTGCCAACATCTGCGGCCAGCTTTGAAATCGCATCCTGGATGCACAACACCCGGTGCTTGCACAGCACTGGTAACACCACCGGCTGCACCATGAACTGCTGGTGGGAAAAGTCCCAAAGACAACTTCAGCATTCCTGATTCGGACAGGATGGGGATTTCCCTCAACTCTAGATGTATAACATGCACCCTGCCTGCAAGGAACAGCACCAGAGGACACCCAACGTGTCTCATCCCCAGCTATCAGAGCACCCTGATGCATGATCCAGTGGTGCATGCCCAGGAAGATGTGGGATACCAGCAGCTTTCTGCATCTGCAGCCCCATCTTGCTCAGGCAGGATCTTGCCACCGGAGCAAACCCAGCGCTATCAGGCAGAATGATGTTGAGCCTGGAAAGCCTCCAAACCACCATCTAATTCAGGAAGAAAATGTGTCCCTGCTGCTGATGGGAGAGGTCACCTTCTAACCCAGAAACAACCTCCCTGCTGTGCACAGAGGATTTCTGCGGGGTGTACATCTTCCCATCACAGAACCAGACACCCACTGAAAGCTACAGATGGGAAAACTGAGGCAGCAGCAAGAGCTGAGGCTGCACGATGTGCCTCGGAGCTGTGTGATCCTGTGATGCTGCTGCTGCACCCCCAAGTCACCCCTTTTGCTCCCCAGCCCCATCAGGACTGTGAAAGTGTTGGGGTTTGTCCTTCTTCCCAATCTGCCGGTTCCAAAAGCAACTTGTCCAGGTTCTGCAGGGCAGGGATGGAGCCAGCAGCTACCCTGGCTCACTGGAACTGGGTTTGGCATCTTTATACCTCACCAGCTGAGCACTGGTCCTAAGAGCTTCACTGCAGCTTGCTGGGTTTGAGGAAGGCTGTTCCTGCTTCCACCTGGGGAAACTGAGGCAGGGATGGGGTTAGAGCTATGGCTCTCCCCACACTGCTGCTCCTCCTCCAGTGCTGCTGCTCCCACTAGGGACATCCCTGGGGACATCCCTTCATGTCTGCTTGACATCCTTGATGTGTGCCACCTCCCAGGAGCACCAGGGCAGATCCAACCTGGGGAGCAGGTCAGGGCACTAACAGAGTCAGGTTCAGCAATAGCTACCCCAGGTTGTTAGCACAGCCCCGTCAGTCCTCATTAACATCAACCAGACCAAAACTGCTCCGTGTCCCTGTGAGACCTTGCCATCAAGGATGCAGAAGACAAAACTTTGTCATCAAATCACTGTTTTCAGCTTGCGGATTTAATCTCCTCTGCCCTGAACTACCTCCAGCACAAAGGGAAACCTTTTAATATCTGCTGGTGATAAAATCATTCCTCCAAGTCCATTCCTCCGAGTCCACATCACAGACGGAGACACCATCCTTGCTGCTTGCAAGTCCCTGCCTGGTTTTGAATATGTTATTTATAGCTCAGCTATTTTCCTGCTTTTTCGATCAAATGCAGCTTCTACAGAGTGCAGGGAGAAGGCATTTTATGGGGAAAAAAAATAAGAAGCCTGGATCAGGAGAATCTTCCAGCCTGGTCACCCCATTTTTTAACATCTGGAGTAGCACCAGTGTGATTTTACCCGTCACCAGCCCAGGTCACCTTCTCTCAAAGACAGCAAAACACATGGTCTTAATCCCCCTGAGGACTCTAATGGGTGTGATAAGATGATAATGAAATGGGCTCTTCCCACATCCGTGTGCTCAGGCACGCTGGTCACAGGCATCTCTGAGAAGGTTAAAGAGAAGACTGGTACATGCAATACCATTGAGTCTTGCTGAGAGAGCCAGGGATGCTCCAGCTGGACCCAGTTACCTGGGGACAAGCTGTTAAGGGTATCAACATCTTCCTGCAGGTTGATGGGACACATGCTCCTGGACCTCCCAGCTCAGACAAGCCCTCTCCTTGCTGCAGGCAGCCTCACTGGAGTACAAGTGCCTGCAGCTAGGAAGGTATGACTCAGACCTTCCAAAGAGTCCCTTTCTTCAGCATCCAGTAACACCTCTGTTAACGACTATACAGGAATTAGCCAAAAGCCTGCAATTGCCTCCCAGTGGGATCTGTAGCAGGGTTCCTTCACCTCTTCGCATGCTGTGCCTGACCACACCAAAACCAGCTATTTTCCATGGCCAGCACTGTCTGTATTTACCCTGCAGACCTATGACAAATGCTTTTGGTATCCACATGGCCACCACACGTCCTTCCATCGCCACAACTGACTCTGCAACCAACAGGGATTTTCCTGCAGGCCCTGAGGTTTCTGCTTCCACCATGGGTGAACAGCTCCTTCCCACCAGCTCCAACCAGTGCCCAGGCAAAGCCTCCCCTTACCTTGCCATCCTTCTCACGTGCCTTTTTTCCTTCCATTCATCCTCTTTCTTAAAACTAGCCCTCTGCTCTGTCATGCATTCTCCTGGGTGGACATCCGTTGTGTCTATGCAAGAAGAAGAAGAGGAGAAGTGATCATGGGCTGCCCACAGACATCAGCTGCTCACAGTGTGGTGGCTTTGGAGGGCACAGAGATGCTACGACTCCACTCCTGATGTGCAGCACTTTTGCATGCAGGCTCCTGAACCATGTATATACCCCCTCTGGCTCAGCATCCCACTATATTCCCCCTGCCTCAAATCAAACAGCCCAAGCACAAGCTGCTGACATCTGGGATGAAGGGGGCACATTGCCCAGAGGGGATGCATGGCTGGTGACACGTGTGTTTGCACATGTTCATCAAGCCACAGATGGGGAAGACCAGACCAGCCCCAAGCTCAGGCTCCATCACAGCAGGAACGTGGCAGCCTTGGGGGTGAGATGGAGCAAATCCAGCCATGGTGATGCCCACCAATGGCATCTACCCCATCACAAAGAGACAAGAGAGGAAAAGAAATGTTATTGGAAAGGAAAGGTAAAGAGATGGGATCAGTGCCAACACCATGACTTTTATCTCCTTCTCCTAAGCATGCATGTGCCCAGAGATGCCAGGCTGGAGACCTTCTCATCCATGGGTGGACAACAAGTCCTGGACCAACTCCTTCCCCCTGCAGCCACAGCATGTTGGGATGCTCACCAAGATCTGTTTTCCTTGAATCTCAGTCTCTTTTGCTGGACATCGAGGAGAACCACCAAGCACCAGCCCCTCACCCTCCCATCACAGATCTGCAAGAACACAACCACTGATAACCAAAGGGAGAGAGAAAAGAAGCGCCTGCAAAGTGCCTGCAGTGATTTCACAGGTCTTTCTCAGAAAGAGCCAGCAGGGCACAAGAAATAATCTTTCTCTGTGGCTCTGCTGTAACTGGAAATGCACCATCTTATTAAATCACTTCATCAGGGCCTCAGCGCTGGTTTAATCCAGCCCTTCTTGCTGGCCTAGCACTGGGGCTATGGGAGAAACTCTGCAAGGTGACGGGTCGTGATGCTAAAGGCAAAGAGATGCTGATCCCACTTCTGCTGCTTGCCATGTCTTCTGATGATTAATTGCTCCCACAGGTTAAATATTTATGCCTTATTTCCAGTGTGTCTGCCTTCAGCTGCCAGACATTGATTCTTGTCATGCTTTTCTCCGCTCAATTAACAAGCTTTTGGCTGCCATGTATTTTCTCCTCTGCGAGAGTATTTAGGTGCTTTAATCAAGCCCCTCTTGTTTCTCTTTGGTTTGATTTATGAGTAGATTAACGTGAGGGCCATCTCGTCTCTTGCTGTAAGACATTTTCTGCAGCCCCTCAGTCCCTTCCCTGAAGTTCCCACATCTCCGCTGAGATGGAGAGACTGGGTTTGGCTGTCATCAGCCCAAATCCGGTTCTGATAGCACCCTGATCAAAAAGGCAAATAACTGCAAATTTTTCCCAGAGCAAAATTTCCCATTATCATGGAAAATATTCAATACTCCAGCATGGAAATCAGGACAGGCACGCAGCCACCTCCCCAGCAGCTCCTGCTGCAGGAGGGAATGAGCCCTTGTGCTGCCTTTCCCAGCTCCTGATGAACATCTATCACCCAGATTAGGGCCAGGAAAACGTGTACAACTCCAGTTAGTTTTGGGTGCAAAGAGATTTCCACTTTCCATTCAGATCCAGTTAGGAAGCCTTTTGCTTGCCCAGTTTACCGTCCAGATTTGTCCAAACTATTAACATTGTGCTGCTCTGGGTCAGCTCCAGGATTTTCCAAAAATCATTTCTATCTCCTTCTAGCTTACTGATAAAAGCACTGAAACACCGAGGGCATGCAACCAGCTAGCAGTGCCCAGCAGTGATAATCTCCTCTGATAACTGCCTTTGAAATGAATCTGGTTTATTTAATACTGGCTATCTTGACATTGTATAATGTCAGCTCTAAATACTGGCCTGGACTGGCTTTAATACTGAAAAGTGCAGGTCTTTACAAGAATATCACCTCACATAACTCAAATCTTTACAAAATTGTACTACAGCCAGAAAGTCACCTCTCGCATTGGAGACTGAAATCACTTCTACTTGCCAAGAGTTGTTTTCCATATAGCCACGTTGGACGGCAGGAATTTACTCCTGGTGCTGAAGTCTTTCATCAATTAAAGCCTGAGCCAGGTTTCTCCCTTTTCTCCCCAGGGCGATGCTATCAAGCCAAGCAACCTGTAGCTACCAGGTCATCTTACTCCCTTTTGGGAAGAGCAACAACACCATTAAACCACTTTTTTTAATCTCCTGGAATTTCCCTGGGGCTCATCCTGGTGCAGATGCAGGTTTGCATGGATGGGCGGTGAGGTTTCAGCTGTAGCCATCCCAGAATGGCAACCAGAAAACCTATTTCCCCACATCTCTATTTGGACAATTTCCCTTTTTCTTTCCCTTTCTTTTTTGGATGGAAACCATTCGAGTTGCAGCCTCAGTCTAATGGCAACAACCGCAGCCTGGATGCTGTGAGCAGAGGGAGAGGCCGCCCGGCACTGCAATGTGGAACAAATTATAACTGAGAGAGCAAAGGAAATGAGAACACCCTGGACACAGCGGCTTTGACGTGCGCTCCTTGGCTCCAAATCCTGCCCCTCTGCAAATCTCATCCCTGATGCCGAGGCACAGCCCAGACCCCATTCAGTATCAGAACCCCCACTCCCATTCTGGATCAAGTCTCTGCTTCAGACCCCGGCCTTTTCTTGTGTGGGTTTTATCCATCTAATCTAGGGGTGGACTGGAGGCTGATAATGTCAATGCCAGCCTTGGTACTGTCTTTAGCCGGATCAGAGCAGGTAAACTCCTTACCATGTTATTATTAGCAGCAGACACACTGCAGTAGCACCCTGGACCCCACAGCCCAATGACCGTTCAAACTAGGTATAAAGGCAGTCCTAGTCCTGCAAAGATGAACTAACAGTTTGTCCTAAAGGCAGCTCTAGCTCTACAAACAAATTATACTGATTAGGAACCAATTCTACAAGGACAACAGGAGCCCTTTTAGCATGTTTTCTTTTCTTACTTCTTTTTTCCCCCCATTATTTTGCAGGTTTTGAGCCACCAACGTGCATCAGCTCTCCAGCAATGCACAAGTACAAATGCCAGCCCTCTGCCCGGGCAGCTCTATTCACACACACACACACGCAAGAAACATTTCACAAAGACCATTTGCTTTCTGCTGCCTCCTGAGCAGCAGAGCCTCGGTAGGCTGCCTAATTATAAGATCTTAGCAATAATTCTTTTCCTGCGATAATTAACTGATCCTGGAGAGCACTGAAAATAAGCACTTCCCAAGCAAGTAGCAAACTCCCCTGAGTTTTCTCTGCTAAAGTTACAAGTCAGCATGAAACTGCTCCAGCCTCACGGGGACACAGACCCACAGCACCTCCCCACCAAGGCCTGAGATGCCGCGACAGTCACAAGCAGCCGAATACAGGTGAAATTGCATGTGTCGAAAAGCAGTGGGATCCCAAGGGGCATACAATCGGGAGAAGGATCCCAAGAAGTGTGCGATGGGTCAAGGACCCCAAGTGGCATGCAGTGGGGAGAAGGATCCCAGGGGGTATCCAGTCAGGAGAAGGATCCCAATGGATGTGCAATGGGTCAAGGACCCCAAGGGGCATGCAATGGGGAGAAGGATCCCAAGGGGCATGCAATGGGGAGAAGAATGCCAAGGGGTGGGCGATGGGTCAAGGACCTCAAGGGGCACCCACTGGGGAGAAGGATCACCAGGTGTCTGGCAATAGGATGAGGATCCCAAGGTGCTGCATCTCGCCAGCCTGGCCCCCGACTGCCCGCTGCCCCTTGGGTCTCCAACAGCAACCGGACAAGCCTCAACCCTCACCGCCGCTTTCCTCCTGCCTCCACTTTCCAAGGGGACAAGAAACAAACGTGTCCGTCCGAGCAGGTGAGGAGACCTGCTGGCCCCATCCCGGGGACAGGCTCCCGGGAGCGGAGGGCTCCGTACGGAGGGGTTGGCAGCGGTGTCCCGGGAGATGCTATAGGGGAGATCTGCCCCCCAACCACCCCCTCGGGTAGGGTCTGCCTTGTACGACCCCGCGGTGCGCGCCCCCCCCGCGGTACTCACCGTGCGGGACCCGGCGGCTGCAGCGCCCGGACCCGCCGGGGCTGCGCGGCGTGTCCCGCCGCCGGGGCGGAGCGCGGCGGAGCGCAGCGGAGCGGCACTGCGGCGCCCCCCTGCGGCCACCCGCCGCGCTGCGCAGCGCCGAGCACCGCGGGACGCGTTGGAGCGGCAGCGCCGTCCCCTGCGGCCGATAGGAGCGGCCAGGACGCGACATGTCGCGGTGTGATACTGGAGCGGGTACGAAAAGGTCAATGGTGAAGGGCCTGGAGCACAAGTGTGAGTAGGAAAGCCTGAGGGAACTGGGGAGATTTAGTCTGGAAAAAAGGAGGCTCACGGGGCACCTTATCGGTCTCTACAACTACCTGAAAGGAAGATGAAGTGAGGTGGAAGTTGGTCTCTTCTCCCAAGTAACAGGTGATAGGACAAGAGTTAATGGCCTCAAGCTGCACCAGGGGAGGTTTAGATTGAATATTAGGAACAATTTCTTCACTGAAAAGGTGTTGAGGTATTGGAACAGGCTGCCCAGGGCAGTGGTGGAGGCACCATCCCTGGAAGTGTTCAATAAACGTGTAGATGAGGCCCTTAGTGACCTGGTTTAGTGGTGGTCTTGGCAATGCTGGGGTAACAGTTGGACTGGATAATCTTATTTTCCAGCTTGATTCTACGATTCTATTCTGTGATTCTATTCCCCCTGGGGCACGGTGCCCAATGGAAATGCCAGGAGAGTGAGACAGCTTTGGCTAAACAGGTTTTATCAAACAAGCTCCAAAGTCGACCTGGAGACTGTGGTGGCTGCATGGTTGAACAGAATCATAGAAGCATAGAAGAGTTTGGGTTGGAAGGGACCTTCAAAGCTCATCTAGTTCAACCCCTCTGCAATGAGCAGGGGCATCTTCAACTAGATCAGGTTGCTCAGAACCACATCCAGCCTGGCCTGGAATATGCAGGGTTGGCGCATCCACCACCTCTCTGGGCAACCTGTGGCAGTGTATTATTACCATCATTGTAAAGAATTTTTCCCTCGCATCCAGCCTGAATCTCCTCTCTTTTAGTTTAAAACCATGATTGTGTCCTATAGCAACAGGCCCTGCTAAATCAGGAAGGGATGGATCATAACTGCACCAGGGAGATGTTTGAAACAAGGAGGTTGCTGATGCAACTGCCTCCATCAGGTAAAAATTCTCCTTTTGGTTGAAGACAGTTTCCCTGCCCAATAGTGCAGGGGTTACGCTTTGGGTGGGGAGGTGGCTCTGCCACCCAGACACCCTCTGGGAGAGACAGCACCAAAGCAAAGCAAAGCAAGGCAGGAGGCTTCCCAGTCCAGCCTGATTGCCGGCAGCAAATTATGGGCGAGGTAGAAGTTGTGGGTCAGGTTTTGGGGTGAGTTCAGCTGCCCTGGAAGCAGGGAACCCTTCCTGGCTCTCTGGGAAAGCTGCTGAGCGTCTCAGCCCGTGGTGGGGATCCAGCCCTGGTGTAATTGCAATGGAGAGGTGCGAGCAAGAGGACAGCCAGTGGATGTGCAGAACCCTGGGCAGGCAGCACCATGTGGAGGGCTCCATGGATGAGGGCAAATTCTCCTTCTCTAAGAGGAGCCAGTGCCCATAGGAGCTGGTGGGTGGTGGTGGGTTTTGTCTCTGGGGTCCACAACGAGCGGTGCTTACTCTCTGCCCCATGTTCCACAGGTTTCCCTCCTCCCTAGATCTGGCATCCTCATCCCCCTGCACATGCAGCCCCAGGGCTTGACCCACATCAACCTCTGGCTCAGCCGCAGCAGGAGGGGAAAAGACAGGACCAGAGCGGGCGTGCAGAGCTTTACACTGAAACCACTGTGGTGAGGTGCTGGGGAGCCCTTCAGCCAGCACCATCAAGCATGGAGCCATCAGCAAACACCAATTGTTTTTGTTTAAGGAAACAATACAGCTTGGAACTCATCCAGTCCGTGATGATTTCCCCATGGTGTGAAGGGTGAACAGCGCTGGGCCCCCCAGCAAGCCAAGGCAGCAGATGGCAGTGCCATCCATACACCGAGGTGAGTCAGTGCTCAGCGCTCCAACGTCGTGAGTGGCTCCTTACCCATATGAGACAAGTCACGTAGAAAAAGGGTTTATCTCCAGATACTGCAGGTTAATTCATTTTGATATAACAAGCAGGCAACAGTGAGGTATCTTGAGGTTTTATTTCAATCCTACTCCACAGGAAACAATATTCATTAGCGTTATCTTCCATACATTTGTGTTTATTTGACCCAGTACTGTGTTAAATATAAAATACTGATCGAACAAGAATGGACAGTGAAAATGTGAGATGCTAAAAAGATCCCTCAAACTCTCCTCCACAGACATCCTGAATGTTAGGAGTCATTTAGAATTAGTATAAAACAGGAGGGCAATCCCATAACCTGCTCTGCGCTCCCTGCTTTGTGAGGGAAGGATTTAGGAGGCAAGAGAAGAGGGAGGATTTATCAATTACAGAGAAGCCCACTTGGCAAATCTGGGCTCAAGGCAGCGTGGCGATGTCCCCAATGGAGCCCAGCCACCCATTCCCACCTGGGCATCTGCCCTGCCCTGGATTTTCAGCAAGAAGCTGAGATAAAATGGCCTTGGAAAGGTCCTTCTGGCACCTCCCTGTGAGCCCCAGGAGCCCCCAGGATGGATTTAGATCCAGAAGCCCCCAATGGCAAAACAGCTTCAACCCTTGGGATGAAGCCTGCAGGCAAAACACAATGGTGGTCCCTGGGCATCCTCAGCCCCTGACTGCTGTGTGCATTGTCTGTTCCCAGCATGGTTCCCAGTGGGATTTAGTGATGGAAGAGGCGGAGAGCCGCGGTTGTCACCATGCCCCACAGTGACTCTGGGAACCTGGTCCCCCACTTGGTGAAAGTTGAACATGTGTTTGTAAAGCACTCGTTGTCCTCCAGGTGCTCCACAGGGTCCTCACATGAGCCCTGTGAGGTAGGTTGGTGTCTTCTCCCCCACTTTACAGATGGGGAAACTGAGGCACAGAGAAGGGTAAGGACTTGCCAGACAGAAAAATATGGCATCTTCTGTTCTGGGACCTCATATCCTGCTATTTCAACCCCAGACGTGCTCCAGCAACTGCTGGTTACTCACGGCTCATCCTTCTCCACCCTCCATCTGCGACAGATGATGGAGCAAGGGATGAGGCCCTGGGGCCTGGGACATGCAGCAGCAGAGACTGGGCTCACACTGGGTCATTCACCCCCTGTCTCTAAGACCACCCATCACCCCAAGAGATGTCCCCAGCCCAAAGGCTGCTTTGGGGTGACCTGGGCAGAGTGCACCCAGCAGCCCCATGCCAGGCTGGGGTGCCGGGCACAGCACCCAGAGCCCCTTATAGGAACCTTGTGTCTATGGAAGTGAAAACCCACTGGGTTCTTTAGCTGCACTGGTGACCACAGGCACCGGGTCAGGAGGAGATGAGTGTCTGGATGCTTTCTCTTTGGTAGTTTGATGCACAATCCTAGGGCGATGCAGGCTGGGGGGATCCTAAGCTCTGTGGGAGATGGAGCAGAGCCTGGAGCTTGGCTCCTTGGCTACCAGAGAAACAGGAGATGTGGGACAGTGGCCATAAATCTCCTTTACTTGCCTTGTGCCAAGGCTGCTGCAGATACGATTAATCAAGAGACCAAAAGGAGATGATGGGAAATCAATGCCTTCAGGGGCTCCTGGGGAAGATGCAGGCAGTACTGAGAGCAGTGCTGCTCTGCAGGCTCCCAGCAGAGACCCTGGCACACACCAGCCCTTAACAGCTCCAGTAGCTGTGTTTGGGGAGCAGACCAAGCGTGGTTTTCCCATTCCAGCACTATCAATCAGGCTACTCCTGATGGCTGGATGGGTGTTCCATATCTTGTTATCCTACTCTGGAAAGCACTGTGTAGATGTGGTTAGGTGTTTAAAAACTGAGGATCACTAGGACCTCTCCATCACAGCTCACTTCCAAGCACCACTCAGATGGATCTCTTCTCTGCATCTTCATCCCTGGGAATGCCAGAAATCCTCCCAGAAGTGAAATTAATGATGATGAGCAATAGGGTCATCACCAGAATGGAAGCAGAGAAGGCAGGCAGCCTCATGATCCCAATCCAAGGAGGTTCACTTCCCTCCCTCAAGGAGAAAGAAAATCCCTTGATGTGGATGGGCTGACCCCAGCCAGGTGGATGCCAGGATCCGGATCCCCCCCTCTGCTCTCTGCTGAAGGCACAGGTAAGAGCCTGGGAGTTGGGCTGTGCTTTGAATCTGCCACGGCACTGAGATTGGAGAGGAAAACAAAGCACCCCAGGGAGAAAATGTCCTGGTGCGCTCCCAGGGCCCATCTAGGGGGAATGTACTGAGTTGCGTGCCTAATACTGGCTTAGAGAAAGGGTTCTCCAGTGATTGAGGACTCCAGGGTGCCCTGGAAGAGATCCCAGTTTCAATATCATATAAGGCTTTGTTGTCTCTGGACCTTCCCATAGAGAACTTGGGAGGGAGTTGTTAATGCTGGAATGATTTAGGTCCATTTAGGCCCACATGAAGCAGGGGTGCCAATGTGCCCCCTCCCTGGCTGGAGCATCCCAGGGGAAAGGGGCCAGATCTCTCCCCTCATCCTGACTCCTCCAGTCCCTTGGGTGGCCCATACTAAGGGCTCCAGCAGCCAAGCCCAGGGTGTCACTAGCCAGAGGCTTGTGGGGCCAAGGTCTCTGCTCCCATGGGATGCTCAGGGCCAGGCAGGTGAGTGAAGCCCCCCCGAGCCCCTGGCACACGGTCACTCCGCTGTCACCAGCAGCCCCTTGGTCGGTCACTGTGTTACAAAACCTGTGCCTAAAAACCAAACAGTTCCCAAGGTTAAAAAAGGAAAATCTGTTTAAAAACAACCTCCAGACTCTCCTGTCTGTGCAGGAAGGGCACCAGCAGCAGCTGCCCATGGGGCAAGTGGGTGGTTTGGGGTGAGCCCATGGCACAGGCTGTCTCCCCGCTCCTCTCATGCCCCCATGTGCTGGTCTTTAAGGCATCTACCGGGATGTTTCAACCTCCAGTGTGCCGGGCCGGTAGAGGTACCTCCAAATGGCATAGTAGTGGATGCCAGCTCCAATGGCCACGAAGAGGTGCCAGATGGCATGGGCGAAGGGGATGCGGCCATCGCTTTTGAAGAAGACCATGCCCAGGCAGTAGGAGAATCCACCGGCCACCAGCTCCGGGAGACCATCCCTGTTGGGCTGGGAACAAGCAGGGAGATAGGGCTCAGTGGTGGCTATAACATCCCTGCCCTTCTCTCAGCCTTCTGCTGCACCCTCCCCTCCAGCCAGGCAGTGGGGACCCAGTACCCTGGCTTGACTTGGAGGACTTCAATACAATGAAGCCCAGGTAGGAAGTCCAATGGAAACACCGAGATCTGGTGAGGACCCAAAGCACTTGCAAAACCAAGCCAGGCCACGCTGTATTTGGGGATGGCTTTATCCACCACATAACCCTCTGGAAGCAAGCAAGTCCTGCTAGGATTTGCCCCTCGCACTGAGCCCATGTGCTTCCCAGCATTGGCTTACCATGGAGAGGATGACCAAGGCAGGGAAGAAGCCCATGATAATGTAGCACACCAGCTCCACCAGCTTGTACCTGCGGCCAACAGAGAAGCTGCTTGGAGGTAGGTGCAGAGGGAGCGTTGAGTTTTACATTTTTAAGTGCTATAGGAAAAGGGGCGGAGGTGCCACCGCGGCAGGTCCCATGTCCTCATGTGTGAGCCACACCACCGCGGTGGGGCTGGCACCCTGCTCCGGGGGTGCTGGACCCTCACCCTGGCCTCGGAGCTGCCAGCTCAGAGTCAGGAGTTTGGGGCTTCGGGGAGACACCTGGGGCCTTTTGCTTTCCGTTTGGTGCCACCATGTGGAAGAAGCAAGTCATAGCAGCACGTCCCTGCTCCCGCATCCCTGCTCCTGCATCCCTGCCACCAAAGCTCCTAAAACCAGAATGCAAACGGGGAAGGATGTGGTCCAGGGAAGCCCTCCACTGCCAGTTGACCAGGAGGCTGCCCAGGGACCCTGTACCTATCTGTCTGTCTGTCTGTCTCCATCCTTCTTGCTTTCCCCTGCAGCTTCGGGCATTTAGAGGAGCTGGCAGAGCTGGGCTCTGCTGGGGTCCGCACCAGCACGGAGCCAGGTAAAGGCACTCACCGCTCATGGAAGAAGAAAACATAGACAGTCCCGACAGATGCCATGATCCAGATGATCCAGCGCATGTGGGAGGCCCAGGGACCCAACTCCCTCAGGTTCAGCCTGCAAGACCCAAGTGGTGGTGAGGATCTAAGGTAGCACCCCAGTCCTGGCCATGTGCAGCGAGGTGCCAGGGAAATGCTGCCCTTACTCCCATGGCTATCCCATCAAAGGGTCTTCCCAACTTGTATCTTCAACTTAAAGGAGTTGGAATTTATGGGATAGGAAGGATTTGTGGAAAGGGGTAGGGTACAGTCTCGAGCAGAGTCAAAGCCACAGAGGGAAACCCTATGTTTGGAGCTGGGTTGATTTTCTCCCCTCCAGTGGCGCCAAGCGATGGCCCCCACTCACCAGCAACTCACCAGGGAGCGTATGATGCTGCAATGAAGAAGTAGATCACCATCCTGTCGAACATGTGCAAGCAGTGCTCCACAGTCCTGTGGGATGGACAGACAGACAGGTCACAGCCTGCAGCACTGGGGACCTCCGGACCCTCTCCCTCTTCTTCTGAGCCCCCAGCAATCACGGCTGGTACCTGAGATGCCTCTTCTTCCAAGAGATGGTGTGGAAGATGGTGGAGACAATGAAGAGGCTGGACAAGCCAAAGCCATAGATCCATGCTGAGATAGTTTCCCACTGGTCATCGGAAAGGATGTAGAGGATGGAGCTGCCAAGGATGCTGGGCAGGATCCAGAACTGGAATGGAGAAGCAAACCTTTGTTGACTCCCTGCATTTCCATTGAGCAGCTACAGTACAGTGTCTGATTTGCCTTTTAAGTGTTTCTTTTGCTCCTGGTCAAAGCTACCACCCATGAGGGACAGGCTGGCCACCTGCATGGGACCAGCAGGGTTTCTCCCTTCTATTTTGGTGTAGCTACAAAACAGCTTCTCCAGATGATGGTAAGGAGGAGGAGGAAGGCACAAGAAGGATGGCTACCTCTGAGTCATCCCCCAGGACTCAGAGTGGGAGCTGCCATCTCCTGAGGGAAACCCTGATGTGGGGAGTGCTTGTGTAGGCAGCCCCATGGGGTGCCTGTCACCATGCCTGCTGTGAAGAACACTCCATTTTCAGGGAGCTTTGCAAAATACTCCTGCTCCACTAAGCCCACAGCAGACAGCTTCCTTGGGGACACAGGGCCATGGTGGGTGAGAGCAAGGGACATGCACATCAGCTTCCCAGGGCAGGAGGGAGAGCATCCTATTGCCCAGTATCCATCTGCCTCTCCACAGCCCTGAGACCCTCAGCAGTGGCTCCAGGGCTGAACACAGACATTTTCAGGTGTTCCTTGAAGTTCCTCAAAGGATCCCTGGAGAGCTGAGCACCATCCCGCCTCTCCCTGGGACCGGGACAGGGACTCACTGCATGGGTAGCACAGTTCGCTGCGTGCTCATACTCCGTCGGCTGGTACCTGCAGTTGGATGGGACGCGGTGATTCATGAACCTGCAGCGAGAAACAGGGAGAGAAACTCACTCAGAAGATGGGGTTTGGAGGAATCATAAAATCATAGAATAGTTTGGGTTGGAAAGGACCTTAAGATCATCCAGTTCCAAACCCCTGCCATGGGCAGGGACACCTCACGTTAGACCAGGTTGCTCCAAGCCCTGTCCAACCTGGCCTTGAACACTGCCAGGGATGGAGCATTTACCACTTCCTTTGGGCAACCTGTGCCAGCGCCTCACCGCCCTCACAGTAAAGAACTTCTTCCTTATATCCAACCTGAACCTCCCCTGTTTAAGTTTAAACTCATGATCCCTTGTCCTATCACTACAGTCCCTGACGAAGAGTCCCTCTGCAGCATCCTTGAATCCCCGTGTTGCCTTTGGTTTCTGGGTACCACCTGCATCTACCTCCTACCCACACATCCCAGCACAGATTACTGCAGATGAAAACCCAACATGCTACCTTAGAAACCTATAGCTTTATTTCTGTTTCTCTTAGTCTGAGGTATCAGCTTGCTCTTGGTGTTCGGAGGAACATATCGATTTCCCCTGTCAGATCAACACACAGCGATAAAATATAGTGTCTGGCTTGGCTAGTCCATTGCTAGGTAGGTAAGGCTGTATTAAGAGGCAAATTAAATATGCATCTGTGGTAACAGGTCAGAGCAAAGCCTCGCTCAGCATCTTCTTCTGGCAGGGGCCAGAAGCGGAGGCTTTGCAAAAGGGAATAAGAACCAGGCAAATAGGGAGTGATCCTTCCCTGCCTGATCTGGTAATCAGGGGTTTAAAGACTTTGCTGCTGTGGCTCAGGACCTGGACTAATTGCTTTCTGACCCTGTTTGCTCCCAGTTCTGGCACCATCTGTGGTGTGTTTCACAGCTGAGCTGTGCCCAGTGAGGGGGCTCGGGGGCTGGTAGGACCTTGCTGCTGGGCACAGGGTGATGCAGGGCACTGGGAAAGGCAGTAAAGGTCTCCTCTTTGCATTCCTGAGCCACCCACATCCATGCAGACTCCTCTGACATCTCCCTGGTCAGCCCCACTGCCTGAGCCGCTCGCGGCTGTCCATTGAAAGTGAGCCAGGATGGATTAAATAGCTCAAATGACAAGGATTTTAGACAAGGGGGAGTGTGGCCACAACAGACTCAGGCGAGGAACCCTGTTCCCAGCCCCTGCCCTGCCTGCTGACATGGGAAGATACACGTCATCACCAAAATATGAATTAAGAGGAGAAAACAGAGGGGCTAAGCTCTCACCACTATGCAATGGAGGACCCACACTGGGTAAATCAGGGCTTAGCAGGACTGGGCATCCTTGTGGATGTGCTTGTGCCCAGAGTGCTGCCACCTCCATCCAGGGAACACCAGGGATGCCCTCCCCATCCTGACACTCCAGCCATGAGGAATGGCCAGGCTCCCTGTGCTGGAGCCATGTCCCCTGGCAGGAGGACGTTGCTGTCCCTAGCGTTGCCAGGAGACTGTCCCCAGCTCCCCTTTGCTTTCTGCTTCCCTTTCTTTTCCCTTCTCATAATAAGGCGGCGGGCAGGGGAAGGCCAGACATCCCGCGTGACATCGGTTGCTGAGGAAACGCCTTCGAGGCCTTTTCCTTGGATTTATTTGTTTTAACAAAGCCCTGCACCGTCTCCACTCTGTTCTGAGCTGTTCTGAGCAGTAACAGGGAGCAGAGGCAGGGCTGGTTCCCACAGCCCCTTCCCACAGGGCTAAGGGACACCCAGACCCTTTGGAAAGGGATCCCTGGGGTGCAGATATCCTCCCTAGCTCTGGTACAGGGATGGAGAGGCCAGGAAGGGCCACCCCAGCCATCCCCTTGGGATGAAGTCAAACAGCATGTGTGTCCCTGAAGCCCAAAGCTGTGCTAGTGCAGCACTCTGCAAACATCTGCTTTTCCCAGAGGGAGAACTAGCCTTGAGGAGGAACCTCTTTTTGACCTGCTCTTGTTTCCCTGCCCTGCTTTCTAATAAGCATCATCCTGTGAAAGATGGGAAACAGAGCATCACGGATGTGGGACCCGGCTGCAAAGCGCTGGGCCACCCGGCTACAGCAGGTCCTCCTAGAGCAGCCAGCATTGTATTCCGGGGCGAGTTGGGCACGCTTTCATGGTCTTCTGTGCTCAGAGCAGAGCTGTGCAAACAAGCATGAGAGCAGCCAATGTTTGCACATCTGGCAGGGCATTTCCTCACCTTCTCCTCTCCTGGGACTTCATCTATCTCCCAGACCATCCCGGGATGCCAAGCATCCATCCAGCTTGCGCCATCCCTGTGCACACTGGCAGGGGATGCGGGCAGGGCATGGGGAGCCCTGCAGCATTCCCAGCCTGCAGAAAGCAGCTGTACTGGTGTGCCAAACCAGCCTCAACCTGAGCTCCAGCCTGGAAAGACAGACAGACAGACACACTTGGAGAGGGCACCTGCAACTCTCATTAGAGCTGATGAAAGCCCAGAGAGGCTGGAGGCTGCTGTGTGTTTCCCAGCCCCAGCTCTGTGCAACTGGGGTCAGGAGAAGGGGAATTGCTGCAGCCAGGCAGAGCTCGGCGGCTTTTCAATACAGTAAGCAGAAGAGAAACACCTCTTCAAACTTAGCTCTGATCCCTGCAGCAAGTCTCCTGCCTGGCTGGCTCAATCCACAATCATTGCATGCTCTATGTCGTTGCAACTGTAGGGTTGGGGATACCTTGGCTGTATCACTTGGGTGGGAGGAGATGAGGGACATATGTTCCCAACAGCATCGAGCCTACACTGGCTGGGCACCCAGCAAAGCCGCAGTGTGAGACCTCACTTGGAATACTGTGTGCAGGTCTGGTGTCCTCAACATAAAAAGGACATGGAGCTGTTGGAGCAAGCCCAGAGGAGGCCATGAGGATGATGAGGGGGCTGGAGCACCTCCTGTATGAAGGCAGGCTGAGAGAGTTGGGGCTGTTCAGCCTGGAGAAGAGAAGCTGCGTGGAGACCTCAGAGCAGCTTCCAGTGTCTGAAGGAGGCTACAAGGATGCTGGGGAGGCACTCTCCATCAGGGACCGTAGTGATAGGACAAGGGGTAATAGGTTCAAACTTAAATGGGGGAAGTTCAGGTTAGACATAAGGAAGAAGTTCTTTACTGTGAGGGTGGTGAGGTGCTGGTGCAGGGTGCCCAGAGAAATGGTAAATGCTCCATCCCTGGCAGTGTTCAAGGCCAGGTTGGACAGAGTCTTAGGTGACATGGCTTATATGAGGTGTCCCTGCCCATGGCAGGGGGGTTGGAACTGGTTGATCTTCAGATCCTTTCCAACCCAAACCATTCTGTGATTCTGATTCTATGATGTGGCTCGCTCGACACTGCGGGTCTGGGAGCTGCAGGCAGGTGATTACACCTTGCCTGGATGCTTCAATGCATTTTAGTAGATGCTTTAGGATTGCAAAGTCCAAAAGACGCAGAAGTTTAACACCTCTTGCACAGCAGGAACAGGAGCATGTTCATTTTCAGGGATGCTGCATGGGAAGGAGAGACCCGAGGGGTTCCCGGGCACCTTTTGCTCCCAGTGCTGCTTCTGGCAGATGCTACACAGACTGGCTATATGAAGATGGGGGGCCTGGTGGGGGTCCAAGCAGGGGTTATTCATGCAGCCCCAGGGTTTTTCCTTGCCCTGCTTGTCCTGCTTCCCCCTGGCCCCTTTCCCAGGGAGGGAGACTGAAAAGGGCTAGTGCAGCAGGCTCCGGCCAGGGGAACAAAGAGCCCCTTGTCCCAGGCAGCCAGGGCAAAGTGCAGAGCCAGCTTCCCAGGCTTGTTCCTTTCTCCTGCTCTTTCTCCCATTCTGGTTTTTTGTGGTTCTGGGAAGGTTTACTAAGGTTTTTAAAGACTTTTATCCAAGAACAAAGTTCTGACCTTGAAAATCGCTCCTGCTTTGCCAGGGTAGGGGAGAAGAGGGTAAAATAGGGATTAAACTATTCCTTAGGAGGGCTCATGTGTGAGCATTTGAGCATCTGAGCTCTCCTGGAGACACCAAGACAACCTGCATCAGCCACTCCAGGGGCATCATGCACTCACACAGGCAGAGCCATGGGACACTTTGAAGGAAAGCTGTCCCCTATATGCACAGGGTGGGAACATCCCTGATGGAGACCCAGGCCAGGATGTGATTCAGGAGAGATGGGGTTTAGCTCTGCCTTCAACACTGACTCTTTGGCTGGCCTCTGCCACATCACTTCATTTCCCTCTCTCTTCTTTTCTCCCTTTCCAAGTGAGGATAGTAATTTTGTCAGCCTTTAGGTGAGCTGGTGAATGGATAACATGAGGAGGGTGCAAAATCATGGGGATACTGATCGGGTATTGGTATATATGCTATATATATAAATATATATATTTAAACATACGATGTGGACGGAGAGGCATGAGCTGGGGTCCCATTGAGCAGCTCATCCCTGCCCTTGGAAAGAGCCAGTCCCACAGTGACACCCCCAACCCTGCTATAAATCAGGCTTTACACATGACATGTGGCTGTGCATGTATGCATTGAGGAGCTGGACTCCCCCTGCACACTGCCATAGCTGCAACACTTGAAGAGCCAACACATCCCTTTCCCAGACCATGAAGCACTAAATGTGCATGTCTTAGGTTGCTCCCAGGTGATGTGAATCTCCCCAAATCAGCTGATATCTACAAGTTTCACCTGCAAATGGCTTATAAAAGGGCTGGGCTTGCTGAGGAGCTGGTTTAATGTCTTTGGAAGTGGGGTGCTGGTTTGTCTTGTGTTTATTTTCCTGTCCCAGGGAGTTGTGTTCCTACTAGGCAGCTGTTGGGGGTTTGACTGCAAAGAGAGGAAATTTCTCCTTCTCTTTGTGGCTGGTGTCACAACTGCTTTTAGGGTAGCAGAAGAGGATTGTATCCTGATGGTGGTATCTTCTCAGAGAGGAAGGATGAAGAAAGCTTTTGCTGGATGCTGACCAGCAATGGTGGTAAGTCCTGCTGGGGCCCTTTGAGTTGTCCCTTGGTAGAGCAAGTGTTCTGATGCCTGAGGTGACATTGGTGGAGCAGATGCATCCCTGTAGGGCAAGCTGGCCCCAGACCCCTCTTCAGTCCATGGTCTGGATTTGCCCTAACGGGCCCAGAGGCTGCACACCCAATGCTTGGTCCTCAGACTTGTGCTTATATGTGAGCTGCTGCAGTGGCATCTCTGTAAGCTGGCTCTTGGCATGTGCTCTGCTTCCGACCTGTAATCTCGTAATGCTGCAGCTGCAGCCCCTGTTAGGAGGCTTCATCCCCTTGAGCTCCTCTGTGGCTTGTAATTAGCTCAATCCTGGGGAGCCGTGTGTGATGACACAGCGCAGGGCCCTCAGTGCTGCTTGTGTATGGGATGTAATCCAGGATGCAGAAGACAGAGCAGGACCACGGGGATATAGTCAGGGCCTTGTCAAGTCCAGGCCATTGATTCTGCCACTTGATAACATGGGAAAGGCTTCAGCTCCCAGTGCAGAGCTCTCAGACCCTGCAGTACCACAAAGCTGCCTTATCCAGCCCAGGAGCACTTGAGAAATCCTGATTTTTTCCTTCCTACTCATTGACACGGGAATGTTTGCCACTGGGAAGCAGAAATGCAAAGGCTCAGGCTGATGCTGCCCAGCATTGCCATCTGCAGAGCCACCCACATGGACATGTGCGGCACCCCATTAAGAGCCAAAACCTCTGTTTCCATCCCTGCTCCTCAGTGCTTACATGCTCCTACGCAAACATATGGTGCTCCTGTTTTGGAAAGCTGAGTTGTGTGCTGTAAGCTTGCAGGTCAGCTCCCTGGTGAGGGGAGAAGGGGCAGATGGAGAAAACCTGCTTCATGGGCTATTCCTTTGACTCCAGCTCATCATATAAGAGGCAGGAGGGCTGATGAAGCAAAACAGTGCAGTGTTTTCTTTTGTGCTGCTTCTTGGCATAGTGCAAAGAGCTGGCAGCTTGGGTAGGGAGCAGAAAATGAAAGGCTTTTTATTTAAACCAGCATTTCTCCACCTTTCTTAGGGGTAAATTAGCAGATCACCAATTTCTGGAGTAACCTGCCCAGATAGATGCCCCTACTGTGAGCCTTGCTTCCAGAAACGGGCTGCAGATTGAATCATCATTCATCACCTCTGATTACCCTCATCCCAGTTTTGCTTGTTCCCAGAACTCTGACATGTGGTAACACCCTGGGCTGGCTGCGGACCATCCCTTGGCACTGTATAGCTTGCATGCCATGAGAAATGATGAACAAGTCTGCTTGCCAGCTTAAAGATGCTCCCAGACAGGGACCATGTGCTCAGCCCTGTCTGTACTGTATCTGGCTCTGAACTGTGGGCACAGATGTCCCCATGAAGGGATAGGGAATACACTCCTCTGGCACATCCTGCTGCTGATGGACTGGGTATATGAGGGGCTGAGACTGGCAGGAGGGAGTATGCTGCTATTTCCCTGAAGACACTAACGGTATACTGCATTCCTGTTCCTTGCTCGTCATCCTAACAGAAACAAACATGGGAGGCTCCAAACCAGGCTGGATGCAGGTATAGACCATTTCAGCACCCTATATATCTATAAGGGCTTGGTTGGTGGGTGGAAACTCAGCAGGTAATTCCCAGCAGGGTCATAACTGTCTGTATTCCCATCCTCTGTGCAGGGATGTTTATCTTTCTCTCCAGCAGGCTTTCTGCTCTTTATGTAGATGGCATCTCTAGCTATTCCAAGACAAATCATGACCCTGAAGCTGCAGCAGAGCTGTTTATTCACAACAGATGGGATTGGTGTTTCCCAAATTACTTTCTGAGCTGGGACTTCTTGTCTCATTTGGTACTCGTGAGACAACAATAGCTGATTAGTCACAATGACTCTGATGTCCCAGGTGCTTTGTGAATGTTAGGAGGACTGTTTCCAGAACTGAAGATTCTCTATTATTCACTATTTGCTTGTTTGGAAAGTCACCGTGCATGTTACTTGCTGCCTTGCCTGCATTGCCCTGAGCACAGAAGTTAGTTGAACAAACCCTGAGCTGGCTCTGCCTGCTTAAACCCTGCAACAGCCCAAGGAGGCCCCAATGGCAGAGGATTTGGTTTGAGGTCTGGAGCCTCCGCTGCCTCTGACCCTGCCTGTCACTGTGACTGAAATGACATGGGCAAGTCACAGTTACTCAGGCCCATAAGGTCTCACCATAGCACACCCTGAGAGGGCCAGGCTCTCATTTGGGATTCCTGGATGATGCTCATGTACAAATGATTTCTCTATATTACTCATGCCTCTGGACCACAAAGGCACAGAAGGAGAATAATGAATTTCACCAGCCAAGAAAGTAGACACCAGGGTTTCCATTAGTATTTGCAACAGAGTGCAGGGCTGTTGTCCAATGCTGCAGTACCAGCCTGTGCCCCTCAGTACAGTACTCCTTGCCCCTGACCTGCGCGTTTCTCTCTGCATAAAATCCCTTTTCCCCAGCAGCAAGCCTGGGCTATAAACTGGAACAGGAGCACAGACTTGCATCTGAACTCTCCTGAAGGTCAGCACTGCTCAGCTCGACTAATAGGCATCTGAAGTAAACATCAAGGAATATGATGCTTGTGGTATCATGTTATGAGAAGTTGCCAGTGGATCACACAGAGCTCATCAGACTCTGGATCTTCACTGCGTAAAAGCATTGAGGTTCAATTACATCTGGACAACCCCAAAGGGAGACCTGAGCTCTGGTGTTTGGTCATGTCTCTGCCTTGCTCAGCCCTGTTCTGAGCATCCATCCTCTTGCAGCATCTCCATGGGTACTCAACCAATCTCCTTCTGCAGCTGCAGCCAAGCATCTCCTAAAAGCAATGAACTGAAATAAGTCATGTTCTTTTCCCTTCCTTCCTGTAGGAGTTGTAGCTGTTTTGCATTGCTTTGTCTCACTGTGGAGCAGTGTGGGAAGGGAGGAGGAGGGGAAGGCAAGCCTGGGAGATCCCTGTTTCTTGTATTCAATGACCTGCCATGCTGGGCAGTGGCTTGAATTTCCCATGCATAGTGTTGGCTGCTACCTCATGAAGCTGGCCATAGTAAACGGTGCCAAAGAATCACATCAGGCTGATATCCAACACCAGCTGAAGGAGGGAAAAGACCATGGGGCATGTGTTTCCCAGGCAGCCATGAGGCCTTCCTTCCCCCAAAAGCACAAGGCACAGGGCTTGGCTTGCCCACTGCTGTGCATCTCCAGTGCAGTGATCCCCACCTGAGCTTGTCCTGCTGGCCCTCCAAAAGGAAGAAATGGGGCAATTGGAGGGAATATCCCATCGCAAATGATGCTTTGAGTACTTATTGCCTTCTAAATACCTGGATCCAATAACTGCACCCCAGGCGTCTAAACCACACACAAGATGAATCTTACCGGTGCCACCTCAAGTGGGTATCTGAGTCAGCCTGACCCAACAGAGTAACCAATATTTAATTGGTCGGTGATGCTGGGTATTCTGGGGTCTCCACACCCCTTTTGCAGCAAAGGGATCTGCTCAGCTGGGGGCAGCCCAACAGGTCTTTCTGGCAATGGTGGGATTGGGAATGGTGCTCGCATGGTGAGGAACCCCTGCCTCTTGAGCATCTCTGAGCTGCAGTATCAACACTGAAAGCATTTCCCTTCTCGCTGCTTCATCCCACGCTGGCTGTGGGGGAAGCAAAGCTCTTGGAAAGCATCTCAACATGTGTGGGAGCAGGAGAGGGCTGCTCGAGCTTTCATTTCAAACAGGGACCAGATCTTCCTGATGCAATAGGTGTGTTCAGGCTGTCAGCCTGGCATTGTTTTGATCATGTTTGGGGGCTGAGCACCCCAATGTTTTCTCTCCCTCCTATTTCTCCTGGTTGTTCTCTCCCTCTTTTGCCCAGAGATGCTGGAGGAGGAGTCAGCAAATGTCTCCTTGCTCAGTAATAGCAGGTGCAGAGAGCAAGAAGGAAGGTTTTCCCAGCTGTGTTTCTCCAGACTCAGAGGCTGGGGGGTTGGAACTGGATGATCTTAAGGTCCTTTCCAACCCAAACCATTCTATGATTTGCTTGTGAGCAAGTGTAGAGTTCAGATCTCCATCCCATTGTGCTGGTGAGGTGGTGGCAGTGTCTACATTGCAGACATCAGGCAGGTGAGGACAAGCACAGACCATGCACCTACAGAAGCCCCTTCTTGCCCTCAGCTCCTGCTTCTGTACTAAGAAATTAATGTGGATTTTCCTGGCTGCTCCTCCTTGTGTTACGCTGCACAGGGTGAGACAAGCAAACGCAATAAGATGTAGAGCCTTTTACATTAACAAATCCAATCGTGAACTGCTATCAGTTTATTAGGATGATTCAGTGCCCTGCACAGCCTGCAGCTCCAGAGCTGCTGAAGCCGGCCAGATACAGCAGCATCCCACTTAATCATGTTTCCTTTCGATTACGGCTTTGGATGGCCAAACTATGGGAAGCATTTTGTGTCCCTGCGGGGAGATTTGGGCTGAGCTGTAGCTCCATAGAAGCTACATAGAGGAGGCACTGGTCCATATCTGAGGAAGAAGTGGACCAAAGTGGGGTCAAAGCTGGTGGTGAGTGGAGGGAGGGATCAGTTACCGGCTCAGTGAAACCTGGCCAAAGAGTTAAAGTGATGAAGATGCCATATGCACTGATCTGTTGCTCTGGAGGGAAAGCCAGAACCATGTTGGTGATCTGGGAGGAAGTGAAGAGGAGAAGAAAGGGTGGAGGGAGAGTAGGGGAATAACAATCTGGTGGTTGGATAAGCAGGAGGAATCGCATCTGCTTGCACCCTGTCACTGCGTGCTGCTGCTGGCGTCACGGCTGAATTTGGCCTGTCGGCAGGAGATGGATATCATTGCCACTGCACAGGCTGTGAGCGACAGGGGAAGACTTGCAGCAACTGTGCTTTTCAACTCCCTTTCCCCATGGTGGCAGATAATTGAGGAGCCTCCTGGACCCCACAACAGAGCAGATACCGCAGAGCCTCATCTATAACCACAACCTGCTCGAGCAGCATTGCCACGCATACCTATTCCCACCGTGGTGACAGCCCCCTCCTTTTGCTTTCTTCCCTTTGCCCCAGCCACAGTCCTCCATCTCTGAAGCCCAGCTGGGAAGGATTTGGGGACACCCCAGTGCCCTTCTAGCCCTGAGTTTTCTCCTGGCAGTTCACAGAATGCTCTCACATCGATTCCTGCCTTTCATCTCTTTGTTCAAAGCCCGGTGCCTTCGCTGCAGCTTGCACACAACAGGTCTTTCATCAACCACGCTGTGTTTTATTTATTCCTTTTGGCGGGTGTATTGATGTCCAAGTTTCCTTTCTTGGTCCTCACTCAAAATTAGATAAAACTATGTTAAAAATTAAGCTGTTCCAGACTTTTCCCCCACAAGGAAGACTTTCTGCTTTTTTCCTTCTTAAGGCCACAAGCAAGGGTTTCTCCAAGATGCTTCTGGCACCTTGAAGGGAGTGTGCCCCTGTGAGCCCTGTGGCTCCTGCTCAACCCAGTCCCCATATGGTGTGTGTGGAGTGAGGGGGGGAACAGGGATTAGCCAACTGTTATTTTTAAGCACTAGGCTAAGAGGATCTCTGTGGCGATGTAGGAAACTCTGTGTTAGCATCATGTGCTGGTGATTGCCTTGGTGTGTCTTGGGGTGAAAGCCAAGGGGAGCCTGGCTCCTCCTGCTGCCCATCCAGCCTTGGTACCCTGTGGGAGATGGAGGATGCCCTGCAGACTCAATCCTTCCTGTGCCCCACAGCCCCTGCCCTGCATGTGGGCTCTTTAACACCTCATCGCCATTCAACAAGTCATCTTCAGAAAGGACCACAACAAGCTTTGGGCATGCTGATTTTGGTCAAATCAAGCAACAGGTTGGCAGATGGGTTCTGCCTGGGGAGGCTGAGGTAGCAGCCCCTTCTCTGCTGTCTAACTCCTAAAGAGCCTCTGCACCACTGCTATGGGCAAAGGTATGGTTTTCCTCCTCCTCTTGGGGGTACAGCCTTTACCTTGGCTCCATGTGCCCATGGTCCTGTCTTCCACATGCCAGCAGGGAAAAAAGGGTTTGAATTCTCCGTTTTCACAACCAGAAGTGTTGTGCAGACCTGCTGGGTACCTCCTGCATCTCCCCACAGCAAAGGTGGTTAGGAGGCAGATACAGGATCAAAATGGGGTTTGAGCAGGTGCCCACAGCTTCAGACAGCTTTTGGAGGTGCAAACATGGATTGTGCCCATGGGACATGTGGAAGGAGAGGAGCTGGTGGCTCACGGGGTGGGAGAGAGGTCTCCTGCCCTTATCCAGCCCAGGCAAACATCCTTCAGAGATGCTCCTGCCCGGAGCAGGCGAGAAACACCATCACTGCCTCTTTCCAGTCAAGTTTTCCTCTGGTATCTGCCTCTTAACAGGACTGCTGGGACTCTGGTGATGGCAGCAGCTGAGCTGAGTGTTCCCAGGATCAGCACCAGCATGTGGGACCCTTTGCAGCCATGAAAACATCCCCACCACAGTCACAGGGAGCTGGGAGCAAAGCATGTCCTCAGTGCAAACCCGAACACAGCCAGCACCATGCTGAGCCCCATCTGGCCATGCAGCACCCAGAGCTGTGCAATCCAACTCATCCTTGGCCACCTGGTGTGCCGGAGGTCTGTGGGTGACTGATGTCCCCACATTACCCACCAGCTCCCTCCTAAAGGCCACATCTGATCCCGGCAGCAGCTTGCATGGCCAAGTGCCCTCTGACCTGTGCCCAGCAGTCCTCAGGTTTCCCCCTGCACAGGTAACACCATGAGGTTTATCAACACACCTGAGCTTCTCAAACCAGTCCCTGCTGCTGCAGGAAAACCTCACGGGGTATTTCATGGAAGGGGGAGAAGGATCTATCACTGGTGCAGTGCATGGGAGCCCTGTGGTCCAGCCCGAGGGGGGCTTCTTCCTGGGTGCTGCAGGACCCTGGGCAACCCTGGTCCCTCCACGGAGGGTCTGTCCCCAGGCTCCTGGTCCCCCCGCAGTGGGAGAACAACAGTGAAGTTAGACCCAGCGAAAGGCAGCAGGAGCTTCCCAAGGATGCTCAGAATCCCTTAGGAATGCAGAACAGCAGGTACCCTTCTCCCAAAAGAGCAGCCCGCGCCTGCCCTGTGCTTTGGGCACTCAGCGGCTTTTGAAGGTCCTTTTGGACTCCATCTCCGCTGGAACCGAGCTGGGGCTGTCCTGGGGCTCCGCAAGCAGACGGGGGTCGGGGACCGCCGCGCCGACGGCTTTACCTGGCGTAGCGCGTCTTCTGGAAATCCAGGAGCCGGGACACGAACATCGCGGCGGTGCCATGGGGGGTCCCGGCGGCCGGGAAGAGCTGCCCGGGGGGAGACCGAACCAACTCCGCTGTGGGGCGAGGAGGAGAAGGGGCGGCCGGTCTGGTCCAGCCCGGCCCCGGCCCCCTCCCGATCCCCTCGGCTGCTCGGGAGAGCGACTCGGGGAAAACAAAGGCGACCTCCGGGAGGGGGGAGCCAGCCCCGCTGCCGCCCTCAGATGTGCAAAGAGGAGGAGAAGGAGGAGGAAGAAAAAGAGGAGGCGGCAGCCGGGGCGGGGGGGATCCCGTCCAACTCTGCCCGGCCACAGCAACCTGCCCGCTCTCCCTCAGCCACCACGGCAGCTTTAAGCACAGCTAAAAATACTCCCCCCTCTCCCCGCCGCCAACCCCCGGCGGATCAAATAGCAGCAGATTTGAATTGAAAATGTGATTAAAGCATCGCGGAGCCGGGGAGGGGGAAGCGGCGAGTGCGGGCAGGCAGCCCCCCATCCCCTCCATGGCTGAGTCCCCCAGGATGGGTACTGAGACATCGCTGCGTGCCCCAGGGCAGGGCCAGCCTGCCCGGCATCCCCAGGGAGCTGGTTGGGTTGGCTCGGCTTTTATTGATTTGATTTTAATTGTTTTTATGTTTTCTCCATTATTTTCCAGAGGCCCCAGCAGGGTGGGTGGTTCTGTCCCAGCCCCATCGCTGTGGGGTGTCCATGGGTGGGGATACAACTCCCTGCTTAGGAGAAGGGGGACAAAGCAAGGCAAGGGCTGGAGAGCCCAAAATCCTCACCCCATCTCTACGCTAAGCCTTCACTGCTCCATTGTCCCCATCACCCAGGGAGGCTCTCAAGGGAGGTGGCATCTCAACAAACATCTGAGGTTGGGAAGCTCAGAGAGGGGATTCAAAAGGTGATGGGGGCTCATGTGGGCATCATCCATGCCCACCATGTGCCAGAGACTGCAGGTGCCTTCAGGCCAGCAGCTAAGGGACAAGAAAGGTGACATAATGTCAGCAGCAAGTGGAGGAGAGTCCTGCTCCCCCCCAACTCAACCTCTCCTTGCTGTAATGATGAGAGAAAGGTGGAGCAGATGAGGACATCTCAACATGAAGGGTCATGCTCGTATGGCCATCTCCATAGGAAATAAAGCACACCCAAGTCTTTCAAAAGCCAAAACAGACAAAAATTAAGGGATCCCTTAATTCAAGGCATGAGTTAATCCTGACACCCTCTGCAACCCCTTCCAAAAGCAGCTTACACACCCCTCTCTCAGGGAATGCAAAAGGGGTGATGCTCCAGGTGCATATTGCATTGTGGGGTGTCCCAATGCACACAAGAAGCACCCCAGTTCCCCAATGGCAGGACCTGGCAGTGGGGTCAGCCTTCCTGCACTCTTCCCATCATGGATGGAAGACACTGTTGGGGATCAGGCTGGTGACAGCAGGATCCAGGAGGTGCAGCGGGGAACAAAATAAGCTCCATCTTCAGTAAGACCTCCTCAGCGTTATCTGGGACAGCCAAGCCCTGGCTGAGAGCAGCAGGTCCAGGCTGAGATGCAGAGTGAGATCATCTCTGAAAACCTCTCCCACGTCCTGCCACTTAGCTGGGAAGGTATTTGTCAAGTTCCTTCCCCAACCTTCTAGATGATGAGGCTTTGGCAAAGGCTATTTCATGATGCCTGTGCCCTGCTTTACCTTTTCTCTGGGCCTGAATAGGGGAAGGAAAGAAAACAGTGATAAACCGTGTTGAACAAAATAACCCCCACCCATGAAGCCCCCAGCCTGCAGCCAGGGGTGCCGGCAATGGACACCTGAAGTGAACCATCAGTCCTGAAATAGATCTGTCTCAGAGGGCAAAAGGCAAATTGAATGAAAAATAAGTTACTATTTTTGAAGCCTGAATCCAGTTGTTATGGCAACCAAAGCCTCGCGCATGGTGCTGGGGAATGGCTCCAGCCCCAGCACTGCCTCCAAACCCGGCTGCCGGAGAATGGTGAGATGAGGAGATGTCCATGCTCACATCACCTATACCCCACCAGGACACATGCCCTCCCTCCATGGCAGCAACTCTCATGTATTGCTGCCCACAAAAGCACCTTGGTTTTCTTTCCTCCCCCATCCCTGGTGCTCTCCCATTCTTGCAAAGATGTGAATAATTGTAAGGAGATTAAGGAGAGTTTCTAAGATTCAGGAATACACTGAATACATTGACCTTTTATTAACGTCTCCAGAACAGTGTTTTCTTTTTGAGGAAGAATGGGTCATGAAGGCCAGGGCTGTTTCCTCCCCAAACTATGCAAATCCCAAACCATGCAGGAATCCCACAGGTCTCTGTATTGTCCCCTGCTCCTCATGATGGATCCCAGCTGCGAATGGTGCAAATATCTGTGCCTTTGGGTGCTAGAACAGCAGCACTGGACTCCTCTGTGTAATTGCATTTCCCCAGGGAGGGAGATATTCCTGCACATTAAGCTGCTGGAGCCGGCAGGTAAGAAAAGAGACAACCTGAGATTAAAATCTGCCATCTCTTAGCAGGAAAAACCTCCCTGTGGGAGAAGAAGCTTTGGATGGGTAGAAGGAGTTACAGGACACGTGTGGGTTGGCAAGAGCTGTAGTGGAGGTAGAGGTGAGCATGAGGAGCAATGTGGGGGGCAGGACCGGCTGCGGGGTGGCCACGGGCCGTGGCAGGGTGGACACAGGGCAGCAGCAGGGAGCTGGGGCAGCACCACTTGGATTTAATCCCTTTGGAGGAGTTCCTTTGCCAGCAGCATGGGGGAGCCCAGAGGGTCCCTTACACATCGCGAGGAGATAGCTCCATCACTGCCCGCATCGCTCATGAACCCTCAGGGACAAGCTGGCTCCGGAGGCCTAAACCCCAACACCCTGCGCTCCCAGCACGGCTGGGATAACTTTTCAGGGCCAAGTCCTTGATTTTGATCCATTTTCCAGACGTTCCCTGTTCGGTTGCCTTATTTTGCCTGCAATTTGTATTTTCTCCTGACAAGCTGCTCCCCGGATCTGGCAGCCCGTGACTCTCCTTACTCTGACAGGATCTCCTGCCCTGCCCTGCAAGCTGGGGACCCCCAAAACCATCTTCACCCCCCGGCTACAAAGCCACTGCCCTCCTCTGTGGGCTCCCCGAATCAGCTGTGCCCAGGAGCAGAGCCCGCTGCCCCGTCTGCTGCGCCCTGGGGACCTCCGGTGGCACGAAGCAGCACTGCAGAGACGCCGGCAGCAGGGACCGTGCTGTTTGACCCCGGAGGGTCCGCGACAGTGTCGCGGCGGTCCCGGGTGGGGACAGCAGGGACGCGCCTGTGTTGGGGACCGACTGTGAGTCTCCCATCCATGCGCCGACCCCTGCGGGCCCTGCTTAGCTTTAAAACGCTGCTCCTCCCCTTTCCCCCCCCTCCACTGCTCCCAACCGAGTTGCGCGCCACACCCCGCACGCGTGCGCGACTCCTCCCGTCGCCGGGGGGCGGGGCAGGCGCGCCGGCACTACGGTGGCCGGCAGGGGCCGTAGGGGCGGTACCGCACATGCGCAAGGGCCTGTTCGCCCGCCCGCCCGCAGCGTAAACAAGGGGCCGGCGGGGATGAGGAGGCCTCGGGTGCGCGGCGGGGGCTGGGGCCGCCGGGGCTGAGGTTCCGCTGCCTGCTGGAGGCGTCCTCCCCCCCGCCGGACGGGGGTGGCGAGGGCCGGCCCGCCATGAACTTGGCCAGTCAGAGCGGCGACGCCGGCAGCGGCCATCTGCTCTTCGCCAACTTCAACCAGGACAACACGTAAGGGGGCGGCGCCCGGGCCTGAGGTGGGGAGAGCCCTGGCCCTGAGGGGGACCCCGGGGGATGCTGAGGTGGAGGGGGTCTATGTGGGGTGTCCCCCCCGCTCCGGTGCTTCGCCTTCCCGTGTCAGGGAGCCCCGCGCAGCCTCGCCGCCACAGAGCGGGTCCCGCCATCCGTGTAGCGAGGAGGGGTGGGAACAGTCTCCTTCTTCTCTGTGTGTGGAGCTGAGGGGGGTGAGGATGCGCTTGAAGACGGATAATGGGCTGCCCGAGCTGTGGCTGCGGTGTGTTGCCTTTTCCCCAACCCCGAGTGTTGCCCTGGGGAGCTCTTCCTTCTTGTGCGTGTGAGGCGTTGCTCGCTGTTGCTTTGCGGAAAGGAGGGAGGGCTGTTTCTCTTTCTTGATGGTGCTTGGCTTTTAGGAGGACCCAAGCATTAAGATCCAAGTTTTCCAGGAGGTGCAAAGAAAGACTTCATCTGAAAACTCATTATTGTTCTCTTTTCGTACAGCTTTGTTTATTTTCCCCTGCTGTCTGTGTTGAAGCAGTATAGAATCATAGAATGGTTTGTGTTGGAAGGGACCTTAAGGCTCATCTAGTTCCAACCTCCTGCCGCAGGCAGGGACACCTTCTATTAGACCAGGGTGCTCCAAGCCCCTGTGTCCATCCTGGCCTTGAACACTGCCAGGGATGGGGTAGGCTTAAAGGTATTTTTACAAGCCTGTGCTTGTTTTGGTTTTGAAAAAGAAGCCTTTCTCATATAGTCCTTGAAACTGCACTTAGTTGTGTTTCAGCTCTAGAAATGGTCAGATCATTCATGCTGCACATCTTGGAAGTCATTTAACTGTAGCAGCATATTTAGCTCAATTAGCACATTAAGTTTAAATGGGGTATTAAAAATCATTGCTTTTCAGTTCAAGAAATCACGAATAGTTGGAGCTGGAGCCCTGAAGATCCTTTAAAGAAGGATTTGACTGTCTTAAATACCTAAGAGATGAAACTGGGGGCCAATAACCAAAAGAACTTGTACTTGAGAAAGGAGGAGTTTTGTTTTAGGAAGTGAGTAAGAGGAAGTGATCTCAGGTTGGCATCACAAAGCATAATCCACGTGTATGGTGGTGGTTTCTTTCTTTTAGCAACTTGCTGGTTTTACAAGAAATATCTTGTCCTCACAAAAGAGATCTCTTGACTGTCTTCAGCATGTATTGTGGCATATGGGAATTGTGAAGGAAAGAAGGTTATTTGTGGTGGCTGCCAAGATTGAGGAGGAAGGTCCCATCACAGAAGGACATATTCTGTTTGCTTTTATAGGTTTTGTTGAGGTGAAGAGATGAACAAGTGGGGCTGGATAGGCTTGAGACAAGAGACTTTAACAGTAAATAACTTATGATAAAGGATGGGGGGGAAGCAGTAGTCTTCTGTGTGTTTTATAAGTAAATCATTATCCATATATTGATTCCAGGCAAAGACCTTTGCAACTACTTTTCAGTTTTTTTTCATCAAGTACCATATAGAGCTCACTATGCCATTGTGCATATAAAACAAGGCCATGTTTTGCTCAGATACCATCCATTTTTCACCTATTACTAGCTAAAACAAGTCGTAACAATGAGGAAATCTGTCACCTCTTTTGCAGTTTATAAAGGTCATTATAGGAGGTTTTGAAGTTAAAATGTGCTGTCCAGCATCGTGATCTGAAAGTTTTAGTATTTCTTCTTCCTTAAAGCAACTGCCTATTTTCAGATGCACCTTAGCTTTGTGGAGAGCTGTGTGTATTTAAAGATCACTGAGTTGTGACAAAAGAACCCCAAGAACTTCTCTTGAACGAGAGAGCTGCAGGCTTAACTTGAGAACAAACCCAAGACAGAAGTAACAAGAAAGCAAATGTAATAAGTTCATCCAGGTGCTCTTTGGCTTGTACAGCTTGAAATCTTTCCTCAAGGAAGAGTAAAGTGTGATTCCTTTTGAACTCTGAGTTTATGGGGGGGAAAAAGGAACAACTAGATAATGATTTCTTTTCTCAACTTTGTATGCTGCTTTGCTACTTTTTCCATTTAAGTTTTGTAAATATCCGAAAGTATTCTTAGATTTCTGTGCTATAGCTGATGATTTTATTTATTCAGCGTTCTCATGTCCATTGTGCAGGTAGATCTTATTAAATATTATTTATATATGTAAATAATTTAGTGATTAGCTGATGAGAATTTTGGTGCTGTCTCTTTTTATGTGATCCAGACCTGGCCCATATTGATCTTTGCAGTTCAAAGTCTTGGGATAGTAGGGTTTTTGTGTCATTTTTGAGTATTTTTGCATTTTCAGATACCCATTATAGAAATGTCATAAATATAAAAAAGTTCCCGTTCATACTTTTGTCTCAAAATCATGGGAATAATTTAAAAGGCTACTTACTTTGATACAAAGCAGATGACTGCATGGTGTCATATGTCCCTTCTTTCTAATAATGTCTCAAAGAAGTCTCTGTAAGGAAAGTAGTAAGTATAAAACAAGTCTTGCAGACATCTTTGTGAGCAGCTTCTTCCTCAAACACTTGTCTGATGTGGTGACCTGAATAACCACGTTGTGTTGTAGTTCTTAAACTGTGTAGAACTTAGTGACTGTGTAAGTTCTTTAAACTGACGATTTATTTGATTCTTTTTGCCCACCTATGATCTCTCTTAGTTTCTTGTTTGAATAGAGAAGCAAGAAGTGGACTCTCAGTGTTTGTTAGTATACTATTCTATATATCTAGAAGATCACTGTTCACCAGGTGACAAGAGCTGCAAAGAACGTACTAGGAATTAATTACTTTCCATGCTAGGCCTCAGAAAGCTTACTTATTTTCACCTTACATTACAAGTAACAAGTCTTTCTCCAGGCAGGCAAGGTAAACACATGCATATTCTTTCAGCCAATATATGAAAGACAAGCTTTGTTTATGTCTTTCCAGTCAGTAGAGCTCACATCATGCTTTAAGGTATGCTTCAGTAATTAGAAAAATTGCTGACAGACAAAACTGGAAAACAAATTACCTGGGTGCATTGTTGTTATTGCATTTAAAGCTTTTACCTTCAACTTAACAAGGTGCTGGTTACACTCAGGCTCAAGTGTGTCTTGCTTACCTAGGCAGCAGAGCCAATTGCCTTGTACTTGTTGCTGGTAAAAATAGGTATTGAGCTAACATGTCCTTGGGTTTGTGAAGGGTTGGTAATTAATTATTGTCTCTTGTAGGAAAGACATGAGCTTCATGGTGGCTTTTAGTCTTGGGAAATTGGATTGCTAGTAGTGAGAAGAATGTTGTCAGCATAAGAGTCGCTGTTGCTTTTCCCCTGGCTTTTAGCTGTTTGTTTTTCCCAGACTTAACTTTTCCTTGTTAATATTAATTCATGGATGCTCTATGTAGTGACATTGTCTCTTGGAAGTAGTATCTACATTATTGCAAGTGTTGTCTTGCCTCTTTATTCCATATTGCCTTAAGCTTTATTTACATGGGAGCTTCGAATTATTGGCTGGAACTGGAACTCTGCCTGAGAACACTCCACCTATAATGTAGAAGCGGTTGGTTTGTGGCTTCTCTTTGATATGTTTTCATTAAGTAAAACCATGGAGAAGGTCATTTTCAGAAGATATTAGCGTGCTTGGCCCTAGCCCTTTTCCCCAGTGAATCAATCATTGCCCAACTGGTTGTGACTGGCACTGTCTGGTTGAGGGGCAGAAGCTTCAGCTTGCAGATGAAAGCAAAGTAACTGATCTGAATTCAGGTGCCAGCAGTGGAAGCTTGTGGGTGATCTCAGTGCTGGGTATGTTTTAGCAATTGGAAGTCTTTAACAGTAGATACTTGGTAAGAAGTACAGCTTAAGCCTGAGTGCTGTTTGCATTCCTTCTGGGAGAACTGCTAAAACTGAGCACAGATACATTTATTGAAAAAACAAACTCACCTTAAACTCATACAAGCTCTAAAACCCATAAGGAAAATAAGTAATGTAATAGAAGCTTGTAACTTCTATTAAGGATAACTTCAAGATCTCAAAGCTTATATTTATCTACAAAATGGGTAAAACTTTCAGTCTTTAAACTGTTACAGGAATATTCCCAGAGAAATGCCTTTGGAAGAACTTAAAAATTAATTTGTATGCTGTTCGGATTCAATTTGCAGAAAACCCCAACACGTGCTTGTGAAATAATGCAAGTCAAGAGACTCTGGAGAAGTTTTGGTCACCTTAAAAATAAGCGATTGTGTGACTGTACATAGAAACAAAATAGTTGATGTAGTTTTGAAAACAGATTCCTGGTGAAAGGACTAAAGGGAGCCTTGCGTTTCGACTTACAATGAAACACAGGTTTATGCCTTATTTGCAAGGCTGCCTTTAGACTCTGCTTTCATTTATGTGTGGAGTTAACATCTGACAGGTATCTGTCCATATATCTGTTCTTTCTGATTTAGTTCTACCTTCCCCCCCCCCCCCCCCAAATAAGTCAGTTCTATGATCTGAGCAAATGCTTATAGTTCTCAAGTTGTATAGCATGCTTCATGTCACAGAAGTTCTGGTTGTGTACTATGTCGTGTTTGTATCTCTAGTAAACTGCTTGTGGTGAAACGAACAAGGGTTAGGTGCTGAGCATTCACTCCTCTGACTTTGTTTCTAGGTTCAGGTGTCATTCACCCATGATCCTTGAGGGCAGAAGAGCTGGGAGGCTTTAAGGCTAGGCACACAAAAAGGAAGGAAGGAAGGATCATGTAGCTGTTGTGCTCAGGAAGGATAGCAGAGAGAAGGAATCATATGCTGTGTTACTCGCTGTTGTTACGGAGGAGGTAGCAGCCGAGGTGGGCTTGCCAGAGGAACTGTTCCTCAACAGGCCACAACTTAGATGGGAATTTGGGCTGAGAGTAGTGATGTTGCTTGGATTTGAACTTTCTGTTGTCCCAACCTATTGCTGCATGTTAAGTGATGAGCAAGTGGGGTCTCCTTTTGCTGCAGCAGATTTCAGTTTGTGTTGGTTTTCTTTGAAAACAGGAAAATCTCCTGTGGGTTATCAGTGTTGCTGATAAATCTGTTGAACATGAGGATTTCTGTGTCTAGCTCTTGCCCAAAATAATGATGTTCTTGACCTTTTGATTAAAACATGTCTGTGAGATGTTACAGCTTTCGTTTCAGCAGACATTTGGGAGGGGGAAATAAAGCCAAGTAAGTTTCCTTAGTAGTTCTTATGTCATTTCATTGATTTCTTTTATTATTCCACCCTTCTTCATAAGCCTTTGTTCACAGAATGTTTTGTCTTTGGAAATTTACATTGTTTTTTGAAATGGAGCATTAGTATAATGAGACTGTATCATAATGAAGGTAGGTTTAATTAACCAGTTATTTAAAATAGGAATGACTTCTGGAGTTGTTTATACTGCAGCTGCAATTGATTTTTGATCTTTGGGAGAGATGCCCTTTGTAGGATCTTCCTGATTAATGTAGAATATTTCTGATTAATAGTTAGTCTTCTATGGTGCAGAAAGGGAAAAACTGGTTTTCTTCCTTCTGTATGTCTGTTAAAGAAGCAAAAGAAAAACCTTTATGATTCTAGCCCATCTGAAAAAACTTGTTTCTAAAGAGCCAGAGATTGAACCAGCTGATTTCCCACTCTAGGTGAGCGCACTTACAGTGAATGTCAGCATCTTGAAAGGAGTGAGTGAACTATCTCATACCACTGTTTGCTTGATGAGGTTAGTTTTAATTATTTATGATAGCCACTCTTGAAAATGCTCTCAAGATTTATGTAGCCTTGCATCAGGCTACAGTATTATCTTTGAAAAAAGGCGGTGAACACAGTTGCATAAATCATGGCCATATTGGTCATTTTGCCTCGAGTAGACAACCTTGATGGTGAAATAACTCAAAGTCTACAATCTAAGGTGTGTAATAGAGGCTGCACATAACAGAGCTAAAAGACCACCTGTGTGTAGCATAGAAAAAAGGCAAAATTTTTAATACTCTATTTTCAGTTTCAGTCTCTCATCAGCTGCTGAAAATTGGTGATAACAAAACATAACACTCACATTGTAAAAGGAGCTTCTGATAAACTACAGTAGCTTTTTGTTGGTCACTGTCTGTTTGAGCAATAAGTGAATGGTCTATTGATCGTGTTTCTTCCTCATATGGTTACACATTTTTTTCAGAGGTGAAGTAATTTTGGCTAGATATTTGTTTTGTGGGTTTGGTCATTTAGGTAGCTATCAGGCATCTTAAAGGCTTAAGTGTAATATCAGTGCGGGGGAAGATGGGGGATTTAAATCGCTATGGTTGTGCCAGTGTAACTCAGCCTAGTGACTTCTCTTATTACATATAAAAAGCCTTTTTCCAGTAGTTTCATAAGAAGTAATTTGAGAGTACATTGCAAAAAAGCCCTCCAAGACCAAGAATGCTGTTCTAGAAGAAAAATGGGTTGTTTTGCACTTATGCTTGTATACTGCAATGGGTTTAATTATAGTGACTCGAGCTGTTCTGTGCAAACAAATGATCTGGAGCTTCATCACCTTGATCCTGAAAGAAATAACAAAAAGCAGTTGACATGGCTGGAAAGGTCCATTCTGTGCTGCTTCGTTTTGTCTTCTACTCAGACTAATGATTTTTATCATGTATGCAACTCGCTTTCACCACTGTCTAAAGCTTATTTAAATGAGCTGTAGGTAGTCAGTAGGACAAGAAAAAAGGGCTTCCTCACTGGTTTTAGTGTTGCTGTCAGGAAAACAGTGATGCAGCAGTATTGCTGTATTTAAAGCTTTATGTACAACACAGGAATCAATTCTACCTAGTAATACACTTGCAAGCAGAGCTGCTGTGTGGCATTCTCGGTGAGGAAATCATCCCATGTCTTTTGTAGATCGTTTATATTGCAAAGAGTCTTGTGACTCCATTTATTTTTAGCGTGGTTGAGAGCTTGTTTACCTTTGTGAAGTGACAGTTTTAATGTCATTCTTTGTTAAACTTTCTTTTGAGGGAAGCAATAGATGATCTCGGAAAAGCTTTTTCCTCCAAATTTCAGTTTCATAATTTTCTACAGAATTTGGATTTCCATTGAGCTGTGCAAAAGTAGGTGAGGAAAAACGCTGAAGCATCTTTGGCAACTCATCAAATAGAATCTGCTGAATGTACCAAATTTGTCTGAAATAAAATTAAATTCAATATTCCTAAGGAGACTTAGAGGAGCAGCAATGCAATCTTGTTTTATAGTTGCTTCTCTGTCTCTAAGGCTAATGTGCTTTTTTAATATCTTGGTTATTGAATCGAGGGAGGTTTACTTCTCTTGCCTGGATGTTGCATATTTTGAAGATTTAAACCTTCTCAAATATAATTTCTTAACCAGACTGTGCCAGTTATATTCTTTTGTCTAGAAGAGAAGGTCATACCATCATGGAGAGGTTGATTTTATAGCTTGGGATCTTAATTTCAGCCATTTAAGGAACAATGTTTAATCTTCTGGGTACCCAGAAGTTTAAAAAAGGGCTCACTTTGGAGCCATGAGAGGAATATACAGCAAGAACAAGAAATGGAAGAACCTGTATTGTATTCTAAATGCAGAACTAATTGTCAGTGCGTCTGAAGGAGAGAATCATCTCGCTGAGTTGAGAAGGGCATTTTGGCAGGCTGACTGGCTGGGTTGCATTTGAGCCTTGTAGTCAATGACTTGCCACAGCTTGGCAGATCGAAGTACATTTATTGGGATTTAATTAGTTTTACTCCGTGTATCCCGGCAGGAAGAAATATCTGAGCTGTAAGCATAGTAATACATTTCTGCACAACTGTATTGACTGTTAATTTTCTTTTTCTGTGGCATAAAAATCATCCTCTGCATGGGGAGAGGAAAATAAGAACCTGCCATTGTCTGCTGCCTTGATTTGTAAAGATCTGCAAGACAAGTCTAAAGGTTTTTCTAGCATAAAATTGAAGACCTATCTGTGACTCTGACTGGAAAAGCAATTAAATAGTCTGTGAGCTAAGTGTGAAAATTGAGTAATGGAGGAAAGAGAGGGTTGTAGTCAGTTTTTGAATGTTCTGCTATTGTTAAAATCTGTTTAACATCAGTGAATAGCATTTTTAAGAGGGTGCCTCTGATCAAAGATTCAGCAGAAGTGTTTGTAAGGCTGAGACCTGACTGGGCTTTGGAGGTGCTAGAATATCATCAAATAAAACCAGAGAAAATTAAAGTTGGCAGCCTTTAATTCCTTTTTATTATTATTATTATTTTTAATGTGAAAGCTCTTTTTGGGGTGCTTGGGGCAGGTTACAGTGTAAGGAGCAAAAATTCCCAGACAGCCCAGTGTAAAAGGTCTTTGAGTTCACCTCTAATGATGAGACAATGATGTAATTGGTTTGCATTACGTTATCCAAGTCATCATCTTTCCTCCACACTAAAGCTTTTAGGTTGTGTGGAGAAATCCCTGGCTTATGTTAAGCTGTGAACTCTCATTTCATAAAATATGAAGCAGGATTCCACACCTGGGGTAATTCTGAAGCTATTTGGTCTTTTCAGAGTTGAGGAAGCTACTTGTGTCTTTCGAGGCTTTTTTGGTCAAGCTTTTTATTGCTTTTTTTACTGAAGCTTTAGAATAGGGTAAGAATCTGTCCAAGGGTAATCACAGCTGATTTAGTTGATGTTCCTGACTGGCTTGTTTCTTTTCCAGATCCCTTGCAGTTGGCAGTAAATCAGGCTACAAATTCTTCTCCCTTTCTTCTGTGGACAAATTAGAGCAGATCTATGAATGCAGTGAGTATCATCTTGTTTTCTTTCTGTTTTTATCCCCTCAATCAGCTTAATTTGGGAAGAATAAGACACCTTTCATTTTTTCACAGGTTGGTTGAAATTGACATAAGAGGAACCTTAAGTGTATGATGAAATATCACACAAAACAATTGAATGCGGGCAGGGTAAAACCATATATCAGTGTTCTGTATTTAAATTTAGCTGATATGTTGTGAAATTTGGTATTAGCTATGAGGAGAACTCTGCTTTTGTCATGCTGTGTCCCATAGCCAGGTTATGTAGCAGCTTGGCATTTAAAATACTTTACTGGTGTGAGAGTGTCTTTTGGGTCTTTATACTGGCTATTGGGGCAGGCAGCCGCTAATATACCTTCATCAAATAAGAAAACAAAGTCTCGATTATCTTTTTCTTTAATCCTGATATTTGCTGTTAGAAAAATACTTTTTAACATGATAGCTGCAGATTTACTTGTCTAAAAAGGTGACTAATCCAAATTCCCATAACTTCTCAGTACTGATCACAGTTGAGTAGGATATGAGGTGAAACAGGGGGAGGCTTGGGGGAGAAGTGGTATCCCCTGTTTTGCCAACACTTCAGACTTCCCTTTTTTGAGGTGCTAAGAAGTAAACTATGAATGCTATGTGTAAACTCCATGTGAACAGATGGCACCAATAGCTATGATGTCAGCACTTATGGTTGGATCCTGGTGTGCCATGCTATCCAGAGAGTTCAGACTTTGTTCTCTAAGTGACCTGACCCTGTGGCATCTTAAGTTTGAAAATGGTGTATGATTCAGATCACCTATTATCTGTGGTGACAGCCCCATTCTATATACAGTCAATGGAGAGAAGTAATTGTGAGGTTCAAATTAGGCACCTGTGGTCAGGTTACAATGTGTTGCAGCTACCTTTGCCTGTTTGAGTCATTGTCTGGTTGTACTGGTTAATGGGTGGCTTGAATTCCATTTTATGCCGTTGAGTTTGGGTACCTGACCTCTGTAGTATGTGAGGCACTTAGAGTGTCTGGACTGATATGACCTCAGGGGACCCAGTGAAGATGACTCCTGTTACACGAGACACTGAATAAACATATTGAAAGAGACTGAACTGAACTTTGTGGGGCTGCTGCTTCTATGTAGTCCTTGAAAGAAAAAATACAGATTGGGTCAAGTGCCTTGCTCAAAAAAACCTTGACATGAACTGATAAAGCAGCTGAGATTGGAATTTAGGCCGACTGGTTCCAGTCTTGTCTTCAAACTGTTCTGGGATGCCTGTGTTGGCTTAACCTCATTGATATGGTAAAGTTTCTTCCACGAGTGTTAAGTCTGTAAATACACAGCACGGTGTGAGGTAACATTTAGTAGAAAATTTGACAGTTTGACCTGTGTAAGCCAAACTTTGCTCATGGGACATGCAATATCTGCAGCAAATCTAAGTATTTGAGACCTTCATATTTGTTTTTGTATGCAGTTGAATGCTTTTCAGCCTTGGGCTTGCATACCACACCTGCTTAAAATTTGGTATGAGGATGGAGGGCTTCCTGGCTACTGGTAACTCCTTTTTGCAAGAAAAGCTGTCTTGAGGCCTCCCAGACATGTGCCCCCTTCTCCCAGTTCAGTTTAAGTAGGTCTAAAGACTTTGTGTTGATTTCAGTGAGCACTTTTAAGGTCTCCTCCTTTCTCTTCTGTAAGAATGATCTGCAAGTTCTTGTGTAGGTGTCTAAAGTAAAATACAGAATATTCCCCAGATGTCTTGTGTTTGAGAGGGCAACTGAAAAGACTGGGAAGTTTCTTTGCTCCCATCACTGACTTCTGCTGTGCTTCCATACAAATTGCATAACTCCTTGCTCGGTTTTGATCCCCTTGGAAAAAGAAGCATTAGATTGGAGGGTGCTTTAAGGCTTAATAGATGCTGATAATGTGCTTCATGTTCTTGGATTAAAAATGGAATAAAAGCACAGCTGATCATAATCTAGCTGGATCTAACGAGCTCCTGTCTGTGGTGCTACATGCTTGTGTTTATGAAACTGTAATCTTGTTATGTATTTGCTTGTTCTCCCCTCACTGCTGATACTTAAATCGTTTTGCAGTTCTTTTTGTTCTTGCTGTATTTTGAATTGGAGTTTCTGGCAACACTCAGTTGTGTAGCAGAAAGGAGAAAATAGAGGTAGAGAAACCCTTGTGATTAGCAGCACTGCTGTAGGATTTAACTAGTGCTTCTAAACATATGATTACTTCAGGTCAGCTGAAGGTAGGATGTGTGGTATAGCCTCCTACTCTACTCGAATGGTTGCTCGTGAGGGAGCATACATGACTTGGCAGTTGTGGAGAGATTTTATCGCTTCTTCCTGTTAGGGAACACAAAGGAACAGAGAAGCAGCCTGTATTTTTCAAGTTAATTTAAATTAAAAGCTCATCACTAAGCCTTTCTCTAAAGGTAACTATCTGTATTATAGTAAGCCTTTTTTACAGTGAGCTTGGAGGATAGTCTATACCTTTTAAGCATTTTCCTTGTTGAAAGTGTTTTCTTCTCTGTGACTGCTTAGTTCTTGACAGTGCTCTTCCCTGCGTACTTTCCCTGCTGCCTACACTTCCCGTCAGTACAGTGTAGGACAGCACTTTTTACCAACTGAATCTGCTGCTCCTCCTCCTCTGAAATACCAGTTCTCCTGCCTGGGAGAGTAATAAAGCAAAGAAGCTGTGTCTTAAGGCACAGTTGCCCCTGAATGGGTAAGAAGCTGTGTTTGCCCAGGAGCAGGGAGCAGTCACACTGTGGTTTCTGGGCCTCTACGTGCTGCGCTTCTGACTCTTTTAAAGAGATGCCATCATTAATGAAGGACCCTGGAAAGATAACCTATACTGTAAAAGATTTGAGAATCTTTTATGTTACTGGTCTGATTCAAGGAACATGGATCTCTTTTTGAAAGTCTCTGCCTTGATTTATTGAAGCAGATTTCTATATTTATTTTTTTCATGTGTTGTGTGTGGCATCAGCAAAATGGAAGACAATTCCTTGAAAACAAAGTCATTGCTAAAATGCATTATCCCTCTTGGATGAGGAAATTGAATTTTCAAAGCCTCAGTAAGCTGTTTTGTCTCTTCTGGAAAAGTACCGTATTAAATACGAGATTCAGATAAAAGTCAATTATGTTGCATAGAATGCTGCAAATGCTTAGCATAAGTCTGCTCCTTTTCCATAAGGAGACTGTTTCTCTCAAAAAGAATGTAGAGCATTAAATATTTTCTGTTCTTCTTGAAATAACTGCCCAGAAAAAAAAAACCACTTTCAAAGCAGATTTGTCACACAGCAGTGACTTTATCTACACTGAGAATGCTGGACAGAACTTTCTTCAGGGAATTTCTGTCACTGGTGATGAGAACAGTGCCAACTAATTATTTAATGTGTCTCTTGGCCAAAACAGAAGCCTTTAGAAATAAGCTTTTTCTTTACTGATGGTTTTATGGTTTGGAACGTATTAAGCATTGAGCTAGTCCAGATACTGACTTATACAAATTTGGTTGTTTTGATGGATCAAGACCAAAGGCTCAAGTCATTTGTCTTGATTCAGTTCTGTAATGGAAGGGTAGATGTAGGCAGTAGCTGTGGGAGAGCTGCAGAGAGTGGAAATGCTCTCTCCAGCTTTCTCCTGCTCTGAAGACTATGTCCACTCTGGGGCTTTTGGAGAGGAGCTTCAGGGGATGCAAGGGGGAAGCACACATGCCAGAGTGACTAGTGTTGGGACTTGGACTCCTGATGTACTATAATCCAATGCTGTACTATAATCCAATGCTTTAGAAGTGCTGCTTTGCCAGAGATCCTGGACTCCTCTTCCTCCTGCTGTCTTCCCCACGCTTGGAATGGTGACTTGTGTTCCTCCTTTGCCTCCAGTGCTTCCATAGTAGAACAGTTGACAAAAGTAGTGCTGTTTTCTGGCTATGCATACGTGCTGGGCTTAAGTGATTCCTATACAAATTGCTTTTAGGGACTGTCAGGTAAAAGATGGTCTGTGTAAAAATGCTAATAAGAGGTTGAACTTTGAGTACAATAAGGCAAGAGGTGTGTAAAAACACAAAGATGTTCGGTCATCAGAATCCTTTCCATGCATAGTATAGCTTTAAAAACAAAATACACCAAAAAACCTTAAAACACGAAACCCCCTTTGTTTTCCTAAATTTCTGCAGAGGTAAGAGAAGATTGTAAAATTCTGGAATTTGACTATTTGCCCTTTTTTGTATCTTTGGAATTCTTTTCTGTTGGATCTTAGTGGGGAGCAGTAGACACTGTTCTGATGCATAAACTGGCATGAAATCTTGGGGATGGGGGAAGGAAACCTTCGTAAATCATTATTCACTGTAGAGTTTCTGCTTTATAAGCCTGTCCTGCATCCCACTTCGACTCTGAGCTGCTGTGGTAGAATATTTGAGGTGTTAGACTGTATTTTCTTAGACAGTATTTCCTGTTGATGTGCATCGTTCTTCTTCCCTGAAATCTCCCTCTGTGTTTTCCCCTTGCTGTTGTGATTCCTCAGCTGACACAGAAGATGTGTGCATTGTGGAGAGGCTCTTCTCCAGTAGTCTGGTGGCCATAGTTAGCCTTAAAGCTCCACGCAAGCTCAAAGTTTGTCACTTTAAGAAGGGGACAGAGATCTGCAACTACAGTTACTCCAACACCATCTTGGCTGTCAAGCTCAATAGACAGGTGAGTAGTAATTTGGACTAGATGAAAACATGGGAAGGGGTTGTGGCTCTTACCGTGGTACTTCTGCTGATTGATGTCTCTTCCTTTGGTGGCAGAATTGCTGCTTGACATTACCTTGCAGTTTTGCAACTGTAGCTTGTGTATGGCATCTTGGTGCTCTTATTTAAGTGGTTTTGGCTCTGTGCTTATGCATTTACTCAGGAAAATGCCCTGAGTAAGCTGGGCTTGCTCGGAGTAGGAGGTTGGACTAGAGACCTCCTGAGGTCCCTCCCAGTGTGAATCATCCTGTGTCCTAAATGTGACACTGACAATTTCTGTTTAGGCCTAAATTTAGAGTTATCTTTTCACTTCTTATGTCTTTACAGTTTGCTGAATTCTTTAAAAGTAAATAAAATCAGTGAACTGGTGAATTTGAGAGTTAAGTACCAGGAACCATAGTTTGCTGTATTACTAAATCATTAGTAGTACATTAGTCTGCAAATACAGACTTGTCTGTCCTCAAACAGCTCGTTCAAAATACAGAGAATGGCATCTGAAGGAGAAAATCTTTGTAGTATCCATCCCTCCACCAAAATTCAGGTGTGGGAGGATGGGATTCCTGTTTAAAATAAGGGGGACAATGGCTAACTTGATACCTGACATAGTGAGGTAGCATTAAATGAGTAACATCTTGCTAGTCATCCAGATGTAGTCTACAGAAGTGTAAATGAGATGTTGAAGAACTTAAAGCCCTTCGCAAATGATTAATTAATAGGCTCAATAAATGGTTAAAAAGATCTTGTGTGGTGTTTTTTCTGCTTACCCAAAGCAGAAAATTATTTTCACATGTGAATTTGCCTCTTGAAGGAGGGGAAATAAATAAGGGCAGGTACAGAATAAGAATTAAATAGCTTCAAATGAAGGTTTCTGGCTTGCTGCCTTAAACTAGTAATGTATTAAACTAGTAATGTAAAATCATTTTCACTTAAACCAATTTGCACTAGCGTGGTTGAGAGAAGTCAAGTGCACTGGTCAGTTCAAGTGACCAAGTCTAGCATTGCACTGTTGGAGCTTTGTCAAGATATGATTCTTGTGTGTCTTCTATCAGATTTATTTCTTCCCATCAGGTGAGTACAACCTTTTCTCTATTGGAAGGTACCTACTGCATTTTTGGATACATTTTCTTTTTAGGATTGATAAATTAATATAAACTCCAATTTGATAGCAGCACTTTGTCCTCTCTCCCACATCTAGAGGCTGATAGTATGTCTGGAAGAGTCTCTTTATATACACAACATACGAGACATGAAGGTATTACATACAATCAGGGAGACACCTCCCAATCCTGCAGGTAAGTGTGTTCTTAAAAGCCAGTATAACTCTGAAAAGTGCATTCTGTGTCAACATGGGATGTTTCCTACAGGGAACTGTAGCATTAGTAATTCCACTTTCAAGTAAAAGTAACAATTAAATACATGAGTGCTGTCTTAAAGCCTGACCATTTAATCCAGGTGAGGGTTTTGAGAACAAATAGCAGACTCTGCCTTAAACCGCATCCTCCCAGTGTTTTAGTCTCCTAGAGTGGATGTGTTAAAATGTTAGAAGTAGTGGAGAGACAAACTGGATTTTTCCAGCACTTATAGTTAAAGGCTTTGCCAGGTTAATGCTTTAGGAGTCATGGCAGGCTGGAAAATTCTATTGCTTAATCAGATGTAGCTTCCTTTGCTACTTTATATAAAGCTTTAATTTATGTTAAATAGTTGAACATGTTGCAGGTTGACTCTGAGCTTACTCTGATTCTGTTGATACCTTGTGAGGGTAACTTGAGTTATCTTTGTAATACTCAAATGCAGAACTAGGAAGTTTTGCTGCTTAAGTCTTGGAATTTAACTCTCTCTAATTCTGTTCCTGCATCCCTTCTAGGGTTGTGTGCTTTATCAATAAACAATGATAACTGCTACCTGGCCTATCCAGGAAGTGCAACTATTGGAGAAGTACAAGTCTTTGATACTATCAATCTGGTAAGGATCTTTGTGAATGCTGTTTCTACCTCTGAAGAGGCATTTTTGCGAAATCACTTGCTCAGAGAGGAATTACTAGACATTCAGGTTCCCCTGCATCAGTTTGCAGTGTCTCTTATAGTGAGGCTTCACAGAACATTGGCAAAGAAAATAGATGCTAATATTAGATAGGATGAGTAGAGTTGGGCACACGGGTAGAGTAATTTCTATTTGAATTGCCTTTTAAGTATCTTTCTACTGCTTGTACTTTCTATGCACATGCTTCAGTGATAATTCTATATACTTAGCAGTTAGTAAAACAAATACTGAAGCTCTTGTCCATAAAGTAAGACCCATATTTTCCTTGAATGCTGTCTCAAGCTGCTCTTAACCTGTACTGTACTAAGGTTATATTTTATTGATTCACTCCTGCAGAGAGCTGCTAATATGATCCCAGCTCATGATAGTCCCTTGGCTGCTTTGGCGTTTGACGCGAGTGGTACTAAACTTGCCACTGCATCAGAAAAGGTAAAGTGGCTTTTTCTTGACTCGTCAGCAGTGATAAAAACAAAATTTGCTTTGAAGCATTTTCAGTAGGTTTAACCATGCACAATTCCATCCACAAGTGCCAAAAAAGAAGGCTTAGAGTTACAATGGCAAATCTTAGTTAAGAACTGTTAATGGTATTTGACACACACTCCATGCTGTGAAATGTTGGATGATAATGAGGTTATTTAAATAAACACATTTTAATCTAGCTGTAATCAGGACAATCCTCTGTTTCTCCCTTTAGTGCAGGATGCTTATTAGAAATTAGTTGTCTTGGTTTGATGCTGTCTTCCTAATGAAAACAAGACAGTTAAAGTCAGAATAGAGAGAAATGTCGGTCTTTGGCACACGATAAGAAATTGCCAATCTAAATTGTATAAACTAGAAACTCTGAAGCTTCTGCTCTTTGAGTAGAAAGCTTAGAATATAAAGGTGTAACTGATTGCATCTGATAAAGGCACAAAGACATCCAGGTGACTGTACTTGTGGTACTTGTCTAGTGTTGTCATTCTCATGATCAAATATGATAAGAAGGGCTGTGCTTGATGCATTGCTTGTTCTCTACATTAGTAGCTCCCACCTCTTGTTGTTTCTCTAATCTTCAAACACATCCTACGAACAAGCTCCATAAATATTTCATGCTAGTATGTGGTGTGCATCGACAGCAGTAAGTTAACAGCAAAATGGTTTGCTGTTTGTATTTGTACCCTGCTCGCTAGAGCTATTACACAGTGAATGAACTTGAAATGAAATACTATTTTTTTCTTTACAGGGGACAGTAATAAGAGTGTTTTCCATTCCAGAAGGACAGAAACTCTTTGAATTCCGAAGGGGGGTGAAGAGGTAAAGTTCAGCTGGTCTAATTATCTGGAGCTCATTCCTTACGGTAGATCTCCAGTATATTCTGCAGTTGAGCTGACATCCTGATTCTTGCCTATTTAAATTTTCATTCATCCCTGCCTGTACGCTTATTACAGTTTCAGCTTGAATGTCTTCCAATTTTACTCCTTTGGACTTCACTGTTCCACAAAACAATCCTGTCAGAACTGTATTCCCTCTGTCTTTTAAAAACTTATTGGTGAGGGAGCTTGTTTAAAGTGAATCACCTTTTGTAAGCTGTATTGTATTCTTACAGCAATTGGAGGTAGCACATCTAATATTCTCACGCTCTTCTAAATCCCTGGGATCATTGATAGGCATTGTGAAATGGTGCTATGATTTGTGGTAGTAGTCACTTTGTAGTTCTACTGTACTTTATACAGAGGTAAGACTCAGTTCAGATTGTTACTAATTGACCTCATACCTGATATACATCAGAGAACATCATTAATGGGGATCTTGCTCTTGCTTTAAGAAGGTATCAGAGAATTCAGAATGCTTATTATGGAAATGTTCTTTTTTCTTATTTGTGAAGCAGTGGTGACTGAGAAATCTGCTTAATTATTAAGCCAAAGTATTTGGCTTAATTGTGAGTCACCTGCCATCACTGACAGGAGAAGAGCAGCAGGTGAGTCTACCATACAGCTACAGTTCCTCCCAGCTCTCTCAGTACAGCTTTTGTGAACATAATGAAGCACTTTAGTGGTGAATGTGCAGAAAGACTCCTACCTACCAAAATGGGGAAGTAATATTCTCATTTAAGTCAATTTCCATGAGTTAGTAAACACTAGCTTTCTTCTTACACCAGTTGGTAGAGTATTAGAGTGTCAAAGATAAAATGCTTTGTTTTTCATTTCCCCCCCAGGTGTGTGAGCATCTGTTCGCTGGCTTTTAGCATGGATGGCATGTTTCTGTCTGCATCCAGTAACACAGAGACGGTGCATATCTTCAAACTTGAGACTGTGAAAGAAAAGTAAGTTTCAGAGATGCTTTAGGTTTTGTAAGGAAAAGGCTTTATGTAAAATTTATTATACCCAACAGGATGAGTCTGTGGACAGACTTCTTTTGAGTACTTCTCTAAAGTAAAGGGCATAAGAAGTCACTTATGCATTAGCAACTGTAGCTGAGCTGTGCACTGTTCTCCCAGTGAACAGAACAGAATTTCTGCTGAAGAGAAATTGGCCGTTCCTTGGCAGAGGAATGTGAAGCAGTTCTAACATTCAGTTACATTTGTGTTTCACCTCTGCTGACATCCATATGCCTTCCACCAGCTAATAGGGCTTTAAAAGGCACCAGATTGTAAAATGTTCCTGTTTATGATTTGAGAGGACAGCCTGTCTTATGTTTCTGTGGAAGTTGTTGGAAACAAGGATTTGCTTAGTGATAAACAGGTAAGATCCTGAAGTGTAGCACTTTCCAGTAGATCTTGCTCTTGTATAATGAACCTTATGAAATGCAGTTTTATAAGCAGAAGGGTCAGTTTACAATCAGACATGCTTAAATAACAGGCTGAGGGTATGTTAGGACACATTGTGCCCTGTAGCATAAATGGAGTGCATTAGAGTTCTCAAGGGTGTTTGTTATTTCTGAAGAGAAACAAATAGCTGCTTAATATCCTTAAAAACAAAGATGTTTCATAGTGTTTACACGCCTTTAATGTGAATGCAAAGTCAGTCATTCTTTTTTCTTCTGACTCGTAGACCTCAGGAAGAGCCTACAACCTGGACAGGTTACTTTGGAAAAGTGCTGATGGCCTCCACAAGCTATCTGCCCTCTCAAGTAACAGAAATGTTCAACCAGGGTAGAGCCTTTGCTACAGTCCGCCTGCCGTTCTGTGGGCACAAGAACATCTGTGCACTCGCCACGTGAGTAAAGAAATGGAACCTGCATTCACGACCCTGCTGGGGTGCTGTGCTGTGGAGAGGCTGATTCTGTAGAACACAACGTTATCTCCAGCAGTATACAGAGCAATGGATCACCTGTAATCGTTTAAGTTTAAGAGCAATGTGTTAGCTCTAACACCTCACAGTCCTGTGAGGGCAAGAGGAAAAGGCATAATAGGTGGATGAAACTGGGCTATTTCTAAGTGTTGTTTAGAGATGTCTTTTCATTTTGAAAGAAGAATGTTGAAAACCCATAGGCTTACAGCATTTGTCTCCATTTGTGCTGGGAGGGTGGATGCTGTGTGTTGTGTTAGTGAATTGCAAAATCGGGCAATCCAGACCAACCATTAAAGAAGTCTTTGAAAGCAAGTTCCTATTATTCTTATCTCTAAACCAGCATAGCACTCATTAAAGTTAATTTTGAGGACTCAATTAAATCTTTATTCTGTCTTCACTAAAGGCAGGTCCTATTTGGCACAGCTACAAAAGCAATAAGCCGAGTGGTAGTAAACTTATTTTGTGGGGGGTTTTATTGTTTTTATGCTAAATTGACTTCATGGCTTCTCACTTCTCTGAGCTCAAAGCATCTTTTAAGCAGTAATTAAGCCTTGTAACATTTCTGAAATAAGTAAATGCTTCCCATTAGAATATTTGTCTCTGGAGTTGCACAAAGCTGGATAACAGGATGGGAACTTCTGAATCTGTTTTACTCAGTTATATAAGTTGCTTGATTCCTGTGGCATCCCATTAGCCCCAAAATGTGGTTATGCCATACTTCTTATGCACAGTTCTGTCCTAGGTGCTCTGTTTAACTGTTAAATTGCTAACAGCTCTCTGTCTAGGGGCAAGAGTGTGGAAAATAATGACTTAAACTGGTGGGAGGGGAGCAGAGTGTGCTTTCTGAACTTCTCACTAGTCTGTGCTCTCCCCTGAACCTTTCTAGAATCCAGAAGATCCCTCGTTTGTTGGTGGGAGCTGCTGATGGCTATCTCTACATGTACAACCTAGACCCCCAAGAAGGAGGAGAGTGCACACTAATGAAGCAGCACAAGTAAGTCCACGTTAGCTGAGGACTGTTGTGGTTTATTTCTTAACAGAATTCAGTTTGTTCTTAAACCGAGTTCTGTTCTGCAAAAGTCTTAACTTGGAACAGCTCATTTCTTTAAGCTAATCTTTTTCCAGGCCTCTGACATGAATGAGTAACTTCAGAATCCCCCTGAGCCTGCCCTCCTAGTGTCTGCTACGCTAAGCACCACTTTACCAGCAGAAACTTAACACTGTCTGATTGCAGTGAAGGATCAATCGCTGTTAGCTCTATGATCCTGTTTCCCCTTACTTGGCAGTTTGAGTTGAGTTACTTAAACAAGAACTTGAAACTACTGACACCATCCTCTTCATCAATAAATGAAGTGGTTACAGACATGAGACGGAGATGTTAGGGTGACTTCACAGAGGGGAATATGGCCTATGAAATTATCTGTATCCTCTCTCTACTGCTAACCTTAAAAACTTCCTTGCATGTAGGCCAGCCAACTAATGTTCTGTAGCAATACTGTAAAACACATCTGGAAAATATGATAAGGAGTTGTTTTTTATAAGGTTTGGCAGGAAATGCTAGGGTAATATAGTTGGATTACTTACATGATCAATTGTAGAATGAAACCCAATAACTCATGATAATTCAGATTTGCAGCTTTGGTCAATCTGTAATACTAGTCAAAAATCATAGATTTGTCTGAACATTTTAAGGTGTGATCTCTGTTTTCACTTACAGATTAAGTGAAGTCTCATAGAAGGAAGCTTTTATCAAGTTCTTAATGTCTAAAATGCTCTAATACCTTCACTAGAGGGTTTCCTAGTGTATGGGTATGAAGCAACCACCTCTGTTGTGGACAGAGATCAAGTGACAATCTGTGATATTGCTATTTGGAACAGTGGCTATTTTTATTAATCAGGCACTATTGTTTTGAGTCTTTTTTGACCCCTAGCTTCAGCTACTAGGATTTAGATCCTGATGCCATGTCAGAGGCAAGCAGGTCACTGATGAGTCTTCAGTGTTAAATATGAAGTGTTGTCAGATGCCTTCTTGACAGGCCTCTGGAATGGATGGACCAGATTTCACCTGCTGCATGTATATATGTTGGGTGTTTCTGCACATCTAATGAGAGATTCTTCTGTAGCTATCAACTAAAGCTGTATTATGCCCTAGTAGATCACCTTTGCAGCTAAGCTCTCTCTGCTTGGTAGGCTCGATGGCAGCATGGAGCCAGCCAACGAAATCCTAGAGTCTGCATCCCACGACCGGCCCTTGGTAGCACAGACGTACAGTGCCGCTGTGACTAAAGGTACATATGTGCCTTCCTCACCCACAAGGCATGGTAAGGAGAAGGCTTGAAATGGGGCAGAGAGCACCTCTGTGTATTGCTTCATTCTAGATGGCTCCTGAGCTCGTCTACTTCAACACATCATAACTGCGTATGTGTGATGTGGAGCATTGGTGAGCGGTAGGAAAAGAGGAGTTGTAGATGTGCAGTGGCTTCCTATAGATGGATCACTCATCTTTGCTACTTCCTGGGTAGAACTTTGATTTGGGCTGTGGTTGATTACTGTAGTGATCCTTGCAGCACTTGCCAGATGGTTCTTGAGATGCCCCAACGTGATTATTTCATTCAGGAGTCCTGCATCCAAACCTTGTGCAAAGCATCTGAATTATAGACCCTTTCCTCTTTTTTTTTCTTTTTTGACAAGGTTAAGTGCTCCTGTTGTTCCTTTATGGGAACTGTGTCCCTTTAGTTAGCCTAATTTGCTGCCTTGTTAAGAGAACTTGGTTAATACTGCAGCTCTCCAAGTCAGTGGAGCTTTTACCATCTTTGTATGGCACTCAGGTTAGTTGCAGTTGCAGCTGTAACGCATGAGTGGAGACTAAGAAAAACATGTTGCACGCATACAAAGTAGTTTAATTTTGATAATGAACCACTTTTGGCTTGGAGAAGCACAGACATAATAAAATCAAACATAGGGTGGCAGTCAAACTGTTACAAGTCATGTCTGGTACTTCAACTCTAATCGTTCACTTTGGATCCAAGCCTTAGTTTGTGCTGCTGATTCCCCCAACTACTTGTTCCTTTCTCTGCAGCCTATACAGATGACCTGGGTGCTGTGGGTGGAGCTTGCCTGGAAGATGAAACCAACTCGCTTAGATTGGATGAAGACAGTGAGCATCCCCCCATGATCCTTCGGACAGACTAAACCTTGACCTGTGAACTCACTCCTGAAGCAGAGAACACTGGCTTGATATTTCTTGAGGAATCTCGTGTTATGCTGCTATGAACTTTGACATGAGCTGGGAGAGAGGATGACAGACTCTTACTGTTTTAAGTCGTAGCTGTAGTTCTAATTCTATACAATTGGAAAAATACATGGTTTTCAATTCAGTGGCTTTTAATCTTGCTTATCTATTTTAGCTGTGTTTATTTTTTTGTTGCCAAAACCTGCTGTTTGTGCAGCCCTCAGAGCCTACTAGCTTTGCATGCGTTCATGTGCCAAGCAAGCATAGGAGGGGGAGAGAGAGAAGCCACTTTATAACAAACTCAAGTTTGTATTTTTTTTATATATGTATATAATATTTAGCTTATATAAGGAAGGAGTAGAGAAGTGGTTCTGGAAGCTGAGACTTAGTTCTGCACTGACAAAGGTCCAAATGGTTTCCTGTGCATGGGCTTGCAGGCATACCTAGTGACTGACATGCAACCTTTCAAATGCAACGGCCTGTTTTTTGGGGTTCTCCCTTCCCTTTCCTGGACCACTTTGTTAATTAAAATTCCTTCTGAATGTTGTGTATTTGTGGGACTGTTCTGTTTGTTGCAATGGAAATCTGGAAGTGTTTCCCTGCATAAGCATGTAGAATATAGAAAGTGCCTTTACAGGGAAGAAAAGGAGTTGGTGCAGGAAGAAAGCTAGAGCGAAGGAGGAATTGCTAGAGACTCTTGTTTGTACACCTCTAGTGCTTTGGTGTCTGTAGCCCGTAGTGGCTGATAAGCTTGTGGGGGTGTTTTTTAGAGAAGACTTGTTACTTTCTTTGTCTCCCATAGATTGTCTTATTTCCTTGGCAGAGTAGCAATAACCTTGGGTTTTTTATACTTTTTTTACCTTATCCAAAGCAAGGATTGTGTCACGCTGGAGGGAGTATGTAGAGTATGACAGCCCCACTCTATGGACAGCCTTAAGGTTTTCAGCTGGAAGGCATTGCTCTCAATTCTTGCTTCTCTTCAGTCTGGGGCTGAGGGTACTGCTCTAATAGTGAAGGTTCATGGTTATTTTTTCCAGATACTGATGTAAATATAAATGATTTTGAAAGATTAATTTTCTTCTGGGTTCTCTTCTGCTGGATAACAGGGGTTTTGGTTGGTGTTCTGTTAGGTTTTTCTCCTCCCTTTTCATCAGTGCACCTCTTGTGATACACTCCAAGGACTGCTTGTCTCTTTGGCAGTTCTGGAATAAATGCTTAACTGCCCTGACCCTGGCTAGGGCTTTCCAAGGCTGAGCAGTGCTGCAGACTATTTTTAGGGTTGTAATGTGCCTTTTCTTAAGTCTTGGGTAACAGTTAGCAGGCAAGTGATTAGCAAAGTACTTAGTGAGTGTTACTTTCCTTTGCCAAAATGAGCTTGCTTTTGCCTTTTGTGTAGCAGTGTGGGTTCCTTCCTTTCTCTCTGCTGGCTGCTTGCAAAGAAATCAAACCAGACAAGGAAATGGCAGATCTTGAGAGGAGGACAGAAGCTGAGTTCTCCAGCTACATATGAACTCACTACCACAACTAGACAGCGATGTGCTTTTAGGATTTGGAACTGTGTTAACATGTCTTCCCTCAAGCAATAGCAGGCAGTGTTCTTTGTCCCCAAAGCCCTCTGTGGGTAGGTGTGCTTCCCCATCCTCTAAAGTGCAGAAGATGGTGATAGCTGCCTGCATCAGCGAGGCTACTGTTAGTCTGTGTAAGTGGAAGATGCTTTAACATGTGGGAGACAAGGGATCAGGCTTGTTTAGTTACTGAAAACCCTTGACTGTCCTGAGCAGTTGGCTGGAGTGGCTTGTGGTGTCCTCTCCAGAACCCAAGGCATCCAAAGCAAACCACTGAGCCATGCTGAAATCTTGCTTAGTCTTGACTTTAAGCTCTGGCTGACAACTAAATTCCATGGTCTGGAATTATGTTGTTGGTTTTTTTTATTGCAATTGCTATCAGCTTTGCTGTGGCTGCAGAGTAAAATACAAGTCTTGAAGTAAACAGAAGCTCGATGAGCTTGGCTGGCAAACTGAACCACCCAGGAGCTGTCAGATGTCTGCTTGTTCCAGACTAAAGCTGGTAACGTTCCTGATAACATAACTTGGAGGCTTGGCGTAGACTCCACAAGTAGAGTTAGCAGTAAACACACATAAGCACAGGTCTGCTAAGCACACAAGTTTTACAACTCTTGAGTGTAACAAAGGCCATCTTACATAGTAAGATATACCCCTTAATGTAATTACTAACTTCTACTGCTTACAATTGAGATCATTTATCATACTAACCTTACCCCCTTCCTAACTTTCACACCTTATCTTCCACAGGTGAGTTGGAGATCCTGCATTCACTGTGTTTGTGTCTTCCATGTGCTGTTGTGTGCTCCGGTGCCATGCACTGACTGTTGAATCGCTGTGCCCTGCACAGAGCAGAAGTATTAATGTTCTGGGGTTAGTGAGCAGCATGGAGCTAGTGGGGTGGAGTAGGTGGGTTTTGGCCCCCACTGACAGTGTATTTGAGTGGTGACAGTAGCTTGTCTTAAGTTCATTGCATGAGGATATAAACTTTGTCTCAGATAAAGCCTGACTAATACAATTTCCCTCTGATGGCCTGAGGCCCTCAGTCACCACCCTGTTGTGGTACATTACCAAAGTTAAAAGCCTCTCAGGTTGGGGTTTCATCCAAATAACACAAAGATTTTAATGTATTTTTTATTTAAACATACCAGAAATGCTGTTTGCAGCTGCATCCTCACCTGAGCATGGAGCACACACGATTGCACTGTTAATGCTCTATGGATCAGGTGGCATCTGAACACTTCTATTCTGCTGGTCTAACAGCCCTGGATTCCCCAGGGTGAGCCAAGGAGGCTCTAGCCCTGTGGCCATGGGCTTCCAGTCATATGATATGGGAACACCTTTACAGCCACTCTCTTTTTAGACTGACCTCCCTTGGAAGGACAGTGTTTGTTTCATGACAGTGCGTGTCTGTCTAGACACAGGCTGTACTTCTTGATAGCTTTTTAATGCGGTAGAGGGCTAAGGACAGAGATAGGCAACTGAACCAACCAAAGCTGGGGAGGGGGGAACACTTTAAACTTGGAATCCTAAACTCAGGTCTTAGATTGCAGTGGGATCTGTTCCCAGTGAGTACTATAGGGAAGGAGCTGTTCCTCTTGATGTGCAAATAGGTAGTGAGCGTACATACTTCACTCCTATCTTGACATCTGTGTGTTTACTCTCTATTTCAAGTTCTGAGGCAGAAGTCTTTTATCTCTGGTCTCTTATGTCCCTGTTTCCAAAATACCAGTGATAGATACAAATCTAGCAGCTAAAAGGCTGGGCCTGGCACAGGAGGAGGAAGTAGAAAGCATGAAGAGGTTAGTAAGAGCTGTTCCTTCTGAGGCCCTGTTCATTTGTGCGAGTGCTCCCTCTGGGATCAGATGTGTGCATGTACCTTGCTGCTCCAGGTCCTGTGCAAGCGAGTATCTTGGTCCTCTGCAGAGGGTAGGGGTAGAGGTGGTGGCTTTTCAAGTCTGTCTGAATGCAGATAAATACCTGAGAAGACTCTTAATACAGAGACAGAGGAAACTCCCATATGACCTATGTCTAATAGTAAAAAGGGAGGAATGGAGGAAGAGCCACCAGCTTGGTGAGTGGGGTTAGCATAGAGCCCTGAGAAGCTGCTCAGCAGAGAACTCGCTATGTTACATCCCATTCTGTGCTTCCTTGGCTCTAATAATGGCATTAGCACCAAAGCAGCATGCAGCAAGAGGGTAGAATTTCTTTCCTTGTAGGCTGCTGAGCTATTCAGTAGACCCCTGGTGTGTGCAGATGCTCCACTCCTGTTTGCAGAGCGAAAGGAGCCTTTGTCTAAAGCATTGGTGGGCTTTAGTCACTGCAGAGGTTTGGAAAGTTTTATTCTGTGCTCCGTCTATGCTGGCTAACAGATTTAACCTGTTAACATCTGGGAGCAAGGCAGAGTGTCCTCTCCATATGTGCAGAGCAGGCCTTTCTTATGCTGGAATCTGTGCTGCACCATGAAAGGCTTGCAATGAAGAGAGCGTGGCTCTGACTGTAAATAAGCCCTTTCAGATTCCAGTTGCACAACCAAAGGAATTCAGCAGATTCCTATTTTTCTAACCATGACATGCCTTCGTTTTAACACTCTTCCCATTGCCCAATCTCATCTTCCACTGCCTTGAAAGTGATGGACAAGAAGTTTTTATTCTGGCTTGCAAATAGCTGCAGTTGTGCCCGTTACAGATGTCTCAGTGCTGTGGCTTTGGCCATGTGGCTGCAGTGATCTGCGCCCTGACTCCCCCTGCACTGGTGCATGTGTCCAACTCATTTCTCAGGAGTGGTTCCCAAACCTGTAGCTCTGGGTTTCTATGGGGTGTTGACTAAACCCTTTGTCTACCTGGACCTATTTGCTCTTGCATTTGCTTCCTTACCTGGAAAAAACCCCCCTGCATCCTGCAGTGCTCACTTACTCTGTTCAATATCTGTGTTGATAAGTGGGAATATCTAACATTCCACCTCACCAAATGTCTGGCTCCCACTGCTGCCCATCGCTCTTTGTAATTTTATAACTGCCTAAGAAATTAAATCTGTGTTGCCATAAATATTCTGTGTCTTCTTCCTTTTTGTTTGCTGCTTGGAGATGGGGCCGGGTAAGATCAGGGTGATGCTACGTGTGTTGTGAACCCTGTGGCCCAAAACACCAGCAGTAATGAGCCTTGGTCCTAGTTGTGTTCTGTAGCTGCTCTCAAAAGACTGTCAGCTTGGGTTTTGCTGGGACTGGGAAAGGACAAGCTGAGTTTCTTCTGGTACATTTTGCTTGCAAATGTAATTTTCCCTCTTGTTCCTCCTCAAAGCTGCTCCTCTCAGAACTTGCACTCATGCATTTTTCTCCTGCTCCTCAGGTGGGTTTGGATAACTTCCTTTATTCTTGCTTTCATGCGTCACATCTGAAGTAGTGCTCAAATACTGTGCTATTACTCCAAGCTTGTTGCTTCTCATCTTCAAGCCCAGGAGGAAGATCTGAAGCGAGCCTGTGTGGATGGGTGAGGAGGCGTCTCCTGCTTCTCTGTGTATCCTTCCTTTTGCAAAGCCATGACTAACGCTTTGATTGGGGTGGATGAGGAGGAAAAGTCTTTCTGCTGTTGCTAGCAATGGTGGAGTATGTGAGGGTGAGACTCTCCTTGGCTTTGCCCGGAGGTGCTCTGGCTGCCCCATCCCTGGCAGTGTTCAAGGCCAGGTTGGACACAGGGACTTGGAGCAACCTGCTCTAGTGGAAGGTGTCCCTGCCCGTGGCAGGGGGCTTGAACTGGATGAGCTTTAAGGCCCCTTCTAACCCAAACCATTCCATGATTCTATGCTCTGCATGACCACTTCATTGCAAGGCCTTGGCTGTGGAGCTGCAGAGCTCTCTCTTCCTGATCTAGCTGTGGAGGGCAATGCTGTCCTGTGCCATTTGTGTGCCTCTGTTTGCTTCAGGTACAACAGGCTGTGAACCCAGGTGAGTGTTTCTGAACAGTTCATTTGCTGCTGGTGCCATTTCCCATCTTCTGCCTGGAGCAAACCGGATCCGAGAGAAGCTGCTGGTGGATTCAGCAAGTGGCAACAACTTCCAGTCGTGGTGGTGATGCCAACAGCTCCTGTCCCCTGTGCCCTGGATGGTGGTGGTCATCCAGACCCACCGATGCTTCAGGACATCCAGCTGCCTCTTTGCTCCTGCCTGAGAGTGGAATATTCTTCAGTAAGCAAGGGAAAAATGGTAACTAATGGCAGAGACTTCCTCAGGTAATGAATGGTGCAATGTGAGGTAATGAGGGCTTTCTGCCCAGCCTGCTGGCGTTGAGCACATCTGATGCCTTCTGTTCCATCACCTCACTATGGCTTGGGTTTGGTTTTTTAGTAAGACTCACTGCTAAGTTACAGGTTATAATAAAGGATTCAGAGTCCAGAGAAGTCCATAAAATAATCTCGGGGATGTTGACAGAGTTTTAATACTCTCGATACCACTTTGCAGGGGCAAGGAAGGCCCTGGGGGAGAGGCTTATGTTTGCATCTGGGACTGTGCTGGGGAGCACCAAGTGATGCAGGGGAATGGACCCACTTTTTCCACATAAACACATCTGCCTTGTCTGTGCGGTGGGTACAGACCATCACCTTTGGGTGCCAGCGTGGCAGGTACCTGATTGGCATCTCCCTTATCCTGCCTTTCCTGGCACTTCGCTGTCTGCTTCCTCGGCAGCTCCAGATGTGGGCTTATAACTCATCTAATCAGTGGAGGGCAGTCGGGGCGATGGTGTAGGTGAAGCTGAGGGCTGCTTGGGGCCGGGGGGGCCGCTCCGCCGCCGCGCAGCCGCTAGATGGTGGTGCGGGGCCCCGCAGCGCGGAACGTGTCCCTGCTCCCTCCCCGGAGCTCCCACCCCCTGCCCCCGGAGCATCCATGTTCTTTCCTCCATCCCCGGCAGCATCCCAGCCTTCTGTCCCCGGAATATCCGTGTACTTTACCCTGGAGCATCCCTGCTCCTTCCCCGACAGCCTCCCAGCCTTTTTCCCCCTGGAGCATCGCTGCTCCTCCTCCAGCAGCATCCCAGCCTTTTCCTGCCCAGAGCATTCCTGATCCTTCCCTGGAAGCACCCAGCCTTCTGCCCCCAGAACATCCCTGCTCCTTCCCCGGCAGCATCCCAGCCTTTTTTCCCCCTGGAAGCATCCCTGCTCCTTCCCTCAGAGACTCCGCTGGAACATCCATCTTCTTTCTTCCCTTCTCTGGCAGCCTCCCCACCTTCCCCCCTGGCTGAAGCATCCCTGCTCATTTCATGGGAGCATCCTAGCCTTTTCTCCCCAGCAGATCCCTGCTCCTTCCCTTTTTCCCTTCAGTGCACAGGAGGTGCCCCGAGCACGTACTAGTGCTCCGTGTCTGAGCAGAACAAGAGCAATAAATGGTCTGTGTTGGCTCAGAGGCTGGGTGAGGGCAAAGGCAGCTCTGGGATCCAGAGGGCTCTTGGCTGCTCTGTGTGCTATGGGCCTCCTGCCTGGGAAAGCTGCTGGGGTGGTGGAGAAGGAGCTGGGAGATGATGGTGGGGCCAGGCCATAGCCTGGTGCTGGCTTTAGCTGTGTCTTTAAGCCAGTGCCTGTGCTGCTGCTCTGCCATTGAGTCTTGGCAGAAGGGGGCAAAGCTGCTGCCTGGAGCGGGTCTGGTTTGTAAGGAAATACAAACCCTATTCCCTGTGCACTATTGGGATACAGGATTTTCTGTTCCAGGTGCCGCCTGGGCACCTCCAGCCCTTCAGCACCCTGAGTCCCTTCTGTCTGGGTGACAAGCACAGAGGAATCACAAACAGCATCTCTTCTCACTTGCAAACAATGCTGCAAGCGAAAGCAGGGAGGCAGAGCCACGAGACGTTATCTCACTCCTTTCTAATGTTTTGGATAGAAAACAGCCTTTCATCTCTTCCAGGACAAAAGGCAGTTTGCATTTCAAGAGGTCAGGATGCAGCTATTTCTTTTTACCACCTGAAATCAGTTACTAAAAGTCTTTTTGGAACCAAAACAGCGGGCGCGCAGAACAATGGCCTCTGCAGGCTTGCATTGCTCCTGTCATCTCCGATGTCCCTGCTTTCTGCTGGAGGATGCTGAATCGAGACGGTACAGGCACCACGAGCTCCTCTGTATGGGCATGGCTGGGTTAAGGGGTGCAGGGGTCTCCCCTGCGAATCAGAGGTCTTTGCCCCCCATTGCTATGGCTCTAGAGAGGGCTTTGGGGTGAAGATAACTCAATACCCATCTCCCTGCACATCCTCCCTCCCCACTGGCTGCACTCACCCCGGAGTGGGACCTCATCCTGGCCCTACAGCCCCATTCTGCCTAATGAAAAGCCTCTGGCAGCCCCGCTCTTGGCTTTGTGTTCTCAGCTGCTGCCTCTGCCCTCCCTGAGCTCGCCTCTGCCCTCCCTGAGCTCACCGCTGCCGCTTATTTATATTGGAGTTTGCATTAGCAGATGCACTCTGGGATATTCAATTACCTATAAAGAGCTGGAGCAAGGCAGGGCTGGAGCCATCGAGGGGGTTGGGGCTTTCTTTTCCCTCTTAGTTTTGGGGGTTTGGGGTTATATTTTTAACTTGCTTTTAAGAGGCAAAGCGGTGGGATTGGGTTTAAGCATAAATAAATAGAAAGTGGAGTAAAGTGAGGGGGGAAATAAATAAATAATCCTGTTTATGAAATGAAGCAGCTGGGTAGAAAAACTGATCTCCAGGAAGAAAGCAGCTCCCAAGGCTATTTATAGCTCTTTTGTTTCTCTTTTTCTCTCTGCCCCCTCCTCTCCCCGTACAGGCTGAGGGTTCAGTGCATGTCATTCCTGCTGTTCTCCATCACCTCTCGAGTGCCAGGTGATGCCTTTTTTTTTTCCTTATTTATGTATTTGCATCTTATTTAGAGCACGGAAGGGCAGGAGCGGTGATGCTGCCGTCACCCTCAGCCCTGGGTGGGAAAAGTGGGGGGTACGGTGCTGCAGCACCTATGGCAGCAGTGGGGTTACCCCTTCCCTTTGCTCCTCAGTAGCTCCAGGGGCTGCTGTAACCCCCCAAAACTCCCTTTGCCCACATCCTGGCTGGTTTCAGGCTCTGTGCTCCCTGCAGCTCCAGGGATGGAGTCACCTTTGGTGCATTTTTCTCCTTCGGGATGTTGCAGCAACCAGGGCTGGAGGAGCCTTGGAGATCCATCGGGTCCTTCTCCTCCCCCTGGGCACCATCATTTTGGACCAGATGATGTCCAGAGTTCCCTTCTAACCATAATGATGCTGTGATTCTGATCGTTCCTCAAACCATCCCAGCAGAGCTTTCCTCTGCTGCCCTCAAAGGCATCCCTCCCAGTGCCATTACCCCTTAGCCCCAGATCTCCCATCACATCCCTCCTGTATGGTGCTGCTCCTCCAAGCCCCTTCTCCCCACACACCCCTCCCCAAATGAACGTCCACGTGGGCTCCCATCTTTGTGCCTTTATGGCAGAAATACATAATTCCTTTATTATTCAATTAGGAATTTAACACACAATCAGGTGATCGCTTTAAGAGGATTTCCTATAAGGCAGGATTTGAATAACTGGGCTATGAGTAATATATTCCCTTAACTGGTTTATTCCTTTATCAGATTTCTTCCCCCCCCCCCCAGCACTTTAATGCATTTACTTGCCCATTGTCGACACTTCTTCGTGCTCTTCCTCCCTCCCTGAGCTTATGCAAATCCTCTATAAGGCGTTTAATGCACCGTGTGTGTCAATAGCTCCGAGATGCTCACGACAGCATTAGGCTTCATGCGTGTCCCCGCTGATTAAGAGGGGTGGTGGGGCCAGCCCCCTTTCAGCCCTCGCCATGGGGCCAGGGAAGGGAGCTGCATTTGTCTAGAGAAAAGGCTGGAGCTGAAAGTAGCTCTTCTCTTTTGCAGGGCAGGATGTGAATAGGGAGCATGGGGCTGGTCTGTCTGCTGCTGTTTGCTGCCCCGTCGCTCAGCTTTTGGGGTGCTGGAGGTGTAAGAGTGATGGGGAGGTATGTCTGTGTGTGCTGTGTGAGTGCAGGGGGAAGAGGAAGGTGGTAAAATAACACTCAAATCAATGAGAGTATCAATTTGCTTGCTGTCCTCTGGGTCTTGTTTTAGGGGTGGTTAACAGCCTTTATGCCCATAGGGTCTAAATGTACTCATCGGGTGAGGGAGAAGCTTGGGACACTGCCTCTGGGAAATGCATTTGCTCTGCTCCCCTTAGAATGGTTTGGGTTGGAAAGGACCTTAAGATCATCCAGTTCCAACCTTGGTGGAGTGTTCACTCTGAAGCCTACAGACAACCACTTGGACACTGGGAAAAGGGAAGCGCAGGGAGGAGGGCAGCACGTGGTAGCACAATACAAGGGGCTGTATTGCCTGGAACTTGGGGTTTCCCTGTTTCCCCATCACCAGAGGGACTCAGGCCCAAGAGTGTCTGTCACCATTGTCTATCTCCAAAGGAAGATCTCTTCTCCCAGCCTGGGTCTCTAAAAGCCTGGTGAGTGGGAGCTGAACCAGCCCTTCCCTGCCCTTGTTTCCTCTGCACCCACCGCTGATTGTCTCCTGTTTTATCCCGTCCCGTGCATGCAGCAATTATGCAAAGTTGCAATCAAGGAACTAAATTAGCAGCTCCTCTTGGATTAATTAGTGAGGGATGCAAATCTGTTCCAGCAAAGAAGGGAGGGGGGGGACATGCAAAGGTTGTGGTATCCTCTATGGGTTTGTCCCACTCTCCCAGGCTGGTTTAGCCTATCTGGGGGCACCCAGATAACAGGGCATCCGCATGGAAGAAGTTGCTCTTTGGCCTTGGGATGAGAGCTGGGCGCGCCAAAGCTGATGCTCCCCAGAGCATTTACACCCAGTGCTTTGGGCTGAGAGAAATTCCTCCATCCACCCCAGTCCTGTTGCAAAGCTTGAGGAAAACTCAGTTAATCCCCCTGGATTCCCTTGCCACGCTCCCGCCAGCACAGGGGATTTCTGTTCGCCTGCAATCGGATTGTGACAAACCCTCTGCTTGCATTGAACAAATTCCCTGGCTGCTCCCTGCTCCTTGCAGGCCCCGATAATCCTCCAAGTGTGACTCCAGCCAAGAGACAACATTCCTGATTAATCTCCACTCTATCCATGCAAAACCGGTGCTGCGGAGGATGCTCCCGGTGCCGGCACTGCATGCTTGGCTGGCATTGGGAGAGACCCCAGGGAAGGATGCGAAGGCTGTGATGCTATTTAAAGGAGCTTTTCCAAGAGGGGGTTGCAGGCTTGGGGATGGCCTTCCCTTCCCATGAAGTGGAAAAGGTGGATTGGATGTGCAGCGCTCCTGGGAGTACTGAGGGTGCTGGGGCAGGTTCGGATGTCTCATCCCTATGCCTGGTCCCAGCCACAGGTACAGTGTCACTCACCCTGGCTGGTCCAGAGGGGACATGATGTTGGGCACAGGGTGCCCAGGGTGAGCATGGTTTGGTTAAGGAGCTGCTTTGTCACTCCTTAACCAAGGGATGGCCCATGGCTGTGCCCACAGGGATGGGGATATCAGGGACAGCCACTTCCCGCAGTACCCAAGGGTTTAAAGATACCTGAAGGGTCTCTCCTTCCTCTCACCTCCACAGCAGCACTGATTAACAAAGCTGGAAGGGCAAGAAAAAGCTGCAGCACAGAGGATTCCTGGAGACCATCCTAATCCAGCGTCTCTGAGCCAAATGAACCAGCAGCATCTTATTCCCCCCTGTGGGATTAATCAGTGCTCGACCAGGCTCCAGGCAAGCGAGGTGAGGCTCTGAATAGCAAGGATCCGTGGCAAGGTGGCTGCAGGGTGTTAGTTGGTTCACGGAGCGGAGCAAATCCCTCCTTGTAACCTAGCAAACACCGCTGGCCTGTAACTGCTCATGCCAGGAGCTGGGAAAGGCAGGAAAAGGGGAGAAGGCAGAAATACCTCTAAGAAGCTATGGGTGAGAGATGCTCTGTGGTCGGTCCATGGTTTTGGATGGAGGGTGCAGGATGGGGATGTGTGCATGGGATGGGGTCTTTGGGCCAGCTTTGTCCCATTGCACTCAGAGCATCGCGCCTGGCAGGCTTTCCTGGCTGTTAAAGTGGGTCAAGCAGAAACCCAAGGAGCATCTGAGCTCACCAACCTCGAGCCAGCTCTATCAGAGCTGAATTATTCAGGGCCAGCTTAAAAAATTGAAGAGCCCAGCAAAACCTAGGGAGAGCCCAGCTCATGGGATCCCCCCATGGCCCCATAGGGCAGGGGCAGCTCAGCCTGCCCGTGCTCGGGCACCTTGGATGGGTGGACAGTGTGTGGGGCTAGCACTGCCCTTGGGGATAGGGAGAGCAGAGAGAAAAGGACTTGGAGTTTACCCTGATGGACTCATCTCGCTGTGGTCTCCCATAGCCCTCCAAGACATAGAACCTTCTTTGGGTACCCCAGCACAGCCCATAGCAGAAAGGGAACCCCTTTGTACCCCAAAATAGGGATGAGGAGGTCGTGATTTTAGACAGGATGGTGAAACTCAGGAGCTTGTTCTTTGCCATGAAGTGTTTGGTTGTAGCATCTCCTCTGTGGCTCAGACAGCACCAAATGCATTTGGGAGCTGAGATCCTCCCCTGAGCTCAGTTGCTCTTAAAGGACCCCCTATAGTTCCATACCTGGGGCTTCGGGATGGGGAGAACCAGCTCCTGGGGAGAATCCCTGTGGAAGGCAGTGAGTAATGCTGCCTGGCAAACAGCAGGGCCTCAGCGGTGAGCCGTGAAAAGGCGAGAGCACATATGCTTCATCTCATCCTGCTCTTTTAGTGGAGCTCTCACACTGTCTGGGTGCCAGCCAGGCTGGAACCCCCACCACAGTCACCCCCTGTTTCTTAAGCCTCTTAAACCTGGAAGAGGGTGGTGGGGTCTGGTATAGAGCGAGGGGACCTCAAACCCCAAGAGGAGTGAGGTGCTTTGAGATTTTACTATGACACTGTCCAATGAGAGCTGAACAAACCCAGCCGAATTCCCCCTTGCACTAGTGCACTGAGCTGTGTGAGTGCTCAGCCAAGGGGGGAGCAGGGCAAGCTGAGGCCCTGGCTCCGGGCAGAGCCTGGCGCAGCAGTCTGGGTTGTTTTGAGCCAAATTCTGGCTATTTCAGCCGAGGACAAAAGATGGAAATTTCCACCTGGCTTGTTTTCTGCCTGCGATGGATTTGCAGGAGCCCCTTTGGCTCAGCCCTGCTCCTGACAGAAGGGGGCTGAGGAGCCGTAGACGGTTTCATCTCTCATTTCCTCTGGTGTGAGCAGCCCCGTGCACTGATTTACACAACGCAGCATTTATTGACTGCAAGAAGATTGTCATTCCCAGCCCGGCGCGCTGCAGCCACAGTGTGTGAGCACGGACGGTGCCTCCTTCCCGCTGCCGCCATCCTCCCGTGCTCCGGGTGGGCAGAGCCCAGCAAGGGCTGGTCCTGGGGGCTCTCAACCAGCAAGGTGGGAGGGGGCACCTGCTGTGGGACCCCCCCCCCCCCCCAGTCCCTTGCTGTTCCTGTAAGAAAGCCCAGGAGCATCCAGTCCCTGTGATGTTGCCTGTAGCCTTGGCCAGCTCACCCATCAGGAGGGATGAGGACACCCTCAGTGTCTCTGCCTGGAGCATCTCCCTGGGGATACGCATCTTCTCTCCTGGTCCTCACTGCCCCACATATTGTTGGTTCCCTCCCTTCTCTGCTCCCACACTTTGGAACAGAGATACCCCACTTGCTTCCCCAGAAAGCTGTGTTGTGCTAGCCAGAGCTTCCATCCATCTGTCCGTCCATCCGTCCTCCATCCTTCCTTCCTCCTGTCCAGCCATTTGTTCTTCTGTCCATCTCTCTATCCACCTATCTGTGCATCCCAGCCGATGCTGACCCCCCTCTTATGCCAAAACCATTTGCAGGGCGGGAAGGACCCTATCCATGCAAACCTATCCAAAAGGAAATTCCCAGGGCTTTCTTCCTAATTAATCCACCTTTACAATTACCTCCAGGCTTCCAAAATCCCCCCACAGCACCTATAGGCAATGCCTATAGACGGTACCTATAGACCGGGGTAGGGATGCTCTCTGCTCGTTGGAAAACCCCTTCCTGCGGCCCCCGGGGCTCGGGGGGGTCCGGAGGGGCGGGGAGGAGCGGCGGGCGGAGGCAGGGCCGGGGCCGGCCCCGCTCCTCGCTCGCAGCCGCCGCACTCGCTGCCGGCTCCGCGCCCCGAGGCTCCCGTATGGCGGGGCCGGGGCCCGGCGGCCGCCGGTGCTGAGCGGGGCGGGCGCAGCGCTGATGCCGCAGAGCCGCCGCGGCGGAGGCAGGTAAGAGCCGACGCCGACCTGTTGGGCACGGCGGGGTACGGGGGGGGAAGCTGCATCCCACAGCCCCATGGACCATCCATCATCCCCTCCCTGCTCTGGGCATCCTCCCCGTGCGCGGCAGGACACCGGCTCCCTCCATCGCGGAGCTGCTTCTTCATCTCGAGGATGAGGGATGTGGAATTCCCGCTCCTCGTTGCAACTTCCCTGCTTGCAAGATGTCGGGGGACCCTTTTGACGGAGCGAAAATCGTTTCTCTGCCCTGATGGGGGGGGTCTGCGGTGCCCCGGCAGCGGGGTACAGCAGAGATGGGATCCCCGCTCTGCCTTGTCCCCGGGTGAGATCAACAACCCCTGGCCATGATGGAGAACCCTCTCCTTTCCTTTCCCACCTTGGGTCCAGAGGGCCGGCAGGGCCCAAGACCCATGGAGACGGGTTTAAATCCAAAGGGAGGGGAAAATCCGATTTACAACGGCGCAGGGATGCTCGGAGCAAGAGAGGCGGACCTGGTCCAGCACCGTGGCTGTGCAGCGCATCCCGCTCTCCTCCTGGCCCCAAGAAGTTTGGGCCACAGTAGGTACGGGGCGTTTCCAGGCAGCATGTTCTCCGGCTGGGATCTCTGCTATGGAAACACCCTGCAACAGGCTTTGCCGGCATCCAGGGGGATGCTTCCCACGGCGTTTTATTCCCTGGGGTAGCAGCAGGTGCAGGTGGGTGCTCTGTGGTGGGAATCACAACCAGCTCCTCCGTGAGCAGTGATGTCCCCAGCCAAAACCTGCCCCACTGGGATGTTCTGCCCGTAATGCTCTGGGATGGGGAGGGGGTCTCGGGTGCAGGATGGGGACCCCATCCTGGCCCCATCCAGGGCCCCACCAGCGCTGTGGCCTCTGTGCATCCTCAGGGATGTGGCAGCGCTGCACAGTGAGTGGATGCGTTTTAGGGTCTAGTATTGTGCTTGCAGGGTCAGTGGGTACCACATTCGACACCCACCCCAGGGCCCCCCCCAAATCTAACAGTCAGGGAGATGCTGGCAAACCCCTTTGCTCCTGCAAACGCCACGTCTGGCAGGGAGAGCAGCGAAATCACTGCCATTGATTTTTCCTCCCTTGCCTGCCTCAACCTGCTGCCTTGGAGGAGATTTATCGTGTTTGCAGCCCCCCCTCCGGCTCCGGGCCGGGTGGGCTGCGGGAGCAGGGGCAGGCTGGCATCTAGCGACTGATACCGGTAAGGCAGAGCAGACCCCAGGGCCTGGGCTGGTCCCAGAGGGATGAACTGTGTTTTGGGAGGCTCTGGCCTGGATACTGGAGCATCAGTTTGGAGAGCTCGTTTTGGGATGTGTTTGATGTGGATCCTCTTGGGTTGCTCTGGTCTCTCTGGCAGCTCACTGTATCTTCTTGCTGTGCATGGTCCCTTGGAGAAGATACGGAATATTCACCTTAAAAGACAGGTCATATCCCATCCCATCCCATCCTTTCTCCCTGGAAAGGCTGTAGGAGTGCATCTTCCGAGGCCAATGGCTCTGCCCCAGCCACAGGCAGCACAAAAGGGGCATAAACCAGAGCAAGCGTGTGCTGCTTGTACAGAGTAAGAGCTTCCCGAGGATCTTCCCCAACATCCACCCTCCGGGAATGCTTTTCACCCATTAATTATTTCTCTAATTGCTTTTGGAAATGGCAGCAGTGTTTGGCACTGGGAGCATCCCAGTGGATCCCTTCACTCACCACTCAAATCCAAACTCCTGCCCGGGGGGTCCAAGACCCCTCTCTTCCTTAGGGAAAGCATCTCTCCAGGTGGAAAAAGACCATAGGATCTGCAGCGATACAGCGGGGTGGTGAAGGCTCAAGGTCACCCATCCCTTGCAGACCCCCTGTCACCGCTCTTCCTCTCAGGTTGCCCACGATGGGCTCGGTGGGATCCGAGCGCTTCAAGGAGCTGAGCCCAGCGGGAACGCCGGAGGGGAATGTGGTGATGAGCTTCAGCTTCGACAGTTACCAGCTGGAGGAGGACGAGCTGCAGCGGGGCAGCCAGGCCAAGGGCGTCCTCACCTTCATGGAGCCGGGTGAGGCAGGCACAGCCCAGATATGGGTTCCTTGCTGCTTTCCCACTCATTTAGGAGCTTCTCGGGATGGGTTGAATAGCCACAAATGGCCTGAAATGCCACAAAATGGTCTAAATGGCCTTTTTTTTGGGACCTGTTTTTTTGGGACCGTGTGAAATGCCTTTATTTAGGGGAGGAGCTTCCCTGGCCTGGGCCTGTTTATTAGTGGGATCTGTGGGGTGCTGTGCTGTGGATGTGGAAGCACCATCAAGGCTGGGATCTGCTGCAGGTCCCAAGGGTGCAGCAGTGACACTGTCATGTTTGGGTTTGTTCTCTTTCTTCCCCCTTCCGGAGCAGTTTCAGAGGATCCTGAGCCGCAGGATCGATACCATGGGATTTACTTCGCCATGCTGCTGGCCGGGGTGGGATTTCTCCTGCCGTACAACAGCTTTATCACCGATGTGGACTATCTGCACCATAAATACCCAGGTAGGTCTCCAGCAGCAGCAGCACTTCCTAAGCATCCAAAAACTGGGAATAACTTGGCCCCACTTCCAGGGGAGCCGGACCTTTCCATTCCCCATCATCTGCCCCTCCACAGGGACCTCCATCGTCTTCGACATGAGCCTCACCTACATCCTGGTGGCCTTGGTGGCCGTCATCCTCAACAACGCGCTGGTGGAGCTGCTGAGCTTGCACACCCGGATCTCTGTGGGTGAGTGGGGGGTCCCTGCACCCCTCGGCACAGCCCCGTGTTGTCTCCCCATCACTCACCTCCATCTCCCACCCGCAGGCTATCTCTTTGCCCTGGGGCCACTGCTCTTTGTCAGCATCTGCGATGTCTGGCTGGAGCTCTTCAGCCGCAGGCAAGCCTATGCCATCAACCTGGTGGCTGTCGGGGTGGTGGCCTTTGGCTGCACAGGTATGTGGGACAGTGGTGGCGCTGGGGTGAGCACAGCCCTTCAGATAGGGGTGGGAAAACAGCCCCATCCCCAAGGGCCGTGGTCTCCTGCTACACTATAATCTCAATCACTATAAGCTGACCCTCACATCCCTGCTCCATCCCCTCCACCTCCATCCAGGGGCACCAGCACCAAACAGTGCACTGGTTCCCAACACCAATCTGGGTCACCACAATGGCTTTGAAATCATCTCAGCCACCATGGTGGCTTCCCAAGTCCCTGCTCCTGGTGGCCCCTTCCTGGTGGGGCATCCAAGGGAGGGCAAAAAGCCTCCTGCTCTGGGGCAAGGCTGCTTTGGGAAGGAGGCAGCTCCCGGGTGGCAGAGCATGTTGGTTTCTTCCCCCTCCCTGGTGTTTCAGCTGCTGCAATAATCCCTCCTTCTCCTCTCTGTGCATCTCTCCTGAAGTGCAGCAATCCAGCTTCTACGGCTACACGGGGCTGCTGCCCAAGCGCTACACACAGGGAGTGATGACGGGCGAGAGTAAGTACCTGCGTCCACAGTCCATGTCCACCTCTAAGCACTTGGGCTTGCTCGGGGGGACCCTCCTGTGCCTGCTCCTCGTGCCCCAGAGAGTCAGATCTGCTGTCCCCAGCACAGCCCAACCTGGTTGCCAACAGATCGGGGTGCTCCCCAGCAAACTGGGGTGTTTAATGGTTTCTAGATCACTTGCATTGCCACACCAAGCTGGGGTACAGATGTCTGCCCAGAGCTGGCTTCATCACCCCAATAGCACCACTGGTGTCTCCTCCACACATGGAGGTATCACATGCATGTGTTGGGGGGCTGATGGGGGTCCCTGAGCCCATAGCTCTCCCCTGCCACCAGGCACCGCTGGGGTCATCATCTCGCTCAGCCGTATCTTCACCAAGCTGCTGCTGTCAGACGAGAAGGAGAACACGGTCATCTTCTTCTTCATCTCCATCGGCATGGAGCTGACGTGCTTCATCCTCCACCTCCTGGTCAAGCGCACCCGTTTCGTCCGCTACTACACCTCCTGCTCCTGCAAGGGTCTCCCTGAGGAGCGGGGAACTGGTGACAATGGGACGGGATACCGTGTCCACCACGATGTCACGGCGGAGGACATCCGCTTCGTAAGCCAAGGGCGGGTTCCCCCGCTGGCCCCTGGGGTCCCATTGGAGCGCAGCACTGGTGTCCCCTCTCCCCCCATCCAGGAGAACAGGCAACGGGGGCAGCCGAGCCCCCCCCGGGGCAGCCCAGGCCACGAAGCTGAGCTGGCTGGAAGCGGCACCTACATGCGCTTCGATGTCCCTCGGCCCAAAATCAAGAGGAGCTGGCCCAGCTTCAGAGGTGGGTGATGGGCTTCGGGGGTCAAGCCAACAGGGTGATTTGGCAGGGGAGAATGAGCAATTGGTGGCCCAGGGAGTTGGGCAAGGGTCATCCTGGTTTTGATGCCCAAAAACATGGGGTAATCTCATCTTTGGATGAGATTAGAGAGCCACCCACCCCTTGGGGTTCAGGCAAGGCTTTGAGGCTTTGCGAGGGGGGGGCGCTGCAGGTTTTGGCTGAGCTGTGCTGCCCATCCCTGCCAGACATGCTGCTCTACCGCTACGTCGTGTCCCGGCTCATCTGGGCCTACATGCTGTCCATCGCCATGACCTACTTCATCACACTGTGCCTCTTTCCCGGGCTGGAGTCAGAGATCCACAACTGCACACTGGGCGAGTGGCTCCCCATCCTCATCATGGCCATCTTCAACCTCTCCGACTTCGTCGGCAAGGTAGGAGAGAGGCCAACACCAACGCAATGGGCTCCTTTCTGTGTCCTCTTCCAAAGCCGCCTGGCTCCACCAAGGGTCATCTCCACCCCATGGCCAAGATGGCCTTCTGCAGCAGTTGGTCTTTCCACTATCTCATCACTTTGCTGCCCCATTTTGGGCACCACGTTGCCCTCCCCAGCCTCCTCACCATCCCCATGGTCCCTGCCCCTCGCTGCAGATCCTGGCCGCCCTGCCCTATGACTGGAGAGGGACCCACCTCCTCGTCTACTCCTGCCTCCGCGTGGTCTTCATCCCCCTCTTCATCATGTGCGTCTATCCCAACGGAAGGCCCACTTTTGGCCACCCCGCCTGGCCCTGCATCTTCTCCCTCCTCATGGGCATCACCAATGGCTACTTCGGCAGCGTTCCCATGATCCTGGCTGCTGGCAAAGTGAGCCCGGAGCAGCGGGAGCTGGCAGGTAAGACCGAGACCTCGCGGGAATCCCATGTGGGGTGTCCAGAGTGCCCTGACACCCTGTGTCCCTTCCCACAGGGAACACCATGACCGTGTCCTACATGACAGGCTTGACGCTGGGCTCGGCCGTGGCCTATTTTGCCTACAGCCTCACCAGTACATCCCACAGCAGCTGTTTCTACACCGAGACCTCCAACAGCTCCTTTACGTTGGGGTACTGAGCCCCACCGCAGGGTGATGGGGACAAGATGGGACCTGCTTCCCACCATGGTCCCCATCGCCCTGCCTGGCCCATGTCCCTCCATGGAGAGGGAGCCTGGAGCCAGAAAGCTGTCCCAAAGACAGGGACCAGAATCCTGTTGGCATGGGGTTGTGGCATCCCGAAACAGCCTGTGCTGCCCGGACAGGCACTGCACAGGGCCACTTTTTAGGGTGACACTGCTCTTGGGGGGCTCCCCATCTCTAGTGGAGGCAAGGAGGTGTCTCCTCTTGTTTGAGCCAAGCCATTGCCAGGAAGAAGAAAATACTGCCAAATGCCAAAGGGAATAGGACCAGCGCTGGGGAGGAGGGTGATGGGAGAGCTGGTGAGGAAGAGGAGCAGCATGAGAGGAAGGAAAAGCTCCTTCAGTCCCCAGTGGCTCTTAGGTGGGTGTCAGCCTTCATTGATGGTGCTGTAGGTTTTCACCAGTAGCTTGAAATCACAATCCCCCAACCCAGATATGCCAATTGCTGTGTTAAAAACCCAACTCACTTCTGCTGGTTGGAAAAAAATACCTTTTTTTTGGTTGTGTTTTGGTTTTGGCCCCCCCCAACTGTGAAAGAGGCAGGGTCTTGTCTTCCCCTGCACCACTGCAATGGGGCAGAGGTGGGTCTCAAAGCCACAGCACTGCAGATGCCACTGCTGAGCTTCAGGGTTTAGTGCAAGGGACATAAGCGAAGCTGATGCCATAGCAAATGTCTTTGCAATGATGCCCAATTTGGCTGAGCTGGCCACCACACACATGGTGATGCCTGCTCCAGGCCTGTGGGGTCTTGGGGTGCCCCTTGTGCTGCTCCCCATCTCCAGTGTCCCCTCTGTCACCTGGGGCAGCCGGACTTGCCACCAGGTCCCATCGAACCCCTGCCAGCCTAAAAACCACTGCAGAAGGTGGCAGCAAGCAGGAATGGGCTGAGCAGAGCCAAAATCATCTGGAGAAGGTGCCACCACCCGAGGCTGATGCTTTTGGGACTGGCAGCACCTCTCTGTGCCAGGATTCTGGTGCCACCTCCCAAGGAAGCAAAGCCCGAGGGCTGGGGGAAGCAGCGAGCACCAGGCTTGGCACCACCAGCACCGCAGGGTCTCGCTGTGCCAAGCGCCAACAGAATGAGCAAATCCAGCGTTTCATCCTCAAAACATCATCCCTGCAGGGCTCAGGGTTCAGGAGTGTAGCCACAGGCCTCGCACCCCTCCTGCCCCACAGGACCTGTGTGTCAGGGTCCATCCTGTCCATCAGAGGGACCATCAGACGGAGGGCGGTTTCCCTAAGGTGCCACTCAGCGCCTGGGTCAGGTCTTTACCCCGACCAGAGCTGAGCCACCGAGGGGAGGCAAAACCCGGCTGTTAGAAGTGAGACAAAGAAAAGATGCTTCGTGGGGAATGCTTTCGGTTGGTTTTTTTTTTTTTTTTTTCAATTAATTTTCTTTTTTTGTTTTTATGAAAAAAGATCACACGGAGTTCTCCAACAAACAGAATGCCAAAAAAATCGCTTTAAACGACGACGACGACAACAAAAAAACATAAACCAAAAAAAAAAAAAAAAAAAGACAAAAACCTGGCTCTCCTTTCCTCTCGATTGTCTGAAATATCCTTGTGTTCCATAGAAGGCAGTGGGTTTTAAGTGCTTTCTATTTAACATTAGCATAAAATCTCTTTCTCTCTCTCTTGCGCGCGCGTTCTCTCTCGCTCTTTAAAATAGGCTCACACGGTTTGCTTCTACAAGTACAGTACACGTTGAGCGGGGGGGGTGTATGGGGGGGTGTGTGTGTGCCTGTTCCCAGATCATTTACAATCACAATCCAACAGGAAATAAAAAATAAGATTCTAAAGGTCAGACTGTGTTCATTTCTCTCATCGCGGGGTTGGGGGGGTCGAGTCGGTTGGGGTTTGTTTTTTGTTGTTGCCTTTTTTTTTTCTTCTTTTTTTATAATTTCATAATTTTTTTTTCCTCACAGTTTTAAAAAGTTTATATTTATATTTATATATATATATTTATATTTATAATTAAAAAGGTGAATCCATTTAAAGACTTATAATACAGGAGGGGCTTAAGGAGTCTTTTGGTACATTAAAACTGTACAGGCTAGAACCGGCGCTTATGCGCCACGGCGCCGGTGGCCCGGGATGGAGATGGTACGAGCTCAGCACCATGGGGTTTGTTTTAACGACGAGGGGTAACGTTGCAGGGGTGGCCCTCTCCCCCCCCACCGAGTCCCGGCCTCCAGTCTCCAGTACCAGGGTGGAGAGTTTTCTATCTTTGTCCTAAATGTCTCCCCACTGGAGCCTGGGCCAGGCCCCGCTCCGCGTCCTGGCAATCTGTAGTGCGAGTCGGTGGTTGCAAAGATCAGTGCGTCTCTTGGAGTTGTGTTTTTAAGTGCAAGGATGTTCCATCGTGGCGTGGGTTCTCCTCCGGTTCTCCCAACCCTGGTGATGCCAAAGGTATGTGCCCAGCGGGAGCGAGGCAGTGGGTCAGCTCTGCAGAGGTGATGGTGGTGGTGGTGGTGGTTCTCCCGGAGCTGTGGGGAGGTTGGACGGCTGGATGGAGTGAGCTGGATGGTCCCATCCCGAGCCCAGCGTGGCAGGGGGGGCTCTGGCTGTGGAAATTCCGCAGGTGGGGATGGTCAGGCTTCACACTCTATCCTCATTCCCTTCAAATGGTGGGCGAGGGCTTCCCAGCAGCTCCACATCTCGGCTCAGGCAAGGCATGGGGCATAAAGCTGGGCGAGGGATGCCAAAATCCAATGGTCTCCTGCACTCCAAGCACCAAGCAGTAGCTTTTCCCAGTGATTTCCTGCCCCCTTCACTGCACGCTCCAAGACAAGTTCTTTGTTCACCAAGTGTCACCCCCTCGCCATGCGCCTGCTCCTCCAGCGCCTTTCCAGGGCAGGAGGGACAGAGAGTGACAGGGAAAGTGGGTTCAGACCATTTGTTCAAGGCAGTGGGAAGGCAGCATCCCAGCCTGGATGTTGGCTTGTCTTCCCAGCCCGGAGATCTCTTCTGCCACCTCTATGCTGGGGCCAGCTCTGCCCCTTCGTGCTCCACGTTGCTGGGGCCTCCAGGGGAAGGGAACTGCAAAAAGGCGCCAAGAGGATCGAGACGAGGCGCTGAGAGAGACTCATCTCCTTTCTCTTTCACCCTGTCCTTCCTAAAGGGTCATGCGGAACTAAGCAGGAAAGGGAATATAAGGACGGAGAGGAGCATCCGCAGAAGGCTACCAGGTGTCCTTCCACGTACAGGCGGCTTCCGAGTTACTGATGGGGGTAAATGACACAAAAGGGATCCCTCCTGCCGGGGGGGTCCCGCTGGTGAAATGATCACGAGACCCATGTGCTTTCCTGGACCAAAAGGAGGAAGGGAGAAGTTGGTCAAGTGTCACCTTACTTAAAGCCACTTCCAGAAGAGCCTTGGGGTTCAAGCACCACCACCTCCCAACAGCATCTTCCTCAAGTCCTAAATCTGCTTCCCCAACCCCTTTCCTTCAGCCCTCTCCTTCCTCCTCGTGTCTCTCGCGCTCTCCTGTCTGTAGTGTGACACAGAATTCATGAGCATTGAAAGAAACAATCATGTCGTCTGAACAGGCACGTCCTCAGGTTTGTCCTGTCCCTTCCCAGGGGGTGGCACGTGTCCCCTGGGCGGTCAGCAGATGACAGGGACCCCATCGGTGTTGAAGATCATGCCCGTAGTGGGCTCGTAGGTCCCTGCAAGGTAGTAGAGGTCCTCACTGTCTTGGTATTTCTTCGTCTTTAGCATCTGCTCATATTGATCCAGACCAACAACAAGACACTTGTGTGAGATGGTCTGGACATCGTTTTCATCCACGTGGGAGGACTGGTAGAGGGCTCGCTGCGTTGCAGGAAGGAGGGAGATGGAAAGAAAAGCAGCAGTTAGATCTCACGGCATTCACAGCATCATCTTCAACATGCAGGGAAAACATCCATCACAACTGGCTGGGAATTGTGCTCACACTTAAGCAGAACTCCCCATTCATCCCCACTCCCAGCCTCAGGGTGGGACACTGGGAATCTGCAGAGTCCCACAGACAGCATGGACACAACCCATCCAGCATACTAAACCTGAGCCCTTGCTTCCACTCAGCTCCCACCGATGGGAATGCTGTGGCTGCTGAGCACACACACAAGGGGATATGGAAGCCAGGAGTCTGTCATCCTCACTTCAAGGATGCAAATGCAGAGATGGGTGCTGGATACCACCCCCTTGTTCCTCCCAACACCCTGCACCTGCAGCTAATCCCACCCTCCCAAAACACCCATCCAAAGTCCTGGGTACTGAGGACTCAGCAGCTGAGGCAAAAAGCAAGAGCCAGAGAAGCTCAGGGGGCATTTCCCCAGCAGCATTTGTTACAGAGCGCCCAGCATCCCTTCCCAGCCATCCCCCAACCTCACCATAAAGTGCCTCACCTCCATAAAGTCCTTCCTCTGGTTGGATGCCTGCAAAGCTGTGGACAGACTCCTGCCCGATTTCTGATCCCAGCGCTGTGTCCAGGTGGAAGAGAAAGCACAAATGAAAAGCAGGTGAGTTAGTTTGGTTTCCATCCTATCACCTCCTACCACCACCTCTACCTTTAAAACCTCAACCCTTGTCCCCAGCTACTAGTAATAAATACTAAGAGCCTACTGCAAATCACACTGTACATGTGTGCTGAGCACCAGGCCACTCATACTGCAGAAGAACTCGATCTGGCTCTTGACACTCTTTTACTCTTTCTGGACCAACAAAAAACCCTTTATTTCCTACAAAAGTCTTTTCCTAGCACGATAAAACCCACCCTTCCCTGCTCAAGGGGTAAACACCAGGCTCTTCCACACCAAGGGCAGCCCCCAAAACATGAAATGATGGGGCCAATCCCCACTATGGTACCAGTAACTGGGCCATGGGTGTCTCCTCATCCTAGGAATCAAAAGGGAACCAGCAGCTCTGCAGAGCTCGCAGCGGAGGAGACCAGCCTACCTTGCCTTCGTTGAGTTTCTTCCCAGGGTTGGTTTCTTCTGGGTGATAAAACCATTTGACTCGGACCACCATGTTGTTCCCCCACGACTCCCACATGCTCTGGATCCGGCCAATGTAGGGCAGGTTGGGGCGGCCGGCTGAGAGGAACACCGCGCAGTCTCCAATGCGGATGATCTCCTTGCCCCGCACGATGGCCTTGTAGAAGAGCTTCCTGGCCTTCCCTTTCATTCCTCGTCTCTGCCAAGAGAGATTCACACAGGTGAGCGACCAGGGATCACCCCAGTTTTCCCTACCCACCGCTGTCCCGCATCCCACCCTTCGCTGTTGGCAGATCCACAGCATCCTCAGGCACTCCCACAAGAAATCAGGCAGAGGGACACACCGTGGCTCCCCCAGACACGGTGAAGGCCAACCCAAATCTCCTTGCAAACTAGAGACCTCGACTGGGCACACACCACACCAGCAGAGCTTCACCACCCCAGGAGAAGGGAAAGGGCACAGGTAAGAGGCACCACAAGGCAAACACCAGCACCGAGCACTTACGGAGCAGCAGGAGAGGCTCCATTTACCTGTGTGGGTTTCCCAAACCACTTCCAGAGCTGCCGCGCGGGGAGGAACGCCGCGATCTTGGGCCTGTTCTCCACGGAAGGCAGGCGCTGGCGCTTGGCAAGCTCCTTGGTGGTGGGCAGGTGGATGCCCTCACGCTTCTTGGGCCTGCTCTTGTTGCCGCTCTGCTGCGGTGCCGGCTGCTGCACCGGCTGCTGTGCCGGCTGCTTCTGGCTCTGGGGGTGGGAGGACGCGCGGGATTTCCCTGCCTGCTTGGTTTGCTTAGGGGGGAGGGTTTGCTGCACCGAGGAACTTGGCTGGGCTTCAGCTACTTCATCGTCAGAGCTACAGGAGGAATCTTCATCCGTAGTGGAGGAGGAGGAAGAGCTGGAGCTCGATGAAGATGAGGTTGATGAGGCTGAAGAGGAGGAGGAAGAGGAGGAGGAAGAGGAGCTGCTGCTAGAAGAGGAAGAGGAGGAGGAGTTGGAGGAGGAAAGGGGTGTGGATGCTCTTGAGCTGGTTGAGCTGCTGTCCTGGGCTTCCCCTCGGTTCTTCTCAGTCTCTTCTTCTCCCTCTGACTCTGAGCTGCTGTCACTGCTGTTGCTCTCAGACTCCTCCACGGCTGCTGGAGCTGCTGCCTTTTCCTCCTGGTCTTTTGAAGCAGTGAGACTCTCTGCTGAGCCATCAAACTTCCCTCCGAAGCTGGCAGGGGAAGGGTCTCCCTCAGCTGCTTTGGCTCGAGAAGATTTCTGCTTGCCCTCCACACTCACTGCAGGGGAATAGCCCAGCCCCAAGAGACTCTTGCCATCCCTGTGACCGGCCAGGGATGAGTCCTCCAGCATCCTCATCGCCTCCTTCATCTTCTTTGTCTTTGGAGACATCACACCCTCATGGTCCAGCTTGATCAGGATTTCATTCTCATGCTTTCTCTGAGCCTTGACCATGGTGGCAAACTCCTGCGTCTCTTCTGTGGGCCGTCCTTTCTTGGCCTTAGCTTTTGACGTTGAAGCATCGCTGGAGGTGAAGGCAGCCAGTGTCCCGGGGAGGTCACTGTAGGGTTCTGTGCTGAGGATGCTGCCAAACACAGCAGGCTGGTAAGTGGGTTGTGGGGGGCTGTGCAGCTTAGTGGAGATCTTCATTTTGCTGGCTTTTGACCTCTTTTCCTCTGTGGGAGCAGGAGAGCCTCCAGTCGGCAGCGGTTGTGATTTACGTGACCCCTTCATGCTTGGCTTGCCCAAGCAGGCTGGCTTCTCCGGGACTGAGGAGGTCACAGGTGAAGACTCAACCTGATCCTTCTCTTCTGGCAAGGCAGCCTCTTCTGCAGAGGGGAGGAAACACAAAGGTATGTTATCCATCCAGATGGGCTTTGTTAGCTCAGATATAACCAGACACCAACGCTGACCAGTCTCTGGCCAAGACTGGCTTGTTCCTGACTGCTTAGGTATCCCCAAGGAGGCACAGGTCCTCACTGCTCACTCAAATAGGCAGCCTGACCTGTGAGCAGCTGATGGGCAATGCCCAGCGATGCCGCTTCAACTGCGGGGGAACCAAACTGCAGATCTCCTGCATCTTTGGCCCAACTGATGGCTGCTGAGATGCTCAGCTGAAAATGGGACCGGGCTCTCGCAGCACAGGCCAGGTTCTGAGCAAGCCTTCTGCAAACTGTAGCCACAGCAGAGCAAGCTGATGCACGGATGCTCAGCACTTAAGCAGTGCATCCATTCTCCTCCAACTCTTGCCCCAAGAACAGCTCTAGCTTTGGGATAACTATGGGGAGCTGTGCAAGGAATCTCAATTCCAAGGAATGGGCCAGTCTGGCAGCGGTGCCAACCTACCAGCTTTCGCCTTGACACTTGGCTTTCTCCCTCGTCCTTTGCCCTTTGATACAGGCTCCTCTGACCCCAGTGTAGCTCCCTCTTTTCCTTCTCCAGTGTCTTTGCTGGATTTACGGCTACGGCGCTTGGTGCTGGGCACCAAAAGGGCTGGGGAAGGCTCAGCACCTGGAACAGAGATGGTCAAATGTGGTCAAATAACGGGTATCTAGAATCTCAGAAGGAGGTGGCCTGAAACTCTCTGTATTTCATAGTGAGGGAAATGTCATGCAAAAAACTGAACAGCAAGACTCACACTGGATCTTGTAGTCAGGTGGGAGAAGCCGAATGTGAGACAGTGGGATACGTCCTGTGTCCCCATCATCAAACTCTACTGTGATGAGATCACCATCCTCCTCCAGATCCAGGGCTCCTGTGGGTTGGGGGAGAACAGAAGATGGGATTAGGGACAAACATCAGAGTGCAAAGCCCTTGTCAGGGAAGTGGGGACATGGGGGAAGACAGGGATCCTGAACAGCTCCAAAGCATCCTGTCCCCACCTCTCCTAGGCTGGGCAGGGAGAGCATTTTGTCACTCCTCTCAGCAACCACAAGCTGCTGCCTTCCCCCTTCTCTCCAAGAGAAATAAGCTGTATTCCCACCATCTCTTCTTGCATCAGCTTCACTGGTTTATAAGTAGTTCTTCCTTTATACAAGCATAGTGCAACCAGGAGCCCAAAAACAAGACCAGCCATGGCAGGTCAGCCATGGCAGGTTCAGGGATCTTCACAGACTTTTTAATGGGACCAGATGGGGGAGTTGAAAGTGTCAGACGTAAAGCTATGAGTGTGCAGCTGATTTAGGAACCTCCACAACCTAAGAATCTTTGGTGCCTGAAGCTATTTCTGACTTTTAGTGTGTTGAATATTGGTATTTTAATTGCTCAGACTTCTTACTATGAGAGCATATCTCCTGGACCAACAAGATGTTACTGAAATAGCATCACGACCCAGAGGAGAGGAAGGGGCCAGTCTCTGACCCCCAGGACATTCACAGCAGAGCTCAGGGCATCCCCAGACAAGCCTGACATCCCTCAGGACACACAGGACTGAGACATCCCTGGTTCACAGCACAGAGCAGTCAGGGTGGCCTTACCTCGGACAACTGTCCCTGGGTAGAGGCAGCGGTACTGCTGGCTCCAGTAGGCTGCAATCCTCGTGCCCTCGGGCAGGAATCGCACTGAAGGAGGTTTCACGTCGATGATCTGCTCAGGGGGTAAGAAGAAGGCAATTACTGACGTTCCTGACACCAGCACACACCATCCCACCACACTTGGCGTGGAGAAAAGCAGCGCTGGAGAAGGCAAGGGACAGTTTTGCTGCTGGGAAATGCCCTCCTGCCTGCTCACAGGATAGTGCGAAGGACTATCCTCGCTGGCATACACGCCTAGTGCCCACTGCCATGGGGCAGGACCAGGGTATCCCTGCAGCCCCAGCTGGAAGCCTCCTGCACCCCAAACCAGGGCTCAATCACCTGCTTTGGCCTCACATACCGCTTCCTGCAAGAGCTGCTCCAGGCAGTAGATGTGGGGACGGTTCCCCCTCTCGCCTTCCACCACCACACGGTATCTGAAACACAAAGGCCCCGTCAGACACGGCACATGGAAGACAACACCCTGATCAGCTGCCACCTCCCTCTGAGCCCTATCACCAGTTTAATTGAGAACATTTAATGAGAGGTAGTTGGACCTTCTTCAGCACTGACAAACCAGAGTGAACTCTCCTTCCCGCACTGCCAGGCTCTGTCAGTCTCTCTCCTGCCAGCTCTACACAACCCCCAGATTAATCCCGGGATCAGTGATGTCCCCATTCACTGGCAGAGTCCAGGTGGATACAGCAACCCCTCAACTCACATGTCTGGTGAATGCACAGTCTTGACATGGCCAGCATAGAGCAGCTTGTCATCCATGGGGATGAGGACACGCAGACCATCTTTCAGCTCATCCTTGTCGATTATGCAGGAGCGGGGAGCTGTGAGGTGGTGGAGCAAGATGGCGATTAGGGAGCACCATACAGGAAAAAGCAACAGCAAGGGGAGAAGGAAACCTTATACTCCTCCCATTCCCCTCCCCTAGGAAAAGACCAGTAAGCCCTCTGCAGAAAGGGCTCATTCTCTCTCCCTGTCTCCTGGCAGCAGCAAATTTTGCCCTCTTGCTAATAACAAAAAGTGCCCCACTTTAGTAAGAATAATACACCAGTTAATGAAAATAGGGCAGCTCAGAGACTGGGTTTCAGATCTAGATGGACTGGACTACTCTGATAAGGCTTGTTTCTGGTAAGCCAAACTGACTGGAAAAGTGGCATCTCCACCCCAAGGCCTCATGGCTTTGGGTAAGTGATGTGTGAAAGCAGCACAACCCTCCTGTGAACAGCCCTAGGAAGCTTGCACAGCTCCTCTACCTGCACAATTACCTCCCCAGCCCCTCACCTGGTGTGGGTGGTCGCTCAACCAGCATGCTCAGTGGGATGTTCTCATCCTCTGAGAAGCTGCTGTCTTGGTTGGGTTCAAAGTCCTCCTCTGCTGCCATGCTCTCCATGAGCTTGCTGACAGCTCCTCCCTTCCCTCGGTTCTGCAGGAGAGCAAGCAGCACGTCAGCTGGATGACAACAGGCAACCTTCCTCCAGCAACAAATAACCTGAGGATACTGGGACAAACTTGTCTCCGTCCTCAGCAATGTTAATCACACAGAGAGTTAAGTGGGTTTACCCAAACTTGCTTTTTGGTTGAACAAAGACCTTTGTTTTTCTGGTTTTACCCCCAAGTATCGAGAGCTGACCAAAAGCCATTTCGCACCTCCGGGTTAGGAGAGCTTAGGAGAGACACTGTGGAGCAGACATCTGTGGCTTTGCTTTGCATTCACCACCTCTCTGCATGGTGTTCCCAAGACTGACTTCACTGAACAGGCAGCAGGCACTGATCCTGTTTCTTCTCAAAAGCCCCACAATCCATTTCTTTCTGTTGCACCAGATCCTAAACACTACACTCACAATGAGAAGATGCAGTAATGTGTGTTATGAGAGAAGACAGGCTGCAGCAATGGAGCAGAAACCAGTTGTGACCTGGCTCACTCAGTGCTGAGCAAGGCAACTCCACCACCACCTCCTTGGTCCTTGCTATGCAAGACTCCCTCCGCCCCGTGGCAGCCTTAGAGAAAATCCTGCCTGCTCCTTAATTTGAGGGATGAAGGCAAACGAACACCAGATGGTAGCAGCAGGTACTGCCTGATCAAGTCTTCCTTGGATTTTAGGCTTCTCAAACCAGCATTTTGCCTGTAAGACACCCAGCAAAACCTGCATGTCTGTTTTCCCTTCCTCACACTGCAACAGTGCCGGAAGAGAGCAGCCTCCAGTTCACCCAGACTAGAACCAGCCCCTCACCTCTTTTTTCACCTCCTTGGCTTTCACCTTGGCTTTGCTCTTCTTGGTGGAGCCCAGGGCACTGGCCAGGCTGACACGAACATCAGATGGGGAGCTAGGGATGCCAGGAGGAGACATGGACGAGGAGGAGGAGCAGCAGGGTGCTTCTTTACCTTTCTTGCGCTGCTAAAAAGAAGAAAACACTCTCATCAGTAAAGAGAGGATTGGTACAGACTTGGGCCCAGGGAAAGGTGGAGCAAAGCAGGCTGTGCACAGCAAGGATAACATTCAGCCAGCAGTTAGTTTACTCACTGCACCACATCCTACATCTCCCAGCTTTGCTTTCAGGCTTCACCCATTTTGGGAAGAGCTTTTCATTACTCTAAAGAGCCATTACTGCCCATCAAACCTTTCCCCAGAGAGCTCCAAGAAGATCCCAGCTGGCCTCGTGTCACAACTAACTTGTCTAACTCTCTCCACAATCAGTGCTCCTCCATGACTCTGCCACAAATTGAGCTCAAGCTGGAGGGAGCTGAATCTTCAGCCAAGATGAGGAGCCAGCAGCACAGAGATCACTGCCACCACCAGCCAGGGACAGCCCTCAGAAGACACCATATAAAAGGTGAACAGCCTTCAAGGCCATTGTGGGGGCCACAGCTCAGCAAGCAAGTAAGGTTGTGCAGAGAGTGGGAGAGAGATTTTGCACGTTTTAATGCAGGATTTTCCACTGTGACCAATCCAAGCCGGATGGATTTGGGACACGGAAGCTGATACAAGTAACCTGCCCTGTTCAAACACAATAGGCTTTTACTCCTTGTGAGTCACATCCAAGCCTGACAGCTCCTCTGGGTGTACATGGGGCTGGCAGGGGTGACAAGGGGCAGCCAAACAGCACTTGGAGCAACTACCAAGATAGGACTCAACCATCCTCTGCCCCAGCAGAGTTAATCGCCCTCCCCTCACCCTCAGCCCCCAAGGATCCCACAGCACTCCTCACCTTGCTTAGCTCCTTCCTCTCCTTCCCCTTGCTGCCCTCCTTTTTGGGGCTCATGGGTGCCCCCTTGCCGCAGCGCCCAGGCTTGGAGACAGGGGTGGAGCTGGCAGGCGCCGCAGGGGTCAGCATGGCCGAGGACATGGTGGCGTCGTGGAGGAAGATGCGCTCGCTCCGGCGCCGGTTCCACAGGTCATCATCACTGGCCTCCAGCCCGAACTCGAAGCTCAGGTCCTTCGGGGACTTGAATTTCTTCAGCTTACGGCCTTTCTCAGCCCCAAGCTTGGCCTTGTCAGCGCTCCCAGATCCGGAGTCGAGGCTGCTGGGGGCCTGGCTTGGTGGGATGCTGCTCGCCTCCAGCGGCCCCTTCTTTCCCCGCAGCAGTCCTGAAGGAGACTTCTTCCTGATCTTGATCTCGCTCTCTGAGTCGGTGTATTCAAACTCTGTCCCTAGGTGCAAAGGATTTAAACATCAGTCAAAGCACTGGCTGAGCCAAGAGGGGCCACATCTTGCTGGAAGCTTTTGGGCTCCATGGGAGATGCTGTGCCTGCTCAACAGAGCCCTTGCTTGTTCCTCTTTCCAATCCCTGCATCCTTTAGATCTGCATTTCTGCCCCATAAAACACTGATTTCCCTGTTTCAAGTCTCCCTTGCCCCAAACCAGAGCCCACACACTCAGGCAGTGTGGTTCAGTATATTCCCTGCCTCCATTTTCTCCCTTCTCCCACAACCAAAACCCTGCAGAGAAGCTCTTAAAAGAAAAGATACTCTATCGTTTGCCCCTCAAGGAGTTGCTCGGATGAAGCCAAGCACAAACCCCACAAGCTGAGCCTTCCTCCTCTCCTGGTGGGAGTCCTCGCCAGTCTCACCTTAGTTGCAGGAGGACAATCTCTTTTAACAAATCAAATAAACCTGTATTTCAAGCTTTTTTTTTCCGATTGGCCAACAGACACCACAAATCTTTTTACTGGCTTGGGTAATTGCCTTAAAGTCAAGCGAGGTAAATGATCTTCTGTCTGTGGCAAATGGAAATCCCCTCACACTGGCCTCCGCTCAGCACCAAGGGCACAGCAGTATCCAGAGGCCAGAAGTATTGGAGTAACATTAAAATGTTGCCCACCTTCAGCGTGTTCCCCACAATCTGATGAAGGAGAACAAGACCATATGTTTGCAAGAGCAAAAAGGGAAAGGGAGGCAGCACCTCCACATCCAGCAACATGGGCAGGAGGCAGGCAAAGCTCTGTGGCTGCAGGGGCACTGTGCCATCAGAGAGATATGAACAGCCAAAAAAGTTGTCCAAGGTCATGCACTAAGTCTACGCTGGAACAAGAGCCTGAGCTCAGATTTTCTAGATCCATTTATTTTTCAGGACACTGGACCTCCTGGGGTGACACAGCACCTCTGAAGGTGTGGACAAACATCAGCAGAACCTGGTTCTCCCTCTGCATAAAGGTCTCTTTTGTATCCTCCTCCAGCCTGCTGTGGATCTGCCCTGTCTGCACATACATCTGCATGACTGTGCCTTCAGACCAGCAAGGTCTGAAACGAGGCCCTGCTTTATGCCAGGGAGGTTGACATCAACTCTTCTCAAGCTCAACAGTGAACGGCTCCTGCTGTAATAACCACTGTGTGCAGGAGACCCTGGAGAAAGGACACGAAGAACTGAACAACATTCACATGGGAAAACGAAGATACAGGAGTCAGAGGCATGGAAAGCATCTCCTTTCAGTCCTTCTCTCTCAACTATGCTCACCTTCCTGGGGAAATTCAGTGTGCAAGGAACCTGCTCTTTTCTTCAACCCAAACCTCTTCCCCTGAGACAGCCCCAGCATGAACAGGAAAAGAGCAAGCCTGTCAAAACCAAAGCTGGCAAGGCTCAAAATGAAAAACCCACTGGAAATTACAACACTCCTCCTCCTCTCTCACTTCTGCATGAGGCAATTTCTAGATGCTTCCAGTTTCAAGGAGGGCAGGTTGCAAGACAATAAATTCTTAACAGAGGCTGTTGGAACAAGTTGGCAAAAGCCTAATATAGCATGGAAACAGTGCTAAAACAAGCCAGGCTCCCAAGGAAGACATCATTTTCCATTCTGAAGCATGCTATAAATTCCATTATCACTTAATAAATATTAATAGAGAATTTATAAAGGGAGCCCATAGAGATGTGCCTGACCAGGAACGATGTCACCAACGGGCACTTGTGCAGCAGAGCACGGGGAGGGAAGAAATGAAACTCCCAATTATGTGCTAGACACTGAAACCGAGACAAGGGCAGAGACAGAAACACAGGGTCTGGCACTGAGAACACATGAGCAGAGGAAGGAGTGCTTGTTTCAAGTCTCGCTGGCTGGTTTCTATGGGGAAACTGATGGGATGGGCGTTTTTGTTCTGTTTGGGTGTCTCTGCTTCTTTTGGGTATCTAAGATCAGCTGCATTTAGCACATGCTTCCTTCCCTAAAATGTAACAGCTCTTCACTGCCTTCAGCACTCTGTCCAAGGGGACACAGTATCCCATTGCTTGCCTTTGTAGCCTGTTAAAGATTTTCCAGGTAGGACAAGAGGAAACTTTGACGAAGACCCTAGGGAAGCCATGGCTGCAGTTGCTAAACCTGCCATACCCATGATTGGTGCTTGTTTTCTTGCCAGGCAATTCCCCCTGCCTTCAGCATCAGGATCAAGCAGTTAAAAGCAAAGAAAGGGCAAGAAAATGTCTGGGTAACAACCTGCTCTCCTGCAGCACAGCCGGGACCTCCTGAACCTTCCACCTTGGCCCCCATGGCACTAACCCTACCCAGGCAACTCACCCATCAGGCTCTGCCGCTCCTCCTTCTTCTTTGCCTTCTGCTTGGCCTCCAGCTGGATGATGGAGAGTGGAGGAGGAACGATGGGGCTGGGCATGGCACTGGCAGCAAACCTTGCTAGAAGGCCCAGGCCGCTCTCATCAAGGGCAGGCGATGAAAGCCTGTCGGTGCCGTCTGTCCCATAGTCCTCTGCTTCCTCCTCTTCCTCTTCGTCCTCCTCTTCGTCCTCCTCTGAGCTAGAATCTAGCGTGTAGAAAAGAGGGAGCCCATTACACATCTCACAGAGCTGTGCATCAGCCACATTTCCACCCCAAAGTGGTAACTCTCCTGCTGCTCTGTGCTCACCTAAGTAGCACTGAGCCCCCCACAAGCTGAGCCAGGAGATGTTGGCCATGGACACACATGTGTCTTTGGAGCCATACAGCCAGTATCACCCTGCCTACCACCACCCTTGAAGGACACAGCAATACAGGGTGCAACAGAGAGGACCCATTCAAGGCGAGGGAGGGAAGAGCAGGATGTTGGCAGAGATTTGCAAAGGATGCCACGCACTCCTTCCCTGCAGCTTTCAGGAGGAATTAAAAGCTTAATTCCTTTGAAAATCCCAACCTCGGAGCTGTGGGATTCCCCTCCCGCCCACCACCTCTTCCTCCATAACAAAATCCATTAGTGTAATCAGAACCAGAGATCAGCATGGAAGGGGAATACCAGAGATCAGCCTGCGCCATGGCGGGAAGCAAGGAGGACAGAGAGAGGAGAAGGGGCAGGAGGAAATAATGCAAAGAAGGAGGGAAATAATAATTTGAAAGCAATGGATTTGGAATGCATAAGGGAGGGGGGGGGAGTGTAGGTAGTGTTGGAGGAGTGTTTAAACACTCTGCCTCAAAACTCTCCGTGCCTTTCATTTCCCTCTCTACAGCTCAGGCTAGGGAAGCCCAGCTCAGCACAGGCAGGAAGAGCTGCCCACAGCCACAGCCTAATGCTGGCAAAGAAATCAGCCTCGGCTGACACCTGCAGAGAGCAGTGGGCTGGGGTTTTCCTTTACGGTGTATATACAGCAGGTATTTTGAGGGTAGATGCTCTGAGAGTGGCACCTCTCCCTTCCTGCAGCACTTCCCCGGAGTCTGTCATCAGCTCAAAGGCAGTTAATTTTAACAGCATCTCATCCAGTTCGTGCTAGGGAGCGCACGTATACCACACACATCCATATACACACACATATATGAGCACATAAATCTAGATGAAATAGATTTAACTGCAAAAAATGGGTCTGGAAAAGGTATTTCATTTCTTTCGAAATTGAGGGCTTAAGTAGGATCATGGAGGCTGCTGCAGAATTCCCACCACCAGCAGGAGCCCTGCTCTCCCCAGCCTGAGCCCACTTGCCAGCTCCCCTCCCACTGAACACCAGCCAAATGAGAAACCAGATCCCTTCAAAATGAGCTGGAACGAACAAGAAAATCCTTTTCTTTTCACGTATGTCCTCTGGGATAGATAAAAACGTCCTCGACACTTGGCTGTTTAAAAAAAACCCAAACCAATAACACCAAGTGTCAGTTTTCCACTTTGGATTATTTCTCCGTGACATTAGAAATAAGAGGAGTATCAGAAGCCAGCGTTCTCATCCTTGCATTTTATCAACTGAAGTAATGGCCAGCTATATATATATATTATTTTCCTTTAACAAGGAGAGCTTCTCTCCATAGCACACATCAGATAGTCACGAGAATACTAATTTTAACTGCATCAAAATCCCTTCCCCATTTCAGTCGCTCAGGCTGGCTCCTTGAGATATAAAAATGCTACTAAACCTACAGTCCTGCAGGAAACACCATGAAATCCACAGCCCCGCTCACTCCTTGCATAAAAACCACATGGAAAACATAAAAACTCTGCAGCAAATTAGGATCAGATTCCTTCCCCTACCAGGAAAGGGGCAAAACTGCTGGTTCCCTACGTTTTGCCAAAAAGAAACCGAATCCAGATGCGCTCAGCTATTCTATGAAAAGCACCTGCCTGAAAAGCAGCAAAACCCGTGCCTGAGTTCAATGCCACACCAGGGGGTGAGGAGACCCCCTCCCCACAACCCATTTGGCTGGGAAAACCAGGAGAAAGAAGGGAAAAATCAACCTCACATGCCAGATCTAGAGAGTGGGATGAGCTGAGAGCGGCTCACTGAGAGGCTGGGGAGGGAAACAGGTTAAAAGCAGCGCAATTCGGCAGGACAATCCCTCCATGACCTATCCCATGCAAATCCCCCTTGGCTCAGCTCGCTGCCTGCCCAGCACTCCTTCAGCACTGAAAGATGCTGCACATGTGAGGGCATAAAGGTGCCCAGCAGCTACAGTATTTCAAATGCAGCAAGGTAAAACAGATTTAAAAGGCAGGATGAAAGCAGCTATTACTCATGCCACGGAAAATGTACGACACAATAACATACCTGGCAGTTATTCTAACCTCTTTCAAAGTCACACTACGGAAAGATAACTGAAGATATAGTCTCCTGTCAGCATTTTCCCTGCAACACCTGTATTTTTAGCTGCATGAAATACAATTTTCAGCCTGAAAATAAACACGTTTTAACACGTTCGCAGCACAGATCTATCCTCCTCCAGCTCTCACGGCGAGGGCAGATCTTGTTAACTCCACTCTACATGCACAGCACAATCCCTGCTCCTTTTCCTCTCCATTTTCCAAGGGACAAAAAGTAACAACTGGGACAAAATAACATATCTGGGGCTCTGCTTCAAACTTTCTAAACTAAGTCCCCACATTTACGGTTATGGTGGCAAATAAGCTGCTGGTGCTCCGTGGCCATATGCATGGCTTTTTGGAGAGACTCGTGATGCCTGTACTTAACGCAAAGCGGTTTTACTCCTACTGTACCCAAACTATATGTGGGCTTAAAATGAAGAGTGCACAGATGCCTTTACACAGCTGAAGCCTCCATTTTTTACTCCTGAAAAGGTGATTTTTAGTTAACAACGGAGAAAGAGACATTTAAAACATCACTTTTTCTTTCAATTGTAATTCTGTTAACACTGAACAGGGGTAAGGAAAAAACATATTCCAAGTTAAGAATATCTTTTCTAATTGACATTTTAAAGAGCAGGTATATGTGTGTATATATCCACATGCAACCACACGTGTACATACAACTCTACAGCCAAAACGAGCAATTCAGATTTAAATGCTACTGATAAAGTGGACCTAAAGAAGACTTTTTTAAGCTTATTTTTACCTGCACTGAATTAAAACCCCAACCCAACTAACATTCTTCTCATTGCTTTTAACTGTCTTTTACTGTAGGAGAGCAGTAAATGAAGATCTGTTAATGGTGAAGAGAAACTGGTTAAGCAATTTGGGTTTTAAAGACTGATGTAACAAGGCGGGTTGAGGGGGATGTGGACAGGAAAAGCTTGGGAAGGGGGGAAGGAAAAATCACACACTTAAAAAGGAGTCATTTCACATTAAAAAAAAAATAGCATGGTTTTCTCATAACACCAAGCAGGCCTACAGCATACAAAGCAGGCTAAGTACAGGCAGACTTTAGACAGCTACTGGGTCATTGACATCTGATCTGTGTGTTCTGTCCAAATTCTGGAGGTTACTGACTTTTGAGTGTCCAATTGCACATTGTACCTTGATTTTTCATTTGTTTTTCCAACAAGCCAATTCTCATCACTGAAAATACATTTTTTTTTCCCCCCAGATGTGCTGTGCTGCTGACTCCAGAAATACTTAGAAAATTAAAAACATTAAATCTATCACATGGGAATGACTGTGTAGGGAAAGAGTGAAACCTCACGGGTTTGTCTGGGGTTTTTTCATTTGGGTCAAACCATCCTCCCAGTCAGGGAAGGAGAGCAGGGAAGAAGGTACTAATTTCTTATGGAAAACAGAGCATGGAGGAGGAGGAAGTGTGGATCTTTGGTCCCAGAAAGCTCAAGGTATTACTTATCCTGATGGTTTTCCAAAGTCCCCTGTGGCTTTAGCCCATATTAGCAGTTTCCTCTCCAAGGTTACTAGACAAAAAACCACAAGCTTTGCCTCTTACCAGAATGGCAACGTTGTGTTTGGTCTGTAAGAAAGCAGTGTTGTCTATCTCAAACCAGATGAAAACAGGTCTTCCTGCAGCTACTCCTACCTCTGACACGGATATTGGCAGGGCCATGGCCAGGCAATTACCCTGGTACTAGGAGAGTCTGAATCATGGCCCAGAAACCTCTAAGGACAGTGGTAGAGCCTTTGCAGGCAGCTCTGTGGCTTCTCATCTTGGACCCATCTGCAAACCTTTCCCTCTGCTGGGTGTTAAGGGGTTTTCCAAAAGAAGGCCTGGAAAGAGTAAAGTATTTCTGGAGTCCTCAAACACATACACACAAGGAAATCTTCCATGCGAGTCTCTTCATGGACAGAGGAAAGTCAAAAGTGGACAGCAATCATCATTAAAATAACCAAGAGAATGCAAAGAGCTATGTGTCATTATTCATGGAGGTTAACATCGAAACGTCTGAGGCTGACAGATGACATAAAGAAAAGTTATTTTGCCTACCTACATAACAATGGTCAAGGTTCAGGTTCATGGCTAGTGACCCTCGCTGAGAAGTGTCTGCCCTACAACCAGCCAACCACTTTGCTTCTTTAGTGCAGCGTGAGAGCAAATGCAAGAGACCGACACAGACATTCAAAGCATCATGGATAGGGGCAGGGGTGAAAGGGTTGGTCAAGCAGCTGCAAGGAGAAAGTGAGCACTTCTAGAAAAGCTGAGGTTATTAATCGGTTTAGTATCAGGGAAAGCCATTAGAAACCCTATTACCCAAATATCCCTTTAAGTAAATGCTTCTGAGAAATAACAAAATTAAAGCATTTGCAGAGAAAACTGTAGCAAATAATCCCTCCCCACCTCCCCTTCCGTGCCCACCTCCCACCCCAGGAGGTTTTGCATCTTTGGTTTCCCCACCATTAAATGACACCCCATAGGAATTTATAATGCATTTCCCCATTCGTTCCAGATTCCCCAACCTCCTCCCATATCCCCTCCCCTCCCTAGGCTTTATCCCATAAAACTGGGATTATTTCTCTTTAAAGCAGACAGGTTACTTGAAAAACAGACAGAGCCAATTAGGGCCAAGTTACCTATCTGCTTACCTGGAGCAAAACCAAAAAGCAAACCCAAGAAACCCTCAAGAACTTAGCAACTAAAAGGGATTGATATCCTCAAGATTTCCAACAGCAGCAAAATAAACAGAGGAAGGATGCAGGAAGGAACGGGGAAGGGAAGAATGGAAGTTAACGCAGACTCTTAATGGAAATGTGGCAATCTCACCTTTACATAAAATCCACTATCCCCAGAACTTTTTGGGGTTTAAGAGTAATTTTTTTTTTTTAACATATATTTCTCTTTTTTGGGGTTTTCTTTGAAATGCATTGGTGGGTCCAGCCCAAAGCCACATCCAACCAAATCAGCAATCTGTATCTTTCTGCTGCATTTAATAGCTTGAATTACCTTTCTTTGGAGGTTGGGTTTGAAGGGAAGAAAAACCAAAGAGGTACATGGAGGAAAATTAACACCCAAAAAAACAAAGAAAAAAACCACAAAACAAAAGCAAAACTCTCCAGCCCCTTTTCAATTTAACAGCAGTGTGAAAGACTAAAAAGGCTTTTGCTGTGCTTCACCCAGATCTGCCGTGTAACTTGGATGATAACAACTGGGGATGCTCTTGCTTAGCATTCAGCCCAGACGAGCTGCTGCTTTCAGGAGCTGAGGGCTCATTAAAATGACCTTTCCCCATGATTATTATTTAATGAGTGTGCTCTAAAACAGAAATCCCTTGTGTCTCTGGAGGAAAAGGCTCAAGTAATCTCTTTTCCCACTGAAGTACTAATGACAGGCTGACAGAAAAAAGCTGCACGGAAAAAACAGGGGGTGAGGGTGAAGGAGGGAAACTGTGGAGTCAAATTTAATGCAGTAATTGCCACATCCTTGAACACCGTGGGTTATGTGAAATAAAACAATTACCACCCAAAAAGAGACACAAAAAGTCACCATAGATAGTTTTTATAGTTAAAAAGGAAAGAGTTTTGGCTGGTAAATAAGGGGGACCTTACACCCACAGCAGAAACAAGGACCGAATGCATCTACGTTTTATCTACCTGCCTCGAGAGTCTATCAACGGAGAAAACAAACTGAAAAAGAAATAAAACCACCAAAACTGACCAAAATATAAAGGAAATTAAAGGGGATGCAGGGGGTGGGAAAGGCTTAAACTTTATCCGGACAAAGGCAGCAGGGATATTTGAATAATAGAGAGTACCCCAGACTAGGTTAATTCCAGTTCTACTCATGGGGAGTGGGAGCAGGAGGGGGATGCAGAGCAGGATGAAGTGAAGCGGCAACCTAATCGGCCTGATAAGAGACACAGCAAGAGAGACAAGGTACACAGGTTTAGTTAAAAATGAACTCGGTATGTTTAATAAAAGCTTGGTATATACCAAATTGCAAGTACAAACATCGAGTCACACAAGCCACACGACAGTATCCCGGTATTAAAAAAAAATAAAGGAAAAAAGAAAGGGAAGAAAAAAAAAAGGGGGGAAAATGGAAAGTAATTAAAAATAAAAAGAGCTCCTTCCAAACCGCTCATGCCAACATGAAATAATAAGAAACAATAGTAATAATAATATAAATGGTGGTGGTGGCAGCAAGGAAGAAAGTGAGGGGAAAACTGAAGGGAGGAAGGGAACAGGAAAGCAGGGAGAGGTGGACGCTAAACCCCAGTTGCTATAAAAGCTCTAAAAGAGCCAGCCAGTATTAATATCACAACGATAAAGGTACAAAAAGGCTTTAAGATAAAACGTGGGGCTGATACAGCAGGCTACGCTGCCAACAACAAAGATGGCCGCCCTGGCTCCGACCATCAAAATGGCTGACCCCGGCCCCCCGCCCGCTCCCACACAGCCATGGCAGAGGGGTGCGTGTGGGGTTGCGTTTGCTATAAACTAGTAACCTTGATCGAACGAGTCCTCCGAGGAGTCGCTGAAGGAAGATCCTGCCTCGGCCTCCCGCAGCAGCAGGCAAAAGGGCTGCTTCCTGCCCGCCGCCACCGCTGCCGCCTTCGGCTTGAGCGGCCGCCCAGCCGCCGTGCTGCGGGGGGCTGCCTTGGGGCCGCCGGCCGCCCGGCCGCCCTTCCTGGCTGCCGTGCTGTAGAGACTGGACGGCCGCGGCTTGGGGGCGGATGGGGGCTGCGCTGGCCACTCGTCCCTTAGGGATCCCTCCTCCTCCTCCTCTGAGTCCGTATCTGTGGTCAAAGCAAGTGGGGAGAGCGTTACTCAGGGAATGGGGGTTTGGGGGGGCTTGTTGTGGGGGGCTTTGGTGTGTGGAGGGGATGCAAAGCAGAAGGGGGAAGTGGGTGAAGGAGGGACCCTGTGCCACCATCTTCCACCCCTGCCAGGTCCCACCATCACAGCGCTCACGCTCAGAAAGCAGATGAATGAACACAGAGTTACGTATTTCCTTCTTTTGGTTAGAAACAGACACTCTCCAACTAGGACAAACACCTCCTTAAGTTAAGATCCAAGGAGTGGTTTTAGCTCAGGAGCAGAAAACTGAGGTAGACATTTCATGGAATCACAGACTGGTTTGGGTTGAAGGGACCTTAAAGCTCATCCAGCTCCAACCCCCTGCCACGGGCAGAGACACTTTCCACTAGAGCATGTTGCTTCAAGCCCTGTGTCCAACCTGGCCTTGAACACTTTCAAGATCTTGAACACTTCCACTTTCCATTTCTGCTATGAAGATGTCCCCTGAAAGAGCAGCAATGCCAATAACCAGGCCAGCAACCTGCGTTAGTCTTAACTATAGTTGTGTTCAACACTGACCTACATCTCCTTTTCTACATGAACCAACCAGTGGGTTTTCAACATGGGCAGCTGGAGCTAGCCCAGGGGTCAAGTGGGAAACATGTCTACCTCCAAATGTCTGTCTCCAAACACACCACCTTAGACAGCGAAGCAATAAAAACTGCACCAAACCAGAGCAGGGACCAAGCTGCTCCTCGGTCTGTGAACCATGGCTTTACAATGCTATCGAGCCCCACAGGCGGTGAGAAGGTATCCAGTGGTCCCCTCTGGCACCTGATGAGTGGAACAAAGAGCATACAGTACCCCTGGATGCATAAAAGCAGGTACGAATTGTCACCTCCCTGCTTGTGAATGCACCATTGGCCCCACACCGTTACAGACAGGCAGTGAGGATCATTCCAGCCTGTGAGCAGCAGCAGATGCTCTCCAGCGTCAGCCCAGGTTGGGCATCGCTCCACACATCCACTGCGTTGGTGGTGAAGAAACAAGGGACAGCAAGTTTAGGAGGCCCAAAGCCCAAATACTCAAATGATTTTTGGCTTGTGACTTCTGTTAAAATCTGTGGGAATAGGATGCTCAGCTCACCCTCTGGATCTGTGCCCAAGGTTTTCAGGACTCCAGCTAGAAAATCATGAGGTTAAGAGGCAGAAGGACTTGGCGCCAGTCCCGTTTCTCCTCCTCCACAACAGCAGCCCACCAGTCATGGGAGGTACTGCCATATGCTCGACCTGCCTCCCCAAATCCATCACACTTGAGTGACCAAATGACAGGCTAAAGCCCTTTCCTTGAACCTGCATGCAGCTGAAAAACCACGCACCAAAGTTGAGCCATTTCAGAGTCAGTTCCTCAACTCCTCCTGAACTGAGATTCATGTGGCGAAGGGGCAGATACCTACACCAGGATACTCACTGGAGAGAGGAGCGGTCAGACAGAAGCTCCCTTAGGTCTAGGAGGTTTTCATGAAACCACAGTGGAAAGACACTGAAAAGCTCCCTCTGCCATGAGCCAAGGAGTTTAGCTCCAGCATCAGCCTATGCCTCCCCTCCCATTAGCTCCAGAGCTCCCAGTTTAGGAGCCATGTGTCTGTCCTTGGGAGTGAAGCTCATTCAACAACACAAGTATTGGGTGGTGTGTAGAGCACAATCAGCCAAAGGCTGTGTTCAAGTCCAGAGGACACAGTGGCTCCTATTTTGCCATGTAAATGGCTAATTTCATGCCAAACATTTGTTCTGTCGGAGAACCACTAGCTCATCATCTTCTCTATGAGTGACATTTCTGGTGTTGCACTGAGATACATTTGTTATGTACACAAACACCCCATAAGGGTTTTAACATGGGATTTAAACAGCTGCAAGCAGAGGAAAAGACAAGTGAGCTAAGACAATTACACAACCAGGCCTCAGACCATCAACTCCAAGTCTCTCACATGCTCTCTGCCCCATTGTCTGCTTGCATTGTTGAAGACTCTTCTACCTCCATTTCTACTGTCTTACCAACACTATCTGCTGTTCAGATTTTCCCTTCTCTAACAGGGGTCCCTTCTCTGCTCAGCTGCAGGCACCTCTGCTCAGGCACACTTTGGGTTCAGAAATAGCCGTCAATACACAGGATGCCGGGGTGACATGGACACTGATGAGACAGATGGGAATGCCAAACACAGTCAGCTAGGAACCAAGCCACAGCACTGAAGGGCGGGAGGATGTTCATGAACATCAGTGCCCCCTTCCCCAACTGACTCCACAGCATAATCCTAAAGCAAATCCCATCCAGCTCAAGAAAGACTTGTAAACTGAGCTGTTACACACCTCCTGGAGTAAAGGCTGTGAGTACTCATCTGACAGGTAGAAGGAGAGTGTCTGCTCCCACCAAAAGCAAGAACATGGGTCAACCTTTTATTTTAAAGCATTTTTTCCCCATTGACAATCAGTACAACACAGGCACTGACTGGAAGAGATGCACTGATGTTGGCTACCTCTTGGACAGCAAGTTGGGTGGACAACTCGTGTTGATCCCAAAGATGTAGCAGTATTGATTAGCCAGGAAGGAGGTCATCTTTCACCCATGAGCAAAACCAGACCCTTTCAAGAGGCCACAAACACCAACAAGCCCCCACAACAGATTTCACTGTAAAAAGATATAAATGAGGGGTTACTTACTACAGGAGTAGCTGCTAACTTCAGATATCGCTGGTGAATGGGAAACCTTGAGCTGATTTTTGACTTTTAACCCCACCTCCATCTTCTTCATTTTGGCAGCCACTTTGTTTTTACCTTCCTTGGTGCTTTTCAGTGACAGCCCCAGGTTCTTGGCCAGGCTCTTCTTCTCCTCCTTGCTCGGCAGAGCCTCATGGGGTGGCAGGTACCTGCTGCCACCTCCACTACTTTTTGACTTGCCCCCAGAGCTGTCAGCAAACTTGAAGGGGGATTTGAGCTTGTCTTGTTTGGTGAGTGACAGAGCCTTGTCAAGCTTGCTGGCCAGCTGCTCCTGATCTGATGGCACCTTCTTCTTTTTGAGCTTTAACTGCCGAGGTGAAAGGAAGAGACAGAGGTGAATACAGAGCAGGTATCATGGCAGACCTGAGGGATTTTACTAGCCCTTGTAACAGTCTCCAATGCACTATAGTTAATAAGGCCTCAAATGATAGTCTTAAGCCCCAGTGGCCATAACCCACCACGGTGCTAGGGAGGAAGATGTCAGCAAGCAACACAGCTGTACCCTTATCGAGCACTACAAAATCACAACATTAACTTAGAAAAACTGAATTTTCTTCCAAACGAAGTATGTTCATAGAACAACATATTTTGGAGTTCGTTTTGCTCAACAACAACTGGGGTTTAGGCTATGTCTGGACTGGTTTTACAAGCTTTTCTCTAAATCACAAGGATTAAAAATCTTCTTTACCCAAAACCCCAGCCAAATAAATACGGATTTCCACATAATCACCAGCTCCAGAGGCTGGGATGCCAAAAAGACCTAAAAACCTCTCAGCAAGAGCATCAGCACCACTGCATTACAGCCAGTGCTTACATCATTTTCAGTACTTTCTTGCTTCTTGAAGAAAATAAATATACTTTACATGTGCTACAGCTAGATAACAGCAGCTGTAACTCAGTATTTTGCCTGTGTGCACTTTGGATTTCAGCAGCAGCTTAAAGCTCCAGTAAATATCTCATTGCCTCAACAGGAGCAGAAGAAAACCCTGTGTTTAAAATAGCAGTTAAAGCTCCCATTCCTTCCTCGCTTCAGGAAGTTCATTCTCCTCCACTGCCTCCACAGGCAAAAGGGTAAGACAAGCACTGCTCTGGATTCAGAGCTACCACAACACTGCAATGCTCTGGCTGGCTTCAAGGCGCTTGCCTCTCTGCTGCCTACCAAAGGGGTCCGACCTCCATAAGCCAACATTAGCCTTTGCAAACAGCCCTCCACTTCACAGTCCTCTCATGAAGAGCTTCTAAACCCATGTGAACTGAGAGCAGACGCTCTGAGATCAGGAGGAGTTATCCAGTGCAAGCCAACACCAGCAAAGCAGGAATGAGATCTTCTTTTGGCCTGTGGCTCCATGTTCCCCACAAGGGCACTGACCTCATTTGAGAAGCTGGGAGCCGCATCGTGCTCTTCCCAGCTCTGGTTCCTCCCTTTCATCTTGCCACTGCCGCTCTCCACATCCTCGTCCTCCTCCGGGAGGGCCCCTTTGTGCCTCTTCTTCATGCCCTCACCAGTCTCAGAGTCTTCGGAGAGCAACAAGGACTTGCACAGTCTGCAAGCCAAGCAGAGGATGGGTCAAGGTGGAGGGCTTTCCTCCCTGTGATCCCCACCAAGCTCAAAAGTGAGGTTAAGTGCCTTGTAGGACAGTGGGGATCCTCAGTGAGAGCCCACTGTGAAGTGACAGCAGTTTGGACAAGGTTTTCCACCAAACAGGAGAGCCAAGGAGCCCTTCTTGCACACTCCTGGCCACCAGCATAGATGAAGGTGCCCGGAATCAGAGACCTGCAGGGTGGTCTCTGAAAGGAAGTACTTGGTGTCTTGAGTAAGAGCCACCAGACACTGCCTGATTGGGCACAGAGCAGCAGAGGGGAGGACAGATAGCTGAGCTGGCCCTGTAGGTCTTTTCCACCTCTACTTTCATGGACTCTGTAGATGCAGATTGATTCCCAAGGCCCAGGGAGACGCCTCACTGCCCACACACTTGCTCTGGTTGCCTGGGTATGAGCAAGGAGGTGGTAAGGACACGGAGGAACAAGGATACTGCAGGGACTGGCTCGCTTAAAGGACAAGCAATCTACCTCCATGTGAGAGGCATTTGTGAGCTACATCTTCAGTCTTGCTTCAGGATTTGGGGGGAAAGGAGAGGGTAAATAAATAATAATAATAAAAAAAGAAATAAAGTAGGTGAGACTAGAAGCACATCTTTCACTGCTCCCAAACTGTCTCCAGGAACTATCTGATGGATCATCAGTCAAAACCTCAAGACTTCTACCAAGCTTCCATTAAAAGCTCTCATACACCAGCTCCTTCACACTAAACCTCCTTGACCTCGGTCATACCACCACCACAAAGCCACTAAACACAGGGCAGCCTCCTGAGCTTCCAGGCATCTTCCCTCCCCTCCATCCTCTCTGCTGACCTCCACAGACAGCTAAACCAACACCTCAGGCCCTGGATGTTAGCTGAGGATGTATCCTCATCCTTCCATCTCCCACGCCAGGTTGATGAAGCATTCCTACGATGCGGAGACATGCACACGCAATACCATCATGCACGCACACATGCACAGCTCCAGCCACCTCTGGACACCTCCAGCCTGTTCAGCCACCCAAACACGAACACAAAGCCACCAAGAGGACAGGTTTTAAGCAGCACAAGGTCAGTGGGAGCTGGGCACCTGAACCTGATCCGTAGTCTTGAAAGGACATCTGCAAAAATATGTAAGCAGGTTGGAGGTGCCTTCCAGTTGGGAGAGACTGGGCCATCTATGGATGGTTAGATGGCCAACAGTGGTGAGATCCAGGCATCCAAACAAGAGCAGCTGGACTTGTACAAGAGAAAAAGGCAGAAGAAAGAATGATCCGGACCCTTGAAAGAGAGAGATCAGGCGAAACCAACTCCCACTGATGAAGGGGACAGAGATGAAGCCAGCAGAAACACCGCAGAAAGGCCCTACAAAGTAGATTAGCCCTGTCTTTCCAGGTTGTGACACCAACATCCTGCACTCAGCTCTCCAGCACCCGCTTGCATCATCTGCTCTCCTAAAAACACACCAGGACGCGCTCCCCGACACCAAAAGCTCACCTACAGCTCCCTGCCCAGCCGGCTCCTCCGCACCACCTCACCGCTCAACTCAGCCTGTCCTACTTGCACCCAACACCATAGGCACGGGCTCTACCAGCAGGAAGGGAAAACGCTGGCACCGTATTCCCACTGGAAGGACACACTCGCGTTAAACGCACACACTTCCACAACACTGCTGCTGCTATAGACCGGCCTGTCACCGCAATGCCACAGCGAGCCCCTGCTGCATCCGAGATGCTGTCCCCAAGTAAGACCCTGGTGCAGCGACCCTGCCATTTTCCCATCTTCCCCATATTCCAGCCTTACTTTCCACTCTTGCTGTCACTCTTCCCTCTCTCCTTAATGGGTGACAGAGCGCTTGATCCAAGTTTCCTCTTCCTGGGCCTTCCAGGGCCTCTTCTTGCCAAGCTTCTACTTTTCTCGTCATGCTTTTCCCTTTAAAAAAACCACACGCTTCACTGTTAACCAAGGCAACAAAAAAAAAAAACCAAAAACCAAAAAGGCAAAGAAAACAAAAAGCAAAGTCAAATTTTGCAACCAAAAAGCAAAACGGGAAACAAAAAAAAAAAAAATAAAGGAAGTAAATCCAAAAAGAAGGAAAAAAAAGGGGGGGGGGCGGGAAGAAAAGAAAGCAAGCAAGAACGGGAGCCAACCCAGAACCTTCTCCTGTCACCAAACTGCTAAACTGAGCTGCTGAAGCCAAGGTGTGTCTCTACAACGGTCTCCCAGCTGCATTCACCAGTGCTCAGGTTGTCGTGTCACATAGCCTAGGAGTGTGCAGTGCAAAGCTCTGGCGGGCCGTACCAGGAGGAGAGGAGACAGGGAGGGAATGGAGGGCTGTTCTCAATCCCGGATCGAGTGAGCAGCCTGCGACTTACTCGGAGTCCCTGCGGCGCTGCAGCTTCACCAGCTCCCGCTGCTTCTCCTTGTAGCGCCGCTGCAGCTCCGCCAGCCTCATCCTGTAATCCAGCTCCATCGCGTCCATGTTCTCGATGGCCGATTTGATGGAGTACATCTAAAGTGGGGAGGCAAAAGGGGGTGAGAAGCTCAGGAGATGTTCAGGCCCTCACCCACACTGGGATGTCCTTGCAATGGTCAAGATCTGCAGCCATCCGTGCTTAACTCTGGAGCAGAGCATCTTTGCCCACAACAAGCACAACCCTAGAGTGGTACCCAAGTGAAACCTGCCAGGCAAAGATGTTCTGTGGCTGATGTATCAGCTTTGAGGGACAGCAACACTGGGAAAGAACCTGAAGGGTAAAATACACCCATGGAGTCTCTTTTCCCTTATTTAACAAGACAGATCAAAATATTCCCTGTCTTGGAGCACTTACTTGCTGGGTACAAAGTCATTTGTCAGCCTCTCCCATGGGGAAGAGCCAGCAAAGAAAAAAAACCAAGGAAAAACCCTCCTGCCACTATCTTTATTTATCCCCCCCACCAAAGCATTAACAGATGAGTTCCTGCTGGCTTTGTATTACAAACACCACCTCTAGGGCTGCCCAGGGTCCTGCTGAATTCAATGGTGGTGATCCCAAACAAGGGAGAAGCTAAATCACACCACAGTGACTCCTGGGCAGCTACAAACATGAGTGAGGGAAGCACCAGCTCGCTTTGGGAATGCAGGAGGGCAGCACAAGCCCGGTGGCAATCCAGGGCTGGAAGAGCAAGCTGTGGTGAGTGGATGCACTGTGGCTTTTCAGGCTCAGCCACACTCAAGAGCTACTTACGGGTTCGTCTTTCTTCTGCATCCAGCTGTACTTTTTGTTGGGATTCAGCTCTCGAGGCAGCCGGATGGTTTTCAGACTTTCCATAAAGGGGGTGGAAAGTACTTCCATGAGCATGTGGGTGCTGGCAGCCAGCAAACTCTCCAGCGTTGGCCGGACAGGGAAACTCTCTGGACCTGCTGGGAAGGACAGAAAAATAAAGCTCTAGAGATTCACATTCCAAGACTGCTCCTCCAGGAGGCACAAGGAGAGGATGATGTCCCTTTCTGGACCATGGCAGCTCAAGGAGCCTTCCAGCCACCCTTTGCTCCTACTTGAGATCTCCTGTTGTACCCAGCCATGGTATAACTGGCAGTTCCCATCACGTCTCACCTCAGGAAGTTACTGGAAGGTGAGATTCTTTTCAGGACCTGCCAAGCTCTTGGAAAGCATCATCTGGAGCTACTGGGGCCTCTTGTGCCAAACCCCAACAGACTGTAGACTCAGTGCCTGCCAGAAGGGTGTTACCCTGGCAGCTCTCAGCAAGTGGGGCTCCGTTTCCGCTACGCATACCACAAACTGTCTAGACATGGCGAGGGCCTTTGGAAGGGGAGAGCAGTACAAAAGCCACACGTAGCTCAGCCTACTGCAACAACAACCTTGCTCCAACCCCATCCAAAGTACCAGCCGCTCCTGCAACTCGGAGTAATGCTCTCCTTGCTGCCTGGCTGAGGCTGCAGGAGACCCCTACCTGCACAGAGAGCATGGGGACCGTATACAGGGAGACCCAACGTGGCCCAAGGCTGGCCAGACTCAGTACTCACGACTTACTTTGCATCTCTTGCTTCCGTTTCTCCAGCTCCATCTCTGCAATTTCACTCAGCAAAGTGATCCCTTGCAGGAAGGAGTGCTCCAAGGCCTGGTCAGTTAACACCTCCACCTTCACCTGGGATGGAGTGACACTGGTGGTAGTCAACATGGAACAAGCCTGAGGCATCTCTGTGGCAGCCACCAAAGCATTCATCCCAGCCAGCGGGTCGCCCGGCTTGATGTCCAGAGCTGGGATTTGGCAAGAGATTGCTTCTTCTGTGTAGGAAGGGATCTCTGTTCCCTGCTCCCCCTCCTCAGGGGGCAGGTTGGGAAACTCCCTTCCCCGGGTCACATCAGTGCTCTGCAGATCCATGGCTACAGAGGCTTCCTCCCGCTGGGGTGCCAAGTCCATCTCAGGCGGCTCATTCTCCGTGTGCACGAGCAAACCGTCATATTCCATGTGCATGGAGCAGGTTTCTGCTCCATTCCCAGTCTCTGCCTGAGCCTCTGTTTCTGCAGGGCAGGCCACAACCTGGTAAGGAGGTGGGCAGCTCTGGAGGTCTTCCTGGTCCTGCTCCATAGCACCCAAAGCTTCACCTTGGTGCAACAGGAGATTGCAATTGTCCACGTTCTGCACTGGGACGGCTGCCGAGGTGCTGATGTTCAGAGTCCCCATGTCCTGCTCACAGATGCTTTCTTGGCTTTCCTCCATCTGCACCTCTGATTTCACCCTCTCTTCCAAAGACTCCTCTTCTGCCGCTGCTTGGATGGGCTCTAGTATTTTGGACGGAGACAGGCGGATGGGCTTGACCTCTGGGGAAAGCTCCATGTGCTCAGAGCCTTCAGCAGGCAGTGGGACGTCAGGAGCCAGGCCATCCGCATCGGATGCTGCGGTGGGCTGCAGGAGGTAGGGGTAGTGTCTTCCAAAGGAGGGAGGCAGGGACTGGAATGGATATCCCGGGGGGATCTCTGCAAGATATCACAAGGGACAGGCTGTGTAATGTCCGGTTCTCCAAAGCACCTTCTCTCTCACTAGGGTATAGAGATGGATTCCCTCTGCTTCCATCATCTCTTGTCTCTCACTGTTCTCAAGCAGTAGCTGCTTTGGGTACCCCTCTCCTGGCCAAGCACCCCAGAAGTCCCTTCTGCACCTTTCCAGCACTCTCCTGCAACTGGAGAGAGATCTGCCTCTTGTATCCTTCCCCACTGAGACTTCAGCCCTGAGGAACCAACCCAGGCTCAACCCAAGGGAAGAAGACAGCCTACAGCCCCAGGTCGCCCTACAACCCAGGCACTGATCCCAGTCCACCAGACCCAGATCCCAGACCATCCTGGTCCTTGCCTTTCCTTTGCCTTTTAGAGGAGCTACATGGTTTTCCCTAGGGGAAGGGATGGAAGCAGGAAAGAGCCAAGGAGAAAAAGGGAGGCAGGCACAAACACAACGGGACTCTGCCAAAGCAGGGCTCTCTTACCTGGGAACAAGGCCTGAAATGGACCAGCAGCTTCTTTTTCCAGCTCCAGGTCTTTCTTCTCCACAGTCTCAGGTGCCTCTTCCTTTGGAGGGATGGCAGGGGCAGGGGGTGGAGAGGCGGGGGGCGGGCTGGAAGGATGGGAGCTGGGGGTGGCAGGGTAGGAGTAGGCTGGCTGCGAAGGTGGCTCCTCCATCTTTTGGATCACCTCAGCTTTGAGCACAGACACGGGTGAGGCCCTGGGAGAGAGGGGAGGTGGACTCACAGCCTTGCTGTAGGACGTGGAGGCGCTGGGAGACAGCACGGGTGGTTTTCGATGCACCAGTCCCGGGGCAGAGGAGGAAAGGCCTGATTTGGCACTGTCCAGGCTCTGCTTCGTCACCTTCTCTTCCATATCCGCACGCTGCTCGTTTGCCTTCAATCTCTCCTGCAACAAGAACAGAGCAGAACTCAGCACATCTCTACCTGCTCCTGGGAAGCAGCACAGACCTACCACCGAGCAAGACCTAAACATGATCTTATCAAAGATGCACTGGAATAAAACACATATTCCCCAGTGCAACACTGTTTTAAGACCAACCTGATGGAGGGTGACACTGATCTGTGACAGCTTTCTTTACAAATTCCCAGCTCCGGGAATCATTTGAAGGGTGTCTCAGCTCTCACTTGCAACCAAAGCAAACCATTTCTATTCCTAAGCCCCCAGCCCAGCAAGCACACAGGTAAAACGAAGGCTGAAAACTAGATGACCACTATAAAAATTACACGGATGTAGAACACCCAAATGAAAGCTCACGACTTCCAAAATCATTTGGTGAATGGGAGCTGGCTCCAGGACCCAGTGTGATTGCTGCCAGTATTGCAGCCGCTCCTCTGAGCTGCTGGAGGTGATCGGAGATGGAACCACTCAACTAAACAGAGCCATCCCTAGGGAAGGAATCGCGGTTGTGCTGCTGCTGGGCTGCTCTCCTGACAGCACTGCTCAATGGCTCTAAACCCTGTGTGCCTCATATCCCAGGGACCAGGGCTGGATCACTCAATGCATCCATACCCTTCAGACACACAACACAGGCACAGCTGCTTTTTCCCCACACACGCTCCCAACTCCGGGATCATTTCATGCCCAAGGAAGCTCTTGAGAACGTACCACGAGCTGGGCACTCCTCTGTAGCTCCATGGCATGGGCCGCTTGCTGCTGCAGGATGTACAGCTCGTGCTGCCTCAGCAGCTGCTGATGAGAGAGGAGCTGGAGCTGGTGAGCGTGCTGGAGGGAGCTCCTGGTCGGAGGGTACATGGCCGGCCACAGTGGGGGTGCCCGGTCCATCAGCTCCGCTGGGGAAGGAGCAGAGATGCAGTCAGGCAGGCAGGAGGATGGGGAAGAATAGAGGATTCAGGATCACTCAGGGCAAGCGTCTCTACCCCAATCCCAGGGAATGGGGGACACCAAACATTGGGCTATGCAGAAATGCAATGGGGAAAGCATGTTTTCTTCCCCTTGGCAGCCCTACTCCCACCACCCCATGGGTCCTGGGGCCATCTGACCTGCTTTGCCCCCTAGGCACCCTCGGTTTGACTGCCCCTGGCTGAGCCCATTAGATTCTCCTAACCAAGGACTCAAACTCCGCGGGGTCCTGCAGGGGATGAGGAGCCACTGCTGAAGATGACAGATCTCCACCTCCAAAACAGACCTAACAAGGCGCCAGCTCACCTCCAACCTAGAGCTTACCAAAGTGTGGCAAGTGCTCACTGGGGATCACCACAAGCTGCCCCGACTGTGGGTCTCTGGCAAACTGGTAGGCAGAAGGGAGAGCTCCCCCCATGGCAGGGGGGAAGCCTGGAGTCATGCCCTGGTGCAGGGAAGGGTGACCAAGTCCTGGAAGAAGAAACACCACAGTCGCAACGGCTCCTACCCATATGAGAAGTCATCTTCTGATTGCTCCAAAATACCCCCTTCCCCTTTGATGAGAGAGCAGCCTCAGTGAGCACTAAGCAACACCTCTCCCTGGACTGCATCTGTGTGACACTCACCATAGGGATGGCCAGCCAGCCACATGGAAGGGCTCCCTGTCCTGGGAAGCCAGGGGTGGGCTGCCAAGTGCGAAGCCGGGTCTGCAGACCAGCGCCCAGAGCCCGTCAGGGCTGGGCCTCCTGTCACCATGAGGTTGGAGTTCAAGCCGTTGGTGGCGCAGCCGGAGGGATGTATCCGAGCAAAATCTGCCAGCTCCTTGCTCTCTCTGGTGATGGAGGAGACAAGAGAGACAGTGAGAGAGGGTCTGAGTGCTGCAGGTTGCTGCGCGGCTGCTGGAGGAGCCTAGGGGTATGGACCAGTCTGGAGCATGAGTGTGTTTGCAAACCAGGGTCAGACACTCAAGGAGAGCTGTGATGGAGGTGTCCAGAATAAAACATCCCATCTCTCCATCCCTTTGGAACAGGCATAGATTTGCAGCAGGATCTGCCTATAACCCCATGGTGCCCCACTCAGTGCTCCTCTGGTGCCAGCAGCTACACCAGGATGGATGCAACCCTGTCCTCTCTCCGGGCAGACCCCATCTCCCTCCAACCCTCACCTGAGCAGCTTCTCCTGATCCCGCTCCAAGCGCCCTGCCAGGAGGTGGCTGTCCCGGTGGCGGCTCCTCTCATCCCCACAGTCATCTTCTGAGCGTCCGTGCCCTAAGAGACAACCCAGCACCATCAGACACCAGAAACAGCCTGTGGAAAACTGTCCCCTCTCCTCTGGGCATGGAGAAGCAGGACCCTGGGAGCCAGCACACCCAAATGCCACTGCCACCAAGACTATTACGAGGTTATGTCCTGAAGTCCTGGGCAAGGCTGTTCTCACTTGTAGTGAGTGGTTTGATCTTCCTGTCTCCAAGTCATCAAGGGACCCACACACCAGGCCAGAGCAGCCTCCCAGGCCAAGACACCACCAGCCTGGGAGCACCAGCACCAACAGGGCTGCTTTTGCTGAAGGCCAGTGGCAGATTTCCCATCCCAGAAGGAGACAAGGCCCAGCTAAATCCCTGCATCAAACCACACAGTGCTGCTTAACGCATCCTGCAGGGGTCTGGGTTTTATCTCTGCATCTTCTGAAGAGCACCTTCTGCTCCTGTAAACCAGTGTGGGAGCAATGGGTACGCTCTGAATCCCTGTCCTTCTGCAACAGGCAGAACCAGCACTACAGACCCTCAGAAAACCAGCGTGCACCTCTCTGCACTTCAATCTGTTAGTGGGAATCTGCTTCCCTCCTCCCCGAGCCATGGAACGAGAAAGGGGCTGGCGAGGCTGGGACACATATGGCAGATGAGGGCAAGAGTCCAAAAAGAGGGGCTGGATGTTTGGCTGGAGAAACGGCTTGTCCAGAATCAGAAGAGCTCTTGCAAATACAGCTTGGCACAGTAGCAGCTGTGTCTATGAGACGTTAGGACCCACCTTCATAGGAGCAAACAGCAGTGCCACGACCAGGTATTGGAGCCACCCATCACTTACTTTATCCAAGATCTTCACCCCAGCTGCCTGACTTTAGGCTTGCTTTTCCCCATTTTTCCCTAGCTTCTTTCTTGCATTTTCTACACAGTTCCCTGCTGCCCCTCTCCATGTTATGCTCTGGTGATACCATCCACACCTAAATCCCAGCCCTGCTTGCAGCGAGCAACCGGCGGGTCTAACAGGACCAGGAGGAAGGTGTTTGCTTCCCCCCTGCTCACTCCCTGCCCGGGCAATGCTCTGCACCCCACAGGGCTCAGCAGCGCAGCACAGCCTCGCACGGCTGCGCCCTGGCTCCCCGCAGCCCTTGCCAGGGTCCTCGCTCTCCCATCTGGATAAGGTTTGGCACACAGGAAAGGATCTCGGAGCATCAAGTCTATCCTGCTGACAGGCAGCCTTTTCAAGGAGGGCTCCGCTGTGTATTTCCACAAACCTGGACAGCCCATGGTTTCTTTGCTGTCAAGTCTCCAATTCCCTTGGCTTTTACTGTCAGAAGGAATCCAGGAACAAGACAACATCTCTCCCAGCTCCTCTCCCCAAGGCTCCTTCCGTGGACTTCAGGCAGAAAGCAAAGATGCTTTGAAACCTGGCACACACCTCTTCCTCCCAAAGGACCTTCCAGGGTCACCCCCTTTCCCTTGCAGGCTGCCAGGACACTGTGTGCAGTGCCTGTCCCAACCAGCCCTTCCTTGGCTCACTGAACGATGCTCCATTGCTCAGGGCAAAAGGCACAGGGGCTTGTGAACCCCTCCGGAGCCCCAGCATCCCTCCCTGCCTCTCTGCCAGCATCCCCACACACACACAAACCCCCTTCCACTCCCTAGCCCAGGTTTTTGCCCCCTTGGAGCCCCTTTTCCTACTTATCTTCCCCCAACTGATGCCCAACTGCCTCTTCAGTGTCAGTAATATGGAGCACACCTTTGGTTAACACTCAGCCTCTCTTTCTTGGCGCAAGGTGAGTTGATCCTCAGCCTTTTATTAGAAACCCATTACTTTGTTCTTTTACCTCCACTCCTCCCTCTCCCATCTCCACTACTTGTGCTCTGTTATTTATAGACCGGTTTAGCATCTTTTTTTCCTCATCCCCCATCCAAACACACACACTTTCTTATTCCTCTCATTCCTGCCTAGCCCCTACCCCGCCGACAGGACGGTCCCTTTTCTGTACAGACCGATGATTGTCCAGACAGTGAATGATCATTTTGTCTCTATATATGAACATGACGCACGGACCCGCATAGAAAAATTCAATCAGTTATGCATGGAGGAAAGGCTCAGGCCCGTTCCCTTGACAACCAATGCCCAGCACTAAATACTTGCATTTCACTTGCCAAATACTACAGATTAGCCAACTAAAGCCTGCTTTCTCCTTCTTAAAAGGTCTAAACATTCAAGCACCGTCCACTCAGCGCAAGCAAGCTAATGTTATTAGACGAATCTCTCTTGGCATACAAAGGTGGGGGGGGGGCAGCATTTGGGGGGCGAGAGGAGGAGAAAAGCAGTCTTGTTTTCTGTCTGAAAGCCAACTGCATCCCTTAGCAACGAGCCCGGAGGCCTGCCAGAATTCAACCCTTGTTTGCAGCCTTTTAGTTCGGTTCAGTAAATTACATTTAACGCAAGCTGGGAGCGTCTGGGACGATTGAACGGCTGAACAAACAGCTCCCTGTGCTGCCCACGAGGTCCTCCGGGCAGTAGGGAGGGCGATGGGAATGGGGAGAGGGGCTGCTGGCTGAGAGGGGAGCAAAGAGAGAAAAATGGGAAAGGCAAAGGCTAAACATGGAAAGCCAAGCGTTGCTCGCCGGCCGCTTGCTTTGGCATCGCTCCTTGGCACACCAGAGGCAAGCTCTCCCCATGCTGGGCAGCCCCTGGGTGTTATCTTGCTACAGAAGCCAAGCAGAGCCCCACATATCTCGCCAGAGCCATCCCCTTCCTGCCAGCAACATGGCTTAAATCAAACCCATGGGATTAGAAGACCAGCACAAAGGTGGATTAAGTGGTTTCCCTGTCAGCCCCTTTGCTAACAGGGATCAAACACATGGAGATGGGGTAGACAGAGGGGATGGAAGGTGGGGAAAGGGGACTCCCTCCTGCACAGGGAGTCTTGCTCCCCACTGTGGTTTACAATGTGCCCTTGGCTGGGAAGGGGAGGCAAAGGGAGCTGAGGATGCCAAACTCAGCTCATGCCACACAGTGCCATGAAATGAGTTTGGCAAGAGCACTGGGTGGCTGTTCTCCGCAGGGAATAGAACCCACAGGCAAGTCCTGAGGCAGGCCTGGGGAACCTACCTTTGATGCTGCTGAGAGACAGCGAGCGATCCCTGTCTGCCAAGCTGGGCCCCAGTTTGCTGCTGCTGCTGCTGCTGTTGTCCTTCTGCCGGGCCACGGCCACGGCGATGCCGACGGGCAAGTGCCTCACCTCCACCTCGCCTTGGGAGCCGATGCTCTCCCGGCCAAAGGATTTGGCACTTTCGGGTCTCTCGGGGTCCCTTTTCAGCTGCTTCGCTGGCTGCTGCAACAGCAGCTGCTGCACTTTGGAGGCGCCCAGCTGTGCAGAGTCCAACTTCACGTTGCCCAAGCCACCGAAGGGGCTCTTCTTGCCGCAGCTCTGCCGCGACGCCGTCTCCTTGGCAAAGCTGCCGCTGTACTTGATGAGGCTCTGCATGGCCGACCCTTCGCCATGGGAGGCGGGGTGGAGGACGTCCGCAGCGCCCCTCGAGCCCACCACCGAGGACCGTGGCAAGCCGCTGGGGTCAAGATAGACCTTCTTGGCTTCCTCCTCCGCCCGGGTGACATGGTTGTGCTGCGCAGCCAGCACCGCCATCTGCGTGGTGGCAAAGTTGCCCATCTCAAAGGGCTTCCACTTCTGCTCGGGTGGTTTCAGCTGAGCGTGGTCCAGGTGCTGCCTGGAGGAGTCCAAAGTGCTGTAAACCTTTGCTGCTTCTTTGGAGCTGGATCGCTGGAAGCGGTCCCGCTCACAGGGGCGATGCTCTGCCTCCGGACTCGGCTTCAGCAAGTCCTTGGAGGCCAGGAACTCCCTGCTCTCCGGAGAGCCCAGCCCTGGCCGGTTGAGGAAGGGCTCCGAAGTAACCTGTCTCTTCAGTGCCATGGAGTTCGCCCTGATCACCGAGCCCTTCTCCCTCAGAGCCTCCATCCTTTTGGCATCACTGTGGCAAGAAAAGTCCTGGGACAAGAGCGTGCGGGAGGCATCCGCGAGGCACCGCTCCGTGGGTGACTGTAGCACCCCCACCTTGCCAAGGTCCTTGTCCTTTGCCTTGTTGTCGCGGGCCTGCGAGGCGATTTGGATGGGCCCGCTCCTCTCGTCGTAGGCTTCGACCGAAGGCACGAAGGTGGGGGCGATGACTTTGTGCTCCCTCCCCAGCTCCTTGGCCGGCGGGAAGATGGTGTACATGCTGGAATGGATGGGCTGCGGAGGGAATGTCGTGGCCGGCGTCATCTTCCCCGGCTGTGAGGGATGCGGGGACGGGCAGCTGCAGGAGACGTGCAAAGCACCCACGGAGGGCAGGAGGGGCTCCCCTCGCTTCAGCCGCTCGGCGTGAGCATGCGCAGAAGGCCTCATGTTCTCATCGTGCCGAGCGGGATCCTTGGCACAGCGGTCCTGCTCGGCACCCAGGACCTTCAGCATGGGGTCCCCACCACCGTTGCAGTTGCTGAGGGAAGAGCTCTGCAGCGGGTTCTTGGACTTGGGTTCCCCGCCACCACCACCCCGATTTGGCATGTGCTCAGCCAGGAACGGGGAGAGGCGGTCGCCGACCTTCACTGCCTTCTCCACCACGCTTACTTTCCGGTCGCTGTCGGGCTTAGTGTCCTGTGTGAGGTCAACCACGCTGCGGGGCCGGGGCTCCTCCTTCGGCTTGCTCTCCTTCTTGGCAAAGGGCAGGGATAGATCGCTCCGGCATGCCCGCTCCTTCCCACCCGGGTCTTTGAGGCTTTCTTTCGAGCTCTTGTGCAACTGCCCAAGGTCCTTCTCCCGGAGCAAAGTGCTCGATGTGTGGTTGCCCGCGGTCCTGGAGAGGGGAGGCTGCGGGTGCAAAGCAGACTGGCCTGCGTGGCCAGAAAGGTAGAACCCATCTGGAGAGCAAAAGCAAATGAAATTACTGTGGGCCTGCAACAGTCCTAAAGAGACAAGAGAGAGGTGGCAAACTGGGAGGGAATGGGGTTCAAGGATGTGTCAGACATGGCCAGGAAGGACCAGGGCAAAGGAGAACACCTCCAGGTGGGATGCAGGACAGCCCTGTCTCTGATGCACACTGAGCCTTGGGATGAGGCAGCACATGGGGACTTCAAGGAGGGACCTACAGCACAGCCGCAACCATGACCATGGCACTGCTCAGACCAGGAAACATCCCTGGATGATAACCCCAGGGCATTCCTGATCTTTACCCTTAACATCCCAGCAGCCAAGCAGGCCCAAAGGACAGGATGAGCACCCAGGGATGACCAAGGGAAGAGGCTTGCAAGAACCCAGACTTACCTTTCTGTGACTCGAAGAGGCTGTGCTGACCCAGCTGGGCCAGGAGAGGACTGCCGGCGCTGGGGGGCTCGAGGTGGCTCAGGGGAATGTACGATGGGTAGAGCCCGTTCGGCAGATGGGAAAAGCCTGTGGAAAACGGGAAACAGAAGAGGGAAACATGTTTAAGCCCAAGCTGCACGTTGCCTTGGAACCAGCCCTGCAGGAGCACAGACTGTTGTGGCTGTCAGTCCCTCGCGCGCCAGGAGCGGCGGCTGCGGGGACACAACCCACAGCGCACACAGCCCATGGGGGGAATGCTGCTTGGGCCCCCCACACGTACTGACCCACCACTGCGGGTCCCCCTGGCACCTCTGTGGGGCTCTGACTTTACAGTTGATGGAACATACTGCTTCTGAGCAGAGCCTTAAATCTGAAGGCTGAATGACCAAACCACCTGGCTGATAAGCTGTTTTATCACACATACAGTGACCTGTGGGAGAGGGGACTCCCCAACATGCTTCCCCAGCAGTGATAAGACCCTCTTGCCAGCACAGCTTTGACAGCACAGCCCCATCAGCCCAGCACTGGGTACAGGCTTTAGGAAAGCACCAGAGCATCCTCCACAGCAGCTCACACAAAGCACAGTTTCATGTATCCCAAACCAGCATCTTATCCCGGAGGGAAGCAAAACAGAGCAGAAAACCACCCACCCACAGTCTGACAGGAAAGCAGCGTGTCGCCAAGGCCTTGCTGCCAGAGGTCTGGATTATGTCCTGGACACTGGGGCCTCCTCCAAGAGTGGGCCCCCCCAGCAACGTCCTCATGCAAATAACCATCATCATCAGCGAATACAATCACTGTAATAGTGGTAATAACAGGAGCTCTTGGCTCCAGGCAGCAATTCCTCTGCAACACTGCCACCAAACGGCACCCGCGCAACACTACAAACCCCACCACGGCGAGAACCAGCATCCCAGTTGGTGCCATCATTTAAAACACAAATAAAAGCCATCAGGAGAGTCTGAAGGAGCCAGTGAAGCCCTTCTGCAGCCCTCCTCCCTTCCCCTCACGCCCCGTTAGCAACCAACTTCCCCAAAATTCAACGATCCCACCGAAAACAACCAGGCAACAAGTTTCTCAAGAGTCCAGCATCCAACTGGATCAAAACATCATTGTACCAAAAACCCAAAGGGAGACAGCGAAGTTCAGTCCCCGGAGCTGCACGTGGAGCACCATCTGTAAGAGCTAGTCAATATTTCACATTATTTAGACAGCCAGGATCTCTTTCGCATACATGTTTGCATCCTGGCATATGTGCTTCACCAACGTGGTGCTCCACGCAGCTCCTGGCCCACTTCCATCACCCAACAGATCCCAGTGGCATCGCCCGCACACACCAACCTCCAGCGGCAGGACCAGGGCAGCTGCTGTGCCCATGAAGTTCAATGCAGAGCCCGTTCCCAGCGGGTAAAACTTGCTATTTAACGTTGTGCAGGGTGTCTGAAAGGCACTGAGCGCACACACGCATTCACACCTCTCCTTGGTAACCCCGAAACCTTCATGCTGGAGCATTTCCAAACACCTCTGCCTCTTGGAGGGCTTGGAGAGCGCTTGGGAGAACCCAGGAGCACCTACCCTGGCTTAGCTGTGAGCAGCTCCGTTGCACGGCGTGTCTGCCTCAGCCACACCACCTCCGTCGCGCCGCGCCGGCACGGCTGGGCTGGCCATGAGCCAGTGTCTGGAGCAGGAGCAACACGCTTCCAATGGAACGCGAGTCCCATCTGGCACAGCACATGGCTGCAGCATGGCAAACCCCCCCTGCAGCACCCCATGCCACACCAGCCAGTAGCGCCGGCCCCACACATTCCCCATGGGAGCCCCTTTTCCCAGCCACACCATCATCCCAGCTGCAGCCGCTCCCGCATGGACATCACATCCCAGCGCTGCAGGCACTGCCGTGCACAGATGCCTGTGGTATGTCCCCACTTGCACATGGTGCAAGGACCAAGAAGCCACCTGCAGAGCTCCAGGAAGGGGACACGATCCAGCCCTGCCACCCAGCACAGGGACACCTCCACAGAGCTTAAGCTGCTGGTACCTGAAGAGACATTTTGGTACCAGTTATATTCCCGGTCCTACCAGGGAAGCTCCCTGCCTGAGGCATCTTATCCTGCCCAGGGACAAAACAGGGCCAGGCCCAGCCTCAAATGCTCTGGTGCTTCCTTCACAATCAGCAGCAACAAACTCCACCACAGGGACCCAGCCCCAGTCCAGGGCTGCAGGAGGAAGAGGACAAGTGGGAAGATAGGTCAAAACAAGAAGGGGACAAGGAACTGTGGGATGACAGTGGCCAAAGAACAGATGAAATCCCCCCTCCAACGGCCCAGTGTTAAGATGAGGCCTCACAAAGGTTTTCCAGCTGCTATGCTGAAGCAGATGGAGAAACTGAGGCAGGGGCAGGTACAAAGACTTGACTGCATCACCCAGCAGCAAAACCAAAGAGCCATTTGAAGCCCAGCGTCGGGTTTACCAGCAACACCGTTTTCCCTTGCAAAGTGCCCAGAGGAGAAGCTGCCTGGGCTGTATTTACCTGGCCTGATCCCAGCCAGGAACCAGAGCCGGCACAGGAAGGAGGGATCCGAGCCACAGCCTTCCTGGGGATGAACCCGATGCAAATCCAACCTCAAGGCACTGCCAGAGCATCCCTTCCTGCATACAGCCCTGCAGCAGCAATGCTGATGGGCTGGCATTAGACTTGCACACAGCTCAAAACTTGCTGCCCTGCTCCCCCGGGCAGGACCTGGAGGTGAAACTGTTCTCCATGCTCTAAGTAGCTGCATTTGCAGGAGGCAGCCTCAGGCAAGTCGCTCCCTCCTTGGATCTCCGCGCCAGAAAGCGATGCCAAGGGGAGAAACTCTACCGCAGTGAGCAACGCACAGCTCACCCCAACCATGGGCTTCTGCCAGCAGAAAGGGAGGGGAAAGGGGGGAAACCACAACCATCTCCATCTGCCTGGGGCCAGAGCGTTTGCTGAACCAGCGCAAGATCCGCTTCGCCCAGGGACACGCCGACAGGTCCCGGCAGGCTGAGCCACGCTCCTCCAGCCGACTGCGCGCCCAGAGGCGGGCTGGCACCGTGGTGCAGGCAGGGAGGGGTGAGCTGGCAGCGCTGTGCCCCCCTCCCCTGCCAAGCCACACCGTGCCAAACGCATGTGCCCATCAGCGCGGCCTCTGGCTGCCCGGGAAAGGCACCACCAACACGAATCTCATGTGAGTGCGTTGCCAGTAACACACAGAATCACAGAATGGTTTGGGTTGGAAAGGACCTTAAAGATCATCCAGTTCCAACCCTCTGCCATGGGCAGGGACGCCTCACACAAGGCTCTGTCCAACCTGGCCTTGAACACTGCCAGGGATGGGGCATTTATCACTTCTTTGGGCAACCCATTCCAGTGCCTCACCGCCCTCACAGTCAAGAACTTCTTCCTTGTATCTAACCTGAACTTCCCCTGTTTAAGCTTAAACCCATTACCCCTTGTCCTATCACTGCACTCCTGACACAGCCCAGCTCAAAGGGTGAAAGGGTTTAAGAGGCACAGAGATCACCCCTTAAGCCTGCGGGAAGGTGACAGCCAGCACCCCAAATGCACACGCCAAACGCACTGTGATGCTCCAGTGGGTGCAGTGGATGAACACAGAGGGGGGACGCACACCAGTCCCACTCCTTTCCCAGCTCCAAGATGATAAAACGTACCTGTCTTGCACGATTGAGACATAAATCACTAAGGGCTGTTATTAGAGGAACTTGGCGGGTGCAGATGTGTCAGCCCTGTTGAAAACATCTCCTTCATCTTTGCTCAGCTCTCCAAAAACGGCACCAGGAGTGGGGGAGAGGTGACTCACCACCGAGAGGGGATGTGACTGATGGGGAGATGAGATACCAGCAACCACACAAACCACACACCAAACGTCTGGAGGCCAGAGGTCGCACCGGGGGAAGCTGGAGGGAAGTGGCCCCACGTGCTCAGCCTGCTCAGGGTTACCCAAAGCTCCCCAGGAGGAGGGAGCCACCAGGAAACAGAGGTGGCAAAGGCAGGCAAGACATGGGTGCAGCAGTCACTGCACGCTGCCAGTCACCTGGGGGCTCTCTCCATCTCACCCCAAGCCTGGGTTGTGAAAGAGCCAGGGAGGAAGGGGACATGCTGCAGGGAACACACTGGAGCTCAACTCCATCTTCCCTGTGGACACAGCTGAGGCCCACGAGCCAGGTTCCGTGCCTGATGTGGCACATCTGTGCACCAGCACCCGGGTGGCACTTTCACAGCATCCCCACACTGCCCCCCATGCTGGCTGCCGACCTGGCACAGAGGTGACAGCTCACTTGGGCACCCACCAAGGGTGAAGTACAGCAAGCGGGAGCAACACAGAGACACCACTCAATGGGGAATTCACCCTCCTAGCCCAGCTCTGTGTTTTCCAAACCAGCCACAAGCACCGATGCACCAGGGAGATGCAGCATCCGCAAAGCCCCCGCTCATGGCATGGGACAGCTCTCTGGTCCCTGCTGCCACCTCAAAGGGAATCACGCAACAGAACACAGCACTCTGATGACCACGGTGGCAAGTAGGTGACCACGTGCAATGCTGTCTGTGAAGAACTGAAGCTGAGCCCCAGGCACAAGCCATCTGTACCAGAGAAGCCACAGCCCTGCCACCGGAAGACCCCGGGAGAAGTGAAGCAACTCCCCCCCAGCCCCATCTGCCCGTTATGGGTTTTGCTACTTATGAAATACTTCCAACCGCCGGCATCTTGCCCCATCATCCTGGGGCTGTGATGGACAGACACACAGCCAGGAAGCAGGCTGGCACCACACAGCACTGTGCAAGGGGCTGTGGCCACAGAGGAGCCCCGAGCCAAAAAAGCCAAGCCCTATGAGGGGCTGGGAAACACAGCAGCGAGGCTTTGGGTTTATTGCCATGGATGTTCTCAACTCTGGGCACCCAAGGGAGATCTGCAGCCGTGGTCTCAGCTGGCTACTGGGCTCTAGCATGGAACAGGAGCCGCTCTTGGCTGGGAGCACGGTCACCTCTTCCCCAGTCCAGCTCGCAGCGCCTCGCAGGCAGCCAACTAGGACACCAGTCCATGCCACAAACAGCTGGATAAACGCTTCTGTCCTCATGAATCCCTGCAGGGAGGGAGGGAGGGAAGGGAATTGGGAGAAGTCCAAGCACAGCGAGTACCCGCTGGCCGCCAGCCCCCTCCCACCATCAAAACCATCCCAGCACCGGTGCATCCCTGATCCTCTCCCTCCAGCTTCCCAGTGGAAACCCCTTCAGGGCCTCCCCTCCAGCACATCTCTGCCCCACAACGCAGGGGCACGCAGCACGGCCGCAGCTATTTCTCATGCATGCATTTACGGCTGCAAACAGCTGAGAGCCAGGAGTGCTGACAGGGTGAATCTTTGCCACCTCCTCCCCTTGTCTGCCAGGGCAGCTCCAGTGACACCCGAGGCACCGGAGCCGCCTTGACTCTGTGCCACGCACGAGACACCAGCGATACAAGCCCCTGAACATGCTGGGCTGAAACCAAAGCCCCCGGATCAGATGCTCCTGGACCGCAGCAGCAGCAGCCGGGCTCCATCCCTGTCCTCAAAGCCATCACAACCCTCCTCCCCAAAACCCGACCCGGTCGTATTTACACCCCGTGTTATGGGACTGGCAGTTGCTTCAAAGCCTTAATTTACAGCCTCGATTCTCCATGTCCCCTGAAGGGCCTCCAATCTCATCCCCCAGATCCACAACAGCCAGATCAATTTAACTCCCCGTTTAATCTTCTAAGGGCCCCGGTGAGCTCAGAGACAGCATCTTCCAGCGGGGGGTCCGCGCTCCCGGCCTTTGCCGGCTCAAACAGCGTCACGTCGCTTTCCTTCAGCTGCAGAAATCACTACCTTAAAAGCCAAAGCGAGTTCCTTCCCCCAGCTCAGCACAGCTCTCTATTGTTTCTTTTAATTTCATTTCATTCCACGGGGGAATCTGTGTCCAGGCTGCTTTATTTTTAAGTGCCTCTTGCTCAATATTTACTATGTCTCGCAGGCTGCGTCAGCGCAGGAACGCCGGGTTTCCGACGAGCCCTCCCGCAGCCACTATTACCCCGTGCTATGATTTTACTGCCGTGCACACCAAAGGGCAGGATACGTGCACAGGGCACGGAGGGTTCCCTGCTTCCATAGAAATAAATATCAGGCTGAGCACTACTGCTCACCTCCTCCTCACCCGGGAGCTGGAACAGCTCCAACGGGCTGGAGATGACGGAGGAGGAGAACACGGGCAGAAGTGGCTGCAAGGGATCGGTGCTCACACCCTGGCTCTGCCCCCGGCGTCCTGCAGGCTCAGTTTCCACTGTGCAGCAAAGCAAATGCAATCGGAGGTGTACCAGTGGTTCAGGGCTTGGGGCCACAAGAGGAGGACACCAATGAGATGCCCTAAGATCTCCCGCAAGGTCACCCACCAGCTCCCTGCTGACAGGGTCTTCAGAGGGTGCAGCAAGAGGTCACCCTGGTGGGGACACAAATCCCTCTGGCAGAGGGAAAGTGGGTTTTCCTCCCGCTGGAGGGGCCAGGATGGAAACCATCCCCTTAGCATGATGCACAGCCTGGAACACACACTCTGGGAAGCACCGACCCAGTCCCACATTAATCCTGACACACGAACACCCAAACCAGTGTCAATGCTCCTGGGTCACCACCGGCTGCTGCAGCAGCAGCTTCTCCTCTGTGTCCCCAGCCTGAAATCCCCCACCATGCCGGATGTCTCTCCTTTTCCACTGGTATAATTAAACCTGACACCCCAATGGGGGTCCACCAAAACCCCCAGGCTCTCATCACACAAGCACAGAGCTTTCCTGAGATAGCACAGAGTGACTATGTGAGTTCTTCAGCTCCACATCTACTAAGATGCTATATGGAAATTAAAAAAGAGTAATCTGAACTCTCAAAATGATTAGCAGAATCCCCAAGAACGCAGAACCTGGCTGCCAGACTGCAGCTTCACCGTCCTCATTTTCTAGGACAGCATCAAAATGCCTTTGCTCTGGGCCATCCTTCATCACGGTGAAGACCCTCCAGCCATCAGTGGCCAGCAGAGGGGCTCTATTAGGGCTGATTCTGCTCCCAGCACTGGGCACCCACTTTTGTTGGGGTGCTCCCCCTCCTTCCTAAGCCCAGAAACTGAACCCACCCTATTTCTTAGTCCTTTAAATCATCCCAACTCAGCACAGAAGACGTGATGCAAACAAGCGAGCCCCTGCTCCCCGCAGGCAAAGCCTGTGCAATTAACCCAGCACCAGCCATGCACCGGCTCTGAGCTGCTGTCCCGTGCCTTCGTTAAGGGAAAGAGCTCGTTACCCTTCACTGCTGGAGCCGGGAGAGCTACAGGCACTCGGTGGGGGAGGTTATTGTGGGATGGCACCGGTGCTGGTCCCCACATCACCTGCACTGAGTGCCTGCCAGCAGCAATTAAATCAGCCTTCAAAGAGAGATCCCAGCTTTCCCAGCACCATTAGCCGTGCCCTGGAGGGAACATGGTCTATTTTCAGCCACAATGACTTAAGACCAGGTCATCAGCAGGTTAAATGGGACCGTGCAGCATTATCTCCCTGGCCTCCCATTGAGAAATTAAACACCGCTGGGTGATGGGCAGCAGCCAGCACTGCGGATGAGCACCGCGGCGCCCACTGCAAGGTAAATGCCACCAGCCCACTGCTCCCCTTGGCTTCCCATCACTGCTGCCCCGGTCACCTTCCCTCTGTGTGGAGTGCTGGGTGAGGGCCACCATGGGATCACCCCCAGGTTCATCCCTGCCTGTGCAGCACAGAGAGGACAGGTCGCAGAGAGGATGCCCAAGCCCAAACCCGCACACTGCCAGACCGGGGCTGCTCATCTCACCCCTTTCCTTCATAAATCAAGTGGCCCAACTAGAAGTCTCCAATCTGGGGACTGCCCCAAGCCACCAGTTTCACCAGCGTTTCACCAGGGCCACCAGAGAGATGACATCTCCCCATAGCAGCTCCATCTGTTCTGCTGGTAGCTCCACCACCAAAACAACCAGCCCACCCCACTGCTAACATCTGGCGGGGAGGTGGCAGCTGGATGCGGGTTTGTTTTGCCTCCCGGGCCCCTGCCGGGTGCAGTCAGCACAAGCTGGGATGACTCAAAGCCCTGGGAGACGCGGCCTCTGTCACTGCTTATTTTAGACCTTCTTGTTTGCAAAGCGGCTGCTGGGGCTCCGCGCCTCGCAGGGTTTGCCTTGCAAAGGGAGGTGGCACTGCAAGGGGAAACCGAGGCACAGAGTGGGGTACAGCACCCTGATCAGACCTGAATGCCGCAACGCCAACATGCGATGCTCAGAGAACAGCCAGCAACCACTGCATGACACAGGGGTCCTGGCAGCAAGAGGGGACCAGCTCCAAGAAACACCCCATGGATGGAGCAAGGACATTGCTGATGACCCAACTGTGTTCAAATGGCTCCAGCATCACAACTCCCGCTTGGATGCAGCATGGGGTAAGTGTGAGGTATGGCTGGAGGAGCCCATGTGTGCTGCTCCGTGTGCAGAGAGGCATGCAGATGCCACAGGGGTGAACGCATCCATCCCTCTCCCAGAGCCTCCGTGGCATCCGCAGGGATCAACCTGCCCTGGAGAAATTCAGCAACAGGCTGCAGACATCTGGGGGTGCAAGAAGAAGATCCACAACTGGAGCACATTCCCATAAGCTTCTTCTCCTTAGGAAATGAGGCTCAAAAGCTCACCCTGTGCCAAACCTCTCCTCCTGACCCCACATTCAGCCCTTTTTCTTTCCAGAGGCTCCTGCACGCCCCACATCTGAAACATAAAGCAGAAGGGTCTCTGCAGCCAGCAAATGCCCAACACCACGCACCTCCTCAATGCTAACAGGAGGCAAACGCAGAGGCAAATATTATGGTGGTGAGGTTTAATTCCCAATGAATTATGCAAATCAATGCAAATTCAAACCGAAGCACAGTCTTTGGGCTCTCGACAAACTGCCAACCTGGCCCCGATGCCACACGGCAGGGACAGCCAGCCCTCCGTCAGGTGAAGCACTAGATGGATGCCCTATATATGTACATATATGCACACATAAGGGTTTGCACATCTCAATCAGGGAGACCAAGGAGCACCTTAACAACAATTCGAAGAATGACTTTTGTGTTTCTCCTTCCCAGGGAAGGCCACTGAGCTTTCGTGTCCTCCACAAGATGGAAACAGCTTGGGTTGACGGTGAGATTCAAAGCAGGAAAGAAGGTAAAATTCATCATGGATAGGGCTGGGAAGGAGGGGAAGCCTAAAGCACTTGTGCCAATATGAAGGTTAGCCCTGAAACCAAGGGAAGGAAGATGAGTCTACAAAATAGTCATGGAGAGTGCTCATCTGATGGAAGTAGGAATTCCCAATCCCACACAAACCCCGAACATCCATTAAAAGCAGCAGAAGAATCACTGCTTTGTATCACTAATCTCATCAGGGAGAAAGCCCGGCTGCAGCACCGGGATTGCAAAGGGAAACCCTGGCAGAGCAGAGCCAGGAAAGGCGTGCTGGGCTCTCATCGGCACCCACCTTCACTCACCTGCTCGGATCTTTCCAAGCTGGAGTATTTATCCCCTTGACTTGAGTGTGACATGGCATGCGGGGTGCTCCCCACCCGGCACATCAGGACACAAAACCCCAGAATCACACGCACTGTGTAGGGATAACACAGGGCTATTCCATTCCCACCCCGCTACCGGCACTGCCCGCAAGCAGCAAAGAATGCCTTCGAAACCCTTCCTCCCAAGCACGCTGGCCATCCCCATTCTTAGTTTTATTTTCGTTTTAATTAAAAGCAATTAAACCAAATGTATTAAAAGCACATTGAAGCCACAGGGAATTCTGCTGAGAAGGGATCGGGGGCAGAAAGGGAAGCCCAAGCAATACAGCTAACCACCTAACATAAAAAGGGCTCTTTGCTCGCAGGAACGCGGCAGGGTAAGATGGATGGATGGTGGCAGAAGCAAGAGCAACCTTTGCAGAAGTTGCTGGGGATACGGATGTAGAGAAAGGGCTGAATGCCTTCAAATCTCTGTTATTCCTCTAAAAAGGCACGTTCTCTCCCAAACACAGCACATTGCTCCTTCCCTTGCTCCGAGCCCACCATGTTCAGCTTGCCTGCTGCATCCAGCTCCCTCAAAATGGCTCTTTGGCCACTGCTATGCTGGCAATAAAATTTACTCTCAAGGTCACTTCAGTCCTTTTGCCACTATTTCAAGTCTCATTGGATTTAAACAAAAACCAGCTTCAAGCTGCACCAAGCCCTTCCTCGTCCCCTCCCTTCTGCCCATCACCTCCCTGATTTAGAGATACCAAACTCCCTCAACTACCTTCCACTTCCCATAACCGTCGGTGACAACAGCTGGAGAGGAAAACCGGAGCATACTGTGCACCCAAGAGCTGATCCTCGCAGCGTGGGGACAGAACCCAACTGTCCCCACCGCTGTGCTGCATGTGGCAGGGCTCCTGCCACACCGTGCCCCAGCCATGGGGATAAAGGGTTTGTGGTGTTGTCATCCCCTTGGTGTTTAAGAGCTGGAGAGAAGCAAACAATAAGCAAAGCAAATAAACATCAGGGAGAAACGGTGTTTTTCCTCAGCTGATAGGTGGGTGCATCGCGATGCCTGTGCACATCCAGATGCGCCATCCTGGAGCGAAGCCAGCCAGAAACGCGAGGCTGGGAGGAAACACAGGGAGAAGGAATCCCCCCAAATCCTCATGGCCATGGAAAGGCAGCCACGCCACAGGGATCCCCCCTCAAAACTTTGCTTTTTAATAAGCCCATTCCCAGCTGGAAGAGCCAGCGAGGCGCTGCAGCAGTTCTCTCCCTGGCCCCGCAAGCAGGGAGCTGGGGCTGCCCTCAGCTCCCCACCTTCCCCAACCCCGCCTGCATTTTCGGGTCGCTGAGGGCACACCGTGCTCTCCGTTTCAGCAGCCAGCCAGAACAAAGCACTCCCTTGTCCTCAGCACCTCGAGCGGGGCGATGCTGGATCGCGTTACCTAACCCAGACCAACATCTCCTCGTCCCGGCAAGGCAGCTTTCATGTCAGCACATGCCAGGCTGGCCCCAATTCCCTGCACCACCTCCCGCCCCAAGCTTTAAACTGGACCAGTTGAGTACACGCCAAAAACACACAGGGGCCTTGTTTCAACTCGCCGGGTGCTAACCCCAGCCGAAGGAGGTGATCAGACACCAGGCGCAGCCGCAGCCGAACCGCAAGGCGCTCACCTGGAAAGCTGCCGCAACGGCGTTAATTCCCCTTCCACAATGTTCATTTCCATATTCATCACGAGATGGTGAAATGACAAGATGGGGGGGGGTTATTTACTATGTAATTATAAACTCATTTCAGCTCTAGCCTGGGTTATCCTAGCAAGGAGAGCTAAAATTTCCCTTACGAAAGCCCTGCTCTGTTAACCACGTCGGCAGCGAGATTAATTCCCGGCGATTTCCATCTCTCCAACAGCTGCTGTGTTGGGAAACAGCAGGAGCCTGTCCCCAATGCCGGGGACCTGCCTGCTGCCCCATGCCACCCCCAGCTAGGATTTCTAGCACCGGCTCATCCTCTGGATCAGATTTTCACTGGCACACCACCAGTCGGGGCTGGGAACGGTGGCTGTACAACCTCACCAAGGAGACTCGGTGATGGGTAGGGGCAAGGCTGGCTCGGGGTAAGAGACAGACTGGTAGAAACCACGCTAATAATAACATCCTTCTCACTACCATGTTTCTGAGGCAGGGCCAGGCTCCAGCCCATTCAGCTGGGGAAAGGCATCAGAAGCCCAAACACAGCAGAGGATCCTGCAGGACCTTGCTCCGAGCAAGTTTACGTCACCCCATGGCCCTTGGGCTCTTGTCCATGGTCCAAATCTAATGTCCCTACCACCAGCAATTGCCACTCGGGATGGGAACTCCAGAGGGGTTGGAGGACAGGGCAGACAGTCCTTCCCACCCCTCCTGAAGGATGGAGATGCCGCCCCACAACCCACGCAACCACTGGGACATGAGAAAAAGAGATTCCCAGCACACCGAGAATGCGCAATGGGAGACTCCCAAAAACGCAGAAGCCCCTTTTCCCTCCCCCCCCATTTCATCCCCGGTGTAAAACCAGACACTGCTCCTGCCTTGCTCACAGCCTATGAGTTGGCCACAAGCCCAAGGGAACTGCAGGGGCATCACTTAATGTCCAAGGGCCGGAATACCGGGTGGAAATGGAAGACTGCGACGGGTCCAAGCATAACCTCCCTACCCAACACAGCCCAGCATCACCTCCCCAAGCCCTACCGGGACAAGCACAGTAGCTGCTCTGCCTGAAAACACGTATTAAGAAGCATCTGATTTCACCAGGGCCCCAAGGGAGGAGAAACATCTCCCCGGGCAGGTCTCCAGCCGCTCGCATTCCTGCCAGAGCCCCTGCCCCACGGAGCCCCCCACACTCAGCCCCTCGCACCACCCCCTGGGCGGGCAGGGAGGGCGAAACCGCGATTTCAAGGGCCATTAAACACCGATGGTATTTTCCTTGAAGCATCAAAACGTGACCAAGAAGAGCCAGCGGCAAACCACAGCCAAAAATCCCACCACTGCCGGCCCGGCAGCCCAAATCCTCCCCAGCTGAGCTATGAAGAGGAGCGGGACACGGCACAGTCCAGCGTTGCATCCATGTTATCCTGGTGTCTCCTATCAGTAAAATGATTTTAGCATGGATGCAGATGAGATGAGCAAATTGTGCTTCTGCTGGCACTGCCGATGGCAAAGCCTCCGCTGCAGAATCTGCGGGCTCAGCAGAAGCACAATTTTGCCATTATAAGGATGGCTGCAGTGGGATTTTGCTGGCACAGCAAAGCTATCCTGGGAGGAGAGGGGATTTTATATTATTTATTTATTCCCCTATATACCTCGCCCAGCTGTCTGGAAAACTTCTCCCCTGGCACAGGAAGCCTAGAAGCAGAGACTGTCTCCAATCCACCTTAAATCCCTGCATTTGAATGCACATGCTAATGTGGAAGCAGGAAAGCGAGCAGACTGAAAACCTCTCCCCTCCGCCTGACCGCTTTCCTTTCAGGCACGGCTCCGGATTTAACACAAAGTCAGCTCTGCTCCTGAAGCTGTGTCCCCTTTCCCAGGCACTAGAAAGCATTACTGAAGTGTATTTTAACGTGAGAGGCCGGGCATCCTTTCATACAAACACAGATTTGTTCTGGTAGCCCCCACATACGCATTCCACCCAAGAAAAGATACCTCAGTACATGGCAAAAAGCAGGTTTTTATTGTTATTCTTTTAAACCCAGAGGTATTTTTGGATGTGGATGGGACGTGCTCACGCACAGACCGGCTGCCTGGCAGGGACGCAGTCCCTGAGCACCTCTTTGCAATGGAGTCCGAGGGAGCCTTTTCCACCTCCCCCAAAACACAAACCCTGCCAAGAACAACGCGGCACGGAGCTGAGCACGCTCGCTTGGACCCCGACACGGCGGCACAGGGAAGGAGCACAACTATCAACCCCCATATTCCATATTTTAAGCCCAAAGCAGAACAAGCTACTGCTTTAACAGACTCAACCACCCAACTCCATCGATTGCAGCCTCTTTTTGTGCAAGCTCTTCCCGGCAAGCTCGGCTGCCAGGGATGAAATTCCATTGCAAACAGTCACCTTCCTCCCGCAGCCCTCGGCTGGCTGTTGGGAGCACCCTGCTGCTCCCCGGCCCCCATAGCCCCCCTGCCCTCCTTGGGGATGGGGACATGGGACAGCAGCCCCACCACCCAGTGCTGGCTCGCCTCCCGCCCCGGCCTCCAGCTCACTCCTCCCTCCATACGCTTCCAACAAAGGGGCTTCTGTCCCCATCCCCATGGCCTACACAGCGTCCGGAATGCTGCCATGGAATAGAAACCCCCCAAGAGAAGATCAGAGGGTCCAGGGTCACTGAACACAGCCCCAGTGCCTGTATTTTAGCGCTGGGGCAGAGCCCGGAGTGCCGAACGAGACGAGGGTACAGGAAAAACAAGGAGTCGGTGCCGGGAATAACTGGATTCTCCAATCTGGATTCTCAACTATGGCCAATCGTGCTATTTTTACAGGAGTGTTTTTATTTTAGGAGGACGCTGGGACAGATTCAACAATCTCTTTCTTCAGCCCGGCGGTATTTAAAGATCGGTTTGAACTGGCTCTATTTAAAGGCTTTGCCTCCTGCCCACTTTCCTTAACCCCTTGCACAAGCCTTTCCTTTCCACCCTTCCAAACCCCTCCTAAAACCAAAACAAAATGAGGAAAAACACAGCAGAAAGAAGCCCCAACAAAAAAAGCACACACCAACATCAACACTGCAAACACAAAGCTACAAAGGGGCCCTCCGAAGCAGGAAGCAATCATCATTTCAAATGATATTGTTAAAGCAGTAAAGGAAAGAAAATAAATAGGAAAAGAAAATAAATCCCTGCCTATCCCATCGCTGTGTGGAATGGAAGTTTCGACTGTTAATTGTATGGAGCTTTTTAATGCCGTTTAGGGTGGTTGGGAACGTTTAGGCTGGTTGGGAACGGCCATGCCGAAGCGATCGTGCCGGGGAGCGCACGGGGAGAGCCAGGCACTGCGGTGGTGCAGGGCATATTCAAAACACAAGGAAAAGGGCAATAAAAATACTAAATACACACTAAAAAAATAAAAGAGGAGGGATCATAAACCCCCTTTTTGCTCTGTGAGGAGCCCAAATCCGAGGCTCGATCCCAATGCAGAGGGATTGCTCGCGGATGGCGGCAGGGAGCAACGCGCGGTTGGCTTAGGGAGGCCGGAGCTCTGTGCTTCCCTCCCGGAGTGCCTTGATTTCATGGAAGCACCAAAGGAAACTTCGGGAGACGAAATAACCATCAAAAATAATTTAAACAATATAAAAATCAACCAATAGTACGAAAATTTGAAGAACAAAAAAAAAGAAACAACCCACACTCGGTTTGCCTTCACATTGTCCAGATGGATTTTTGCAGAGATCATATTCTGCTTTAATATGGAGGGGGGGAAAATGCCCAGGACACCAAAAAGGGAGGGGAAAAAGCCCCAAGAAAAAGACAAAAGGGAATGAAAAAAGGTGTTTGTCCATGTGCTTGGCTTCAGAGCCGTTCGCTTTACACCTCTCCCCTTAGCACCTGGGAAATTGGCACTGCCACCTAGTCTAAACCTAATAAATCTCTTTGCCTCGATTCGGGCTGCTTCCTTCTGTGCAGATGTTGGCAATCAGGTTTGCAAATTTCAAAGTCATTCATCCCGGGCGGCTGGGAGAAAAGCAGGTTTATTATTGCAAAACCTGTCACCCTCCCAACGCCTAAAGTAAACTCCGAGTCACCTCTCCACACCCAGGGGAAAGAAAGGGAAAAAGAATAACAATAGAGCGAGCCAGAGAGGGAAATCAAACGGTCAGAAATCCCTTGTGTCCTCCCAGGACGAGCTCGGCGGCAGCTCGGCAGGATCCTGCCTTATCCCACCCTGCGAGGTGCTGGGAAAGGGAACAAGGAAAGGAGGGGAAAAAAAAGAGAGATCAAAATCCCTCCCCAGAATGGAGTCATTTAAGCAAATAAATAAAAAGCTGAGTGAGAAGAAATCAGGCAACTAAATAAAAGGTGTGTTTTGATGTCTGCTTTTTACTTAATGGAGAAAAGCAGACATGGGGCTCCGTGAGGACGAAGCACAACGAGTAGAGGAGAAAATATATAAAGAGGGAGAAGTGTTGTTTGCAGGTTTAAAAAATAATTATTATTTAAAAAAATAAGAATTAACAAAGGAAAAAAAGGGAAAAATGGGAGAGAAGAAAAATCCCCGATACCCACACGGGCGGCAGCAGGAGGGAAATCACCAAAACTGCCCCATTTTGCCCCTTTTCCCAGCCCGAGGAGGGTTTTTCTCGCCCAGCCGTGCCGGAGCACAGCGCAGCCCCTTCCCCGCTGCAGCCCGAGCTGCCGCTCTCCGCCGTGCCCAAAAACCGGATTTATTCCACGGATTTATTCCCCAAAACACCCGCAGCCGCCTCGGCGAGGATTTTCCCGGGTGCCAACAGAGCCGTGCACTGGAAGGGGGATTTTTATCGGCTGGGAGCGATTTTTTATCCCATTCCCCATTTTTTCCTTTCACTTTCCCCATTTTTTCCTTTTTCCCCATTATTCTTTTCCCCCTTTCCCTCTTTTTTTTCACTTTTCCTATTTCTCTCCCTCTTTCCCCTATTAGTTTTCACCCTTTTCCCTACGTTTTTTTTCTTTATTATTTATTACCCTTTCCTCTGTTTCCCCCCCCCCCCATTCCCCTATTATTTTTTCCCGATCCAACCCAAGCAAAGCAAAAAAACCCTTGGGAAAAACACGTGAAAAAGCTGCAAGCGCACATAATACCTATTATTATTATCGTTATTATTACTTTTTGCGCGTAAAGCCGCGGGGGCCGCAGCCGCGGAGGCACCGGGGAGGGGAGAAAGCGACGGGACGACTACCGGGGTGGTGGGGGGGGGTCCGCGGAGCCTTACCCGGGTGGGAGTGGAGGCTGATGCCCGATGCGAGGAACTTGCCGGGCTGGAGGGCAGCGGGGAGCCCGGCAGCCATGGGACCAGCGGCGGGGGCCAAGCGGCCGGTGGCTCCCAAGCGATGGCTCTCCATGGCCAGCCCGGAGAGCAGCGGAGGGGGGCCGTGCACCGAGCGGGGGGGCCCGAAATCTCGGCCATCCATCATCCACTCGCCGGCTTCAAGGAGTCTCCCGGATCGCTGTCGGTGCCCGCCACCGCCTTCCCCCCCCACCCCCCCGCCCCCCACCCCCCCCTCCTTCTCCTCCTCCCCCAAAAAATCAGATGGTTCTCAAAAATAAGGCGTCCAAGCGTCCCATGGCGCGGTGCAGGGAGACGGAGCCAGCCCCGGCGCGGCGGTCTCGGCGCTGCCTGCAAGACAGAAGCGGGGTGCGGTGAGGAGCCTGCTCCGAGCCCTGCTTCCCAGCCACCCCCAAACCCAGACACCCAACCGGGGAGAGGGGATAATAACACGAGGAAAACTTGTGGGGGGAAAAAAAAGGCGGGAATAATAATTAAAAATGTTTAAAAATCCCTATTTTAAAGGAGAGGGGGAAATTTGGCATCGCCAAAGCCAAACGCGGGGAGCACCGGCAGCAGCGCCCGCACCGCGGCTCCGAAGGTACGGGGCGGCGGGGAAGCGGCTTTGCCGTTCTCCTCGAAAAAATACACTGAATAAAAATCAAAATAGAGAAAACCACCCAAAAAACCCACTAAAACAATATTACTAAACTCCGTAATTTTCCTTTTTCCTTATTTCTCCCCCTCCGTCGGGCTGCTTTGCCCCACCGGGAGCCGCCCGATCGGGACGGGAGCTCCGGAATCGCTCCGCAGCCCCGTTTCTTGCCTTTTTTTCCCTCCCACATTCCCAAGGCTCCAAACCGCCGCTTGGGTTTGTTGTGTTATTTTTCGGTTTTTTTTTTAGGTTTTCCTCCCGTTTTTCCCGCTCGGGAAAACAAACTCCAAAAGGGTAAAAAAATATATAGCGATATATAAAAAAAATAAATATCTAGTTGTAGACTGATGAAACGATCCCACACCCAATCCACCGGGTTTTGCACTGGGATAGAGACGAGTAATAAACACTGAGGGGAATAAAGTGGGGTTTTCTCCCTATCACCCCCCCTCCAGCGCTCACCGAGCCCCGGCCCCGCCGCCCTTCCCGGCTCCGAGCCTGGAAGCGGGGGATCTGCCAAAAACTGGTTAATTAAATAAAACAGAAAAGGGAATAGCGATAAATAATAAGAAAAATCCCATCGGGTCGTGGTTTTCTTAAGTTTAGGTGAAAATTTAGGTTGAAATTCACTTAAACCCTGCCTGCGTGGCTCAGCGGGGCGAGTCTTGCCGCGGGGCTGCGGGATCGCGGCTCGTTAAGTGATAAAAACAGGAGAAAATGGATAAAAAAAGAGGGTAAAAGAAGCCCCGGGATGTGTCGGGCGGGGAAGGGGTGACGGGGGGGTCCGGTTCCTACCTCAGCGCGGTCAGGCCGCCTGGTCGCGGGGCATGGCGGCGGCGGCGCGGGGCTGGGGCGGGGGGTGCCGGCTCGCCGCCCTGCCCGCCGCCCGGCCCGGCTCCGCTCCGTTCCTCTCCTCAGCAAGGGCAACGCGGGAGCGACGCGGCGGCGGCCGCGCCATGGAGCGGCGGGGGCCCGCCGAGCTGAGGCAGCATCGCCTCCACACCACACACACACCCCCCCCGTTACACACACAACCCCCCCTCCCCTCCTCCTCCTCGCTTAAAAAAAAAAGGGAAAATTTAAAAAAATAGGGGGGAAAAAAAAACCAAGAGAGCGCGGGAGGAGGGAAACGCAAACCAGAACGGGGAGGGAGAGAGGAGGAGGCGGCGCGGCCATGAAACGCGCATTGTTCTCGACGCGGACGGGGCGGTCCTGGCGCCCGGCAGCGCCTCGCCATTGCCCAGCCGCGCTGCCAGTCACCGCCGGGTAAACAGGCGGCGGTTTCCAGGCCCCCCGCTCCCCCTCACGCCGAGGCGCTCCCGCCGCCCGTTTCGAGGCTCCCCCCTCTCTCAGTCTCCCGCTCGGAGCTGGCGGCGGTTGGGAAGGGAAGCGGGATCGGGTCGCCCCCCCCCCCGCCTTCACTAACACCGCTCTGATGTGGGGGGGGGGGGGGACGCGACCCCTTCTACCCTTTATTATCCGCGGGGTTTAAATCAATGTTTCCCCCCGCCTCGGCTTTGCCAAGCGCGGGTTGAGGGACGTGAGGGCCCCCCGGGATGAGGCGGAGGGGGAAGCGCCGCCGGGCCCTCTCCCACGGCCCCGCCGCGGACAAAGCGGCCTTTGAGGGAGAGGGGGAGAAGGGGAGAGGCCGAAAGGGGGGGGGGGGAGATTGATCCCTCCCTGCGGGCCCCGCCCCGTAAAAAATGTAAAAATAGGGTGAAAAGGAAGGTTTGGGGAGGAGACAACACCCTCCCCCCCTCTGATTTAACCAAAACTCTGCTTTTTCCAGCTGGGTTTAGCGTTAGAAACGGGCGGGAGAAGCGGAGGTGCCCGCCAAAGCGGGGGGGGGGGGGGGGGGGGGACGGCCCGGGCTCTGCTTTCCCCGTGTCCACCCCAACTTTTACTTTTCTTTCCTTCTTTTTCCTTCTTTTTTTTAATGTATTTTTAACTTTTATACCCAGCCCTGTGCAGCGCAGAGCGCTTGAGGGGGGGTGCAGCGAACACTCCATCGTTACCAACGACCCCCCCCACTGAGCTTCCCAACCCACCGCCCGCTTTTTCGTTTAATTAAAAACCGGCTTTTATAACAGAAAAGGGGGAGGGGGAACATTAATCGTGATATAAATTAATACTAATAAAGCCGCCCCAGACGCGTCCGGGCAGGGGAGTTTGGAGGCGCCCTCCACAAACGGGGCAAAACCGGTCCTGAAACGGCCCCAAAACGGCAGAAACGGCCCCAAAACGGAGCCTGGAACGGTTCCCCTCACCCCTCCAAGGCACTTTCCTGCTTATTTTTAATCGCTTTAAGAAAAGCGGCGTCGCGTTCCTCGAAAAGCTCTCACGCTCCGAAAGGCGCTGTGTTTAACGCCTATATATATATATATATGTATGTTTTTATTTATATCTAAGAGCAAAACCCGGCTGCGTCAGAAGCGAAGGCTCAAACCCCGATGTTTCTAGGGGGAGGGTTGCTTTCCCACCCCCCTCCCCATCTCTTTCAGTAACCCAAAAAGGGGGGAATTAAGAGGCAAAAAATATATATATTAATGGCTCGATCGCTTTTATGTGGCTTTAAAGGCATATTTTATACATGTTTAATGCCTTCACGCCCGGACCTCCCCGCCGCTGTCCCCAGGACGGGGGGCTGGCATGCCGTAAATCAGGGACGTGCTAATAAAAACCCTGGCCCCCCCCCATGGCTCCGGTCCTTCCTCCTCCTCCTTCTCCTCCTCTTCCTCCTCTTCCCCCGGCCGGGAGCCATCTTGTAGCAGTAGCTCCGGGCTGGGGCTGCTACAAAGCACTGACCCCTCCCCCCGCCTTCAGAAATACCCCCCCCAGCCTATGTATACACGTATTTTATTGTTATTATCGTTATTACTATGATTTCTCCCGCCGTGTTGCGGCTGCACTGAGGCGGGCACCATTTTCCCACCGTTTCCCACCATTCCCCCCTCTTTTCCCACCTTTATTTCCCTGAAGAGGGTGTCCGTGTATGTGTCCCTCCCCGCACTACCCCTCGGCGGGGGTCCCGCCAAGGGGGGACACCGCAGCTCCCGAGGGGAAGCTGGGGGGCAGCCGCCGCTCTCACACTTTTCCCCGTAAAGCGTTACCGCAAACACCGTTTATGTCCCAAAATACCTATTTTGGATCAGAATTATTGGGGGGGGGGGGGTGTCCCGCGTTGGCGTGTGTGTTGTATCCCCCCCCCCGGTGCTGGTGCCCCGGGGTCCCGGCAGGTTCCCACGGTGCCGCCCGCCCCTCGGGGGGGTGACAACCGGCTCCTCTCCCTCCATCCATCCCTCCCCTTGTGTTTTTTTCCCCTATTTTTGCTTATTTTCCTTCCCCCCCCCTTTCTCTTTTTCTCCCATTTGTCTTTTACCACCCCCCGTTTTCCTCCCATTTTTCTTTTACCACCCCCCTTTTCCTCCCATTTTTCTCCTTTTTCTCTCTTCTTTTTTAATATTTTTTAAATTTTGGGGGTGTTGCTTTTTTCCTTTTTTTTTAATTTTCCTTTTTCCTCCCCTTTTTTTTCCTTTTTCCTCTTTTTCTTCCCCCTCTTATTTCCCCCCCTGCCCCCTTTTTTCCCCCTTTTTGTCTTTTTTCCCTCCTTTTTCCCCCATTTCTTCCTCTCTCCACCCCGGCCCCTCTTGGAGCAGTGCAGAGCTCACAGCCCGCAGCCCCACAATGGCCATTGTGTCGTGTCCCCCCAAGGGATGCAGTTAGGATAGGGGGGGCTGCCTGTAAACATGGGAGGCAAAACAAACTGATCCCCCTATTTGTGGAGCTGCCAAGGTCTGGGGGAGACACACACTGTTCATTGCTGCGGGCTGGGAGCAAGCCCTGCTATGGGACCCCCCTCCCCAAAAACACCCCCCCTATGACACCCATCCCCAGCTCGGCTGCGCATCCCTTTCTCCCGGCGTTTTTAACGTGCTTACTACACGTTTCCAGGGTGGGTTTGGAGCTATATTTAAAGCGTGGAGTCAGTGGCTGGATTTAGAAATCCAGCCATAAATCACATTAAAACACGGTCGGCGACGAGCCCAACGCGCCGGCAAAGCCTTGCCCTGATTTCATGCCCCCCCCCCCCAAGCCTTAAAAGCAGCACTGAGTCTGCCAGCGGGGTGCTGTCCCCCCCCCCAATAAAACCCTGCAAGGGCAGAGGTGGGATTCGAAGGCAAGGGGGGCCCTGCTGGGGTTTATTCCGATGAATCCCATAGGATTTATTCATCGATAGGGGGGTGGTTAATTCAGATTCCCACCCCAACCCCTTGCGCATCCATGGGGAGTGGGCTGCAGGGTGGGGGGTCCTGATGAGGAGATCCCCCTGGGGAAACAGCTTGGGAACCAAGTGAAGAATTCCTGATTAATGACCAGAACAGCTCAGGATTTCGCTTTTCTCCATAAATCCTGGCTGATTACAAGCCCTGCTCTCAGCCTGGCTGCGGGCTTTGCATTGCATGGGGCAGTGGGGGGAGCTCAAGAAATCCCCCCCCAGGGGCTGCACCCAGCGCCCAGGAGGCTGCAGCATCCTCATATCCCATGGATGCAGCATCCCAGTGCCTTGCCAGTGTGGGAGAAGAGCCGGGGGGGGTCCTGGGGACATGGTTAGTGCCCCCCCTTCCCATCACAGCAGTTCCCACCCTGCATCTCCAGGGTTTATAAAGCCAAATGTCTCCCAAACCGCAGCCTGGTTTTCAAGTCCAAATAAAGCCTGATGGTTTCTTCCTTGCCTGGCATGGGAGAGTGGATGTTTATCCACAAAACCACCCCGCTTTCCTGCTCTGCCACCTACATATCCCCCCAAATCCAAAGCTAGGGCCCCCCCAATGATAGGACCTGGACCTGTGCTGGGTGCCCCATGCTCTCACAGCCCCTATGAAGCCCCTGGTACCGGCTTTTGTCACAGCTAGACCGGATCTTTGATAGACCAGGGTGCTTTTATTTCCCCTACTTTTCCCTTTTACCCAATAATAAGCTTTTTTCACCCAAGATTGGGGGGGGGGGTTTGGAAGAGAGGCAGGGAGGAGGGCTGACACGCACAACCCGTGGAGAGCTTTGAGAGGAGCGCAAATCCCAAAGCTGTAATTACTGCCTGCGTTTTTTGGCTACAGATCTGCTGCTAAATTGGTTGGAAGGCACGGAAATGGCAGTTACACCTTTCAGCAGGAAAAAATGTGGTTTGGTGGAGAAACGTGCCTGGGAAAACCTCCCCGAATCCACTACCCCCATATAACACCCCAGCGTTACAGGTTTGTGGGTTGAAAACAACCCTCCGTCCAAGCAAACGGGAATGCTGAGCTCCAAAGGACAAGATCTTCCACATCAACAGAGCAAACTGGGGATTTTTCCCTTGATCTGTCAGTTAAATCCAAAACACCCTCCTGGATGCGGGACACGAGCAGTAGCATGTGCTATTTTGAGGCTTGATATCAAATAGATACCCTTGGCTTCAGTGTTTCTCCCATAGCCCGGCCCACAGGAGCTGCAGGTACTTTCGTATGCATACAAAGCATTTGGAAATGGAAAATATTCCCAGCTGCTCTTTGCCGTTGTGACAGGAGGGGGAAGAAATCGCGGGGCATGTTAAGGAGATATTAAAAGCTGTGGTTTGAAGCTCCTAAAGCATTTACTCAGCGGGAGATCCAGAGAAAGAAGTTTAGAACTTAACTGCATACTCGTGTGCCTTTGCTCTGTCCTTCTTAAAATTCACCTCTCCTATCTGCTTCTCATTTCAACAAGCACAGCCCTCCAGGAACTGGAAAATCCAGATTTGCAGCATCTCCCAGGCAAAGATGATTTCCTACGTGGCCCCCCCCGGCGCGAGGGTCCTGCTGAAGGTTAAACTCATGAGTGCCTCTGCTTCTGCACCGATTTAATCTTCCCCCCTAAATAAAAGACATGGGAAATGCTGGCGAAAACTGCACCCATGTTGCTGGCTGGTGCCTGGCTCATTCCCGTCCCTCTTCCAGAGCCAGGCACTGCCAGCACTAAATGCTCGTCCCCACGCCATGCCCTGACCTGCTGCAGCTTCCCCGCCTGAAAACAAGGTAAACCCATCCACCTCCCCAGGGTACATTATCGTGGCTTAAAATCAACACTCCCAAATGTGTTTTCAAATCCCTTCATGAAAGGCACCAGGAGCGGTAGGTGTTATTAGGATAGATCTTTTTGCCTTTTAACAGCTGTTAATTGCCATTAAACCCAAACATCCACAGCTTTATTGGAACAGCATCTGAATCCGTGTCGCATCGCAAAGCCTGCGTCAGCGCTCGGTCTTGCTTTCTCCTACCTGCCAGCGAGGTGCAATCGATAAATCCTCTCTTAGTGGTAGTTACCTTGCACACCGGGACCCATTTTTGGGTCCCCTGCTGCCTTGCTTTCTCCTTTTGCCTTCCCCACCACGCTGCAAGTCGTTGCACCAGACGTGCCGTCACTGCAAGAAACTCAAACCCCCCCCCCCCCAATCAGAAAAGAAGATGGGATGCAAAACCTGTTCCCAAAAATATGCCGAAGAAGCAAGCAGGAACCTGCCCGCAAGGAAATGGGTCCCTGAGGCTGAAACCAGCCTGCAGCTGCCAGCAAAAGCACGTGCTGGGTGTCACAGGGATGGGAATAGCTGTGACGAACGTGGAGTAAATCAAAGCCATTAACAGGCAGGGCCGGGGGGGGGGAGGCTGCCAGCCCTGCCCTCCTGGGGCTCCTTTCCGCGTTCCCTTTGGGGGCTGTCGAGCCGGCCCCATCCGCAGCATCCCTCCATCACCTTATGGCCCAGGATGTGGGACCACCGTGAGGAGAAGCCAAACCCCTTGGGAAAGTGTTAGGGCAGGAGTTTTCCCCGTGTCCGGCAATCCACTGGCTCCTCACATCCCTCAGGATGCACTCACCACCAAACCATCACACCCACCCGGGAATCTCATGGGTACCAAACCACTGATGCCAAAACAGCGGGGCAAAAGAAGAGATATCTGTGCATCAAGCATCTTGTTAGGCCCCAGGGTTTCCTCTCACCCTGAACCCCAACACAAGGAGGGGGTGTCTGTGGCTGGCTCCCAGCGCTTCCCCCCCTCTTTTCCTATCACCCCAGCCCTCTCCGCAGCCCTAAAGGAGCGGTTGGACAAGACGAGCCCTTTCTGCCCCACAAAGCTCTTCAGCCAGCAGCGCTGGGCTTATAATTATTATTTCCTTAAAGAGGAGCCGAGCAGCTATAGACAAAAAAGGTCCCCTCTTGTCGGAGCTGGAATTTGATGTCCTAACGACTGTTTTTGTACCGTGCCTGTTAGAGGAAAGAGCTCGGCAGGAGGGGGAAAGAGAGATTTAATTATAGAGCTGCATTGTGATTTTGCACACATAGCTGGCTGTTGTAATCAGGTTACAAGTGTATCTGATTTTCTTCCCTCCCCTCCCTCTTCCTCCTCTTTCCCTTTCTTTTCTCTTCTTTTTTTGGCCTCCCCCCTTTTTCCTTTCGGTGGGGCCAAATTAGTTGCTTATGTTTGGGTGTTGAAGAGACAAGCTGTTATTTGGCTTCACTGAGGATCTCGATGAAGGGAATAATGCTTCTGAAGAGCCTCAGCAGCTCTTTGCTGGAGGAAGCCGATGGTTCCCAGCTCCAGCAGAACCCTCCTGGGATGTGCCAGCCATCCCACCATCACAGGGCTCCCTTCCCATTGCCGCGATAAGGGGGAACACACATATACATGTGCCTTCCCCAAATTCCTGCTCATCCAGGATTCCCTCACTAAATAGAGGCTTAGGAAGAAGAGGAGGAGCCGTATTTACCTCTGTTGGGGTGCCAGGGGGGAAAAAGAGGAGAAAAGAGCATTTTTAAAAGCAACTTCATATTTTTCTATGCGAGGCAAGTGATGCCGCGCTTGGATTGGGGATTGTTGTTGGGTTCATTTAGGAATCCATTGTTGTCCATGTGAATTCTTTTTTACATTTCAAATAACAGGATTATTTCCCCAGGGGGTAATATCCTGTAATTTGAACACAATAATGGGAATAAATTACTTACTTAGAACTAATAACGACAGCCTGATTCCAATATATGTAGGAACTGTAACAGCTTTGGTTAGTTAAAGTGTAATTGTGTCGACGGATGACATTTTCTTTCAAAGGAATCTGAATGACTTTTAATTAAATTTGCTGGGGGTGGGGAAGAGAAGGAGGAGATTCACTGGGAGATCTCGGCTGCAGGCGGGTCCCAGTCGTGGTGCCCCACATCAGGCATCACCCCTTGGCTGCAGTTGCCAGACCAGGGGACAAGGAAATCACCACCAAGCCCACTGTCCAAGGGAGATGTGGAAGTTTGCAAAGAGGAGGGACAGCTTCTCCCATCCCGGTTTAGCATTCCCAGAGAGGCCACCAGACAGGCTTGTGCTACTACAGCCATCCCTGGCCTCAAGTGTGAGTGCTGCGTTTCAGCCATCACCATCGGGATGCAGGGATGCTGCAGTGAGAGGCCACCAGCCCCAGGGAACACATCCTGTCCCACTTGGCCAGAGCATCGCCTCCTGCTGTTCTGGAGGGGCAGGGAGGGATGGTGGGATGTAGGGGATATTGGGATGGATGGGATGGAGGGATAGAGGAATAGAAGGATGGAGAGATGGAGGGGATAGAGAAACAGAGGAATTGAAGGTTAGAGGGATGGAGACATGGAGGGGATGGAAGGATGGAGCTCAGCCCATTTCCCCTGCTCCAGCCTAAGCCAGGGCAATGCCCTGGGCTCCATTACATTGCATCTACCTGCATGGAGGAACAGAGGAGCTGGTGGAAGGCAGGAGGCACCATCAGCCGGGCAAGGCAGTTCTGCTCCTAACACTGCCACTATTGCCACCTCAGCCCGAGGGGGACCTGCACCAGCAGCCGCGGATCCCAGCTCCTCACCCCAAAACTCCCCTGCAAGCCCTCTTTGCACCTCTGCCAACCGCTCCTCAGCATTATTTGTGACTCAGAAGCACACGAGGTTCCCTTTGGAGGCAAAACCCCAGCATCTTTCAGCCACAGCGTGCAGAAAGCCAGGTTCCTGCCCCAAAATATCTGCGGGAGGAGCGGCCCGCTGCTGCCAGCGGCCCCGGCCTCCTCCAGGACCCATTTTCCTCTGTTTATCTTGCAAATAGTTGTGTGCTGAGGTCCCAGCCCGTGCGGCGGAGCCCTGCGAGGCCGCCTCCAGCCTCACACACGGCCTCTTGTTTATCCACAGCGAGCTTTACAAATAGCTTATTAAGCCCAGAGGTCTGTTTGCTGGAGGAAAACCTCACGGAGCAGCACTGAGGACGCCGGTGCTCCGACCCCTCTGACATGCATCGAGTGGCTCAGGCCTGGGCAGTTGAAGGCACCGGTGTCTGATGGGGTTTGGGATTGCTCATGGTTTAAAACAACAAGTGCTAGTGATACAGCTCCCACCACGTCATCCTCTCCCTGCTCCCGACTGGGATGCTGGCATGGCACAGGGATGCTGTGGCACTGGTTTGTATGATTCCATGGTGGCAGCCACAGGGTAGGTTTTGCTTTGTGCAAGACCCCACTGCAAAAGCTGCTGGTTTTGAGGGGTTTGGGGTTTAGGGAGTCTGAGTTTCACTGAATTTGTCACTTTGGAGGTTGCTGAAAACACATTGGAACCCATGAAAGATGAGGGCAGTGAGATGCTGCACACTGTGGTCCTGGCAGGAGCCTGGTAGGACCATGCCTTGGTTTCCCTGCCTGTGCTTCTGCTGCCCACCCAGCACTGGGAGCCACCGGGATGGAGCTGGGATGGAGGGTCTGTGCCCGCATCAAACAGCATCAGGGATGTCCCGCAGGGCTCAAGACACCGTGGCCATGGGGTCTAACCTAAGCACCCCTGTCCCTGCTGCCACCAAGCAGGACAGGAGCCTGATTGTACCTTTCTCTGTCCCCACTCCCAGCATTAGGCTCAGCACCAACCTTGAGCACCCACCTCGAGAACACCCTGAAGCATCGCCCCCGGCACATGCACCCACACAAACCCCCTGCAACACAGAGACATTCATAACCTGGCTGATGAGATTAAATTACCTGCCCCTGCAAGAATAAAGGAGGCATTCAGCCATGGGGTTTTTAATGTCTTTTTTCCCCTGCCAAGGCCAGACACCACGGTGATGGTCACACACAGAGGCAGAGAAACACGAGCCCTCGCCTCTCCCTCCGAGGGTGACCCCAATCCGCCCCATGTCCCCCCCTCTTCTCCGACCCTTTAATGCCCGGGAAAGCACATGCTTTGCTCAAACATCACGAGCTCCCTTATCTTTTAATAAACCCTTTAAGAGCAGAAGTCAGGCACAAAGGCAGCTAAACCTCCTCCCGGGACATTCATCATTCTCTTTGACACGTTTTGCTAATTAGCCAAAGCTTTTGCCTCAACAGGGGAGAAATTGGGGCCTGGGAAAAGCAAAAAGAAAGGGGAGAGGTGGAACAGGAGGAAGAAATGGGAAAAGACGGAGCTGACGTTGCTCCTGTGCTATAACCAGTGTCCATAGGCATCACCTCGCTGGGAGAAAACCCAGCCCCATCCCGTGGTTACTGGGACGTGGTGGCCGGCGATACAGGTTTTACCTTCACCCATCCCACTCCTTACCCTGGTTATTCCATAATGCAGCAACAGTGGGTTATTTGAAACGTGCTGTTTGGAGGTTGAACTCCCTGCTTTATCTTTTACACGGCTGTTAATCCTGGGGACACATGTTTCCTATCAGCTCTTGATATTTAACATACAATAAGTGTCTTATGAAATCCCAGTGACTGGCTCCATGCCCCACAAAACCCACCCCGGGACACCCCAAAGGCAGATGGGGCACCCCAGCTCCAGCACTGCTGTTGGGTGCACGTGTTATACCCACCAGGGAGGGAAACAGAGCGGGCTGAAGGCTCCTCTGCAGCAGGAATTCAGCCTTTAAATTGGGTCTTTGAGCCCCTGAGCAGCCACCACTCTGCTCATGGGGGCATTCCTTGCAATTTAAAGATATATATTATTTGTAAGGGTTTTGTGGCAACTTTGTGGTGAGTGCAGGGGTCAGCCCGTCGCAGGCAGGACCAGCTACTGCCCCAGCGTGGCTTCTTTTTGCACTGTCTGGCCCAGTTTTCATGGAACCTTATGGTTTTCTGGGGGGATAGAGACCATAGAGCAACCCACAGCAAAATCACTCTAATCCACTGCACTGACAAACCCCAAGGAAAGCCATCGCCTGCTCACACCTCCCTCCATCCCAGCACGGCAAAACATTGGCTCTTCTCCCATCATTTCACATCAGCTTTCTATTCAAACCCCTTTGGGAAGAACGGGGCAGAAAACCGCATGGCACAATCCCCTTCTCTCCACAAAAACAACTAAATTGGGTGACACGCTCTGGCCCCCCCAAGAAGGACACCCATCCGTGGGTGTCCCCTGCCCACAGCGGCTCAGCCATCCCCATGGATGGGTTCAAGGGAGTGAGAGCAGCATCTCGGAGCCAAGCCAGTCCTTTGGGTAGCATTAAAAGGAAATAAATCACAGCTCTTTGCTCCTCTTCAGCACGTGCTTCTCATTGCTGTGGGATGACACACACCACCCCCTCCAAAACAAGGCGCTTCAGTATCATTCTGTTTCTAATTTGGGGGTTGGAAATCATTTTCCATCCCAGCTTCCAAACTAAACCATATTCCCCCCCCCCCCCCCCAACCAAAACCCCATTAATCTGCTTTCCAAAGAGCAGCAGCAGGGTCAGGGCTGTGTATGAGAAGGGTGAAGGTGTGATAAGTCAGGTGGGAAAGCTCACAGCAATGAGCACTGAGGAGCAGCCCTCTCCATGCCCCTTTCCAAGAGAAAGCATTCCTAAAAGCCAATTCAGTTAAATATAGAGCTGCCCAGAGCTCCCTCTGTTACAGGGCTGGAATGGGCTATTCCCACTAGGAATGGTCCATGCTTCATCCCTGCCCTCTGATGGGTGGCTGGAAAAAGAAGGGAAAAGCAAGTATTTGGGATGAAGCACAGTGCTGGGGTGACACATCAGCATCATTCACTGTTTGGAGTGTTTTAACCCAAATCTACTTGGTGGATCCTTCTTGCTCCCTACAAGCCAGTGAGATCCCGCTTCACCCTGGCCTTGGGGACAGCAGGGACACCCAGAAAGAGCCAGGCTCATTCCCCAGCCCCATCATCCCAGATTGTGCCACAAACCTTACCCAGAGGCTTTGGGGGCCCCCATGTAGCCCAGCACACGCTGTACCGAAACCAGCCCGCAAGGAGCTGGCGTGGGGTGGTGGAAACCCTCCAAACCCTCCACCATTGTATAAGAGCTGTAATTCCCAAAGAATTCAACCCTGGAAGTGCGACCGGGCTGCTTCCCAAGCGGCCAGAGCATGGTTTGTGTGCGCGGCCAGCCCCGCACGCACCCGGGGAGGGGGGGGAATGCCTTCAGGTGAGGCAAGCTCCGCAGGAAGGTCAGGATTCCAGATGTTTTCATACCAAAGATGTTTAAAAGAAGCAGAGTGAGGCAGAAACACCCGTCGTGCCGAGCGGCCGCTGCAAAACAAGGCTTTTTCCATGAGTCACCAGTGGAAAGACCAGATCAGGCATCCCATGGGTGGGCTCGGATGGAGCCGGCTCCCCGTCCCCGCCATGGCCAGGAGGGATGCTCAGCCAGGGGTGCTCCATGTGCAACCTCAGGATTCCTGACCCTGCTTTCCCAAGGCTGCCAGTAAAATCGCTTTGGGATCACATTGGGATGGACACAATGGAAAGCCCCAAAGCCTTGAGGGCCTCTGGGTGTGGGGCTGCATCCTGGTGGTGTTTAGACATGGGGAGCTGTGTTTAGTCTGTACCAGCAATACAGGATTTTCCCAAACACATTCCTTCCCCACTTTTCCAAGCCATGGCTATTTCATATGGAGACCCAACGTGTGCCCTCACCGTGGCCTCGGGGCTGCTCCCACACCTCCAGCATCCCCCAAAACTCTCAGGGACTGAGGGAGGCAGAAATAGATACGAAAACACAGGGAAGGAGCAACCCGAAACAAACAGGTTTGATTTATGGGTGGCAGGAAGGAGGAGAGCGTGTTGAAAGGCAGTGCAGGAAGTCCCGGGGATCATAAATCCCAATGGGAGCCGATCAAGCTGATGCACTTCCATGCACTGGGAAAGCAGGAGGTTACAGGGAGGGTGGGAGGGTGAAGTTTAGGCAATCTGGGGTGGGATGGAGGGGTTTTTATGGCTTATAAAAGACAGCGATGAAGGGGGGGTGATGCCACAGCACTGAGCACCCTCCCCAGGGCAGCACCCAGGGCAGGGAGCTGGCTGCCGCCCGGGAAGAGATGGGATCACATCCTCCGGAGGGCTGGAGCTCCATCCCGTCATCGTCACCCGCAGACTAAGAGCACTACTGGCTGTGTCGTGGGTACAGAAACGGCACGTACTTGTTGCTGGCCAGGTTTCCTGGCAGCCCCAGGCAAGATTTGGCTGTGCAGGAATTTGGAAGCTGCCTTAAATCCAGAAAGAAAGAAATGAGAAAAGGCTGAGAGCGGCTTTGGGAGCAGAGTTCAGCGGTAAATCTCCGCTCCGGCCGCGGCCGCCCTCTCCCGTTCCTCCCGATGCATCGGGATAGGGATGAGGATGGAGCCGGGTACCGCATCCACCTCATGGGGACATCAAAGGGGCTCCCCAGCACCCCTGGACACCACCACCCCTTTTCTCCCCCTCCTCAGCTGCAATGCACCTCAGCATCCAACCCTCCGTCCCATCTCCTCCTGATCTAATGATTGATGGTGCTGATATGGACCTCCATAAATCCACCTCACATTCACCTCGGGAATGCCGGCGGCTGCTCTCACCCTATGGATGTTCTGGCTCAGCTGTAGACCAAAGCCAGGCTTCACCTTGACCTTGAGATCAATGGGGCAGCGATGGCATCGCTGGGAAGACCCATGGTCATCGTCGGCACTTGCTGCTCATTTGGGGGAGGAAAGGGACGGAAAAGAGGCAGGAGGTGCCGAGCGATCCCAATATCAGCAGCAAAACCTCAAAGATATTAAACATCATCCCAGAAATGGCCCCAAATCCCTTCCAGGGATCTTCCTGCTGCATCCTGGTTTGTCATATTAGTGGGAAATTCAGGGTTTCTTGGGAAAAACACACCCAGTGCCCAAGGAGGGGGGATTACCTATACCTGCTCAACACCCTGAGCAAGGATGCTCCCCCTGCAATAACAAGATGTATTTTGGCTGCAGATGGGAACAGTCACCTCAGCTTCAAGCTGGAAATCAGTGTAAACCACCACCATTCCCAACCCATTCCCATTTCCCAGCCAAAGTTTGGCTTCCCTGGATGGAGAGGGTGCTGGTGATGGATGGTACCCATCCCTGCATCACTGGAGGAGGTTATCCCACCGGATTCAGGTTATCCCTCGTCCTGGAGCTCCAAGGAGGAGCAGCAAAGTGCTTTCCACCACAGTGATTTTTTAGCTCCCTCAGGAGAACATCTTTAATTGCTATTGCCATTACCTCATGCCCTTGCTGTACAAACAAGACCTCTCCTTCATGGTTTAAATGGCCTGAAATCACCCACCTTGAGCCATCCATAAGGGCAAATAACCAGCCTGAGAAGGGAAGCAGCCTGGGATGAGGAGGAATGTTTTCTGCAGGGATCAATATGCTTTGAACATACCCCAAAACCATCATCTTTGTGTTTCCCGGCTCTGTTCTCATTCAGGGACAGGAACCAACAGAGGGGACCCTGCACCACATCCCTATATTTGCCCTAAAGGGATTTTCCTATCTCTTTGCCCCAGTTCAAGCACTGTCCTTTCCTATAGCACCTGGGATACCTCAAACACTATTCAACATCCCAGCTAAGCTTCAAATATTAACCCTTTAACACCAAAACTGCAGCTTAAAAAATGAGTCTGATGGGAATGGGGCCACAGCATTCCTTATTTTTCAGCATCTCCATCATCTCTTGAGCATCGTCTTGGGAAGCGAAGGGCTTTTCCATATCAGGCTGTGGCTTATGCTTCCTCTCCCTGCTGAAGAAGCCCTTGAGCATCATGGAAAGGGCTCGGCTTCCCTTTGGCAGAAAGCTCCTTCCTCAGCAAAACCTCAGAAACCAGCTATTCTGTAAGCAAAATAGATGGTTTGGGATGACCAGGGGATGCTCGACAGGGATTCGGGCCTGGCTTTGCCTCTCTGGTACCTCCGGTACCTCCATCAGCAATGGATTAGCAAACCCATTGTAGCTAATTGTTAATACCCCACTGCAAAGAGGGGAGGGAAATCAACCTCCCTTCGTGCTGTAACTTATGCACAGAGAAGAAAATGTCGTTAAACTAAACCAAACAAACGAATCAAGCAGCAAAGAGAGAGGAGAAAAAAATCACATTAGCCCGAATCATAAATCCCAGAGAGGGGTATTTACAGCCTTGAATTGCCAAGTGCATTGAAACTGCAGAGAATCCCAACAGCAGATCGCCATAAAGGCAGACAACGGCCCTGGAAAAATGCTTTGATTAGGATCTGGGCAGCATTCAGCCCAGATGTTCATTTGTCACTGCGAGAGGGATGGGGGGGAGGTGAGAAAGGCTTTAAATTAATCTTTACAACTAGAAAGGAGCTTGTAATACACACCATATGGGGAGCAACGTCTTCCGAGCCCCCTCGCCTTCCCCCAGTCGGAGCCAGGCTGGGACCCTCACGTCCTTCCCAACTCCCATCCCTGTTTCATCCCTGTTTTCCCCATGCACCGAACACTCCGTGAACCCAAGCTGCTCGCCTCGGCCCCTTCCACATGTGCTTTATTTTATCATGAACAAAACAAACTGCAATTCCTCTTATCACACCAGCTCTCTTTTATTATTCCAACACTCCCCCCCCAGACCCGGATACCTGCTCCCCCTTCCCTCCTATAGCCACATGTGGTTTCTTTTTAACCGATGCGAGATGGCAGCACAGGGAGAGAAGGGGAGGGGAGAGGGGGGAAGAAGAAGAGGAGGAACGAGGCTGTTTATTAAATGCCAACCATTCAAATTAATTTCCCTAATGGACTCGCCGACATCATGGTGTGCATTTAAATGAACGCTTTGTCATATTTCATAGCCAACCTGCAGCTCTCTGCAGAGCAAAACCTGCTGGAAAGCCAGGAACAGCAGCAGTGACAGGGACAAAGCTAGGAAGAAAGAAAGAAGAATGAAATACAAATCTCAAATGCAACAGGGGGGTGATAAAGGGAGCCCGGGAAGCCCTTGGAAATGTGCAGGGGGGGGTGCAAGCAGGACCCTTTGCAGGGCAAAAAGAGCTGTGCAACAGCGATGGGAGCTTCTTGTCTGCATGGGAGGAGGAAAAGCGCCTCTTGCTGATGGGGCAGAGGGATCAGGACCCCTCGCCCAGGCCAGCATGAAGCCACCACTTCCTAGCTGTGTCTGGGCTGCTTTTGCTCTATTGAAGCAAAATACAGCTTCAGTGGTGGGGACCAGCACCAGCACCCCCTGCTCAGCTGCAGAGACCCAGGGAGGAGGCAGACCTGCATTCATCCTGCTCCCCCAGCCAACGCATCCCCATGGACCACGGCCTGCATCCCTCCTCCCAGCACAGGATGCTGAAAGCCAACCCTTCCTCAGCAAGCTGTTACCACTGCAGAGCTCCCGGCGGAGCATCCCTGCTGCTCCTGAGTAAACAGGCCTTTTTCCTACCCATTACCCCCGGGACAGCCACAGGTTACTCGCCTTGGCTTCGGCTTCAAGAGCTCCTGGTCTTTTCATCAGCCTGAATGCACACACACAGATGCTCGCTTGCTGCAAGCACCAGCTATCTCCTGCTCACAACCTCTCCTCCCATCTTGTTCCTTCTCTCCCCCTTCTTTCACTCCCACTGTTAAGATCTCCTGAGGAGGGTTTTATTCCCACCTTTGAGGGTCCTTCTTTTCTCCATCCTGCCCTGCTCCACTTCCCTGGGACCAGAGGATGAGGAGGGGCTGGGGGAAGCATCGCTGCTCCCCTCCTGTTCAGCACATTGGCCTGAGGAGGGGCTTTCATACACCACAAGGGCCAAGGAGGGACCTTCATGCTCTGGGATGGGGATATGCCAGCAACAGCCTTGGCCATGGGTTTGGTGCTGCCAAGTCACAGTCCCCACTCCTGGGGGTCCCACTCCTGTCCCCCCCAGCTCATCCCTGGACCACTGCGGATGGGGAAAGGAGGGAAGACCACAGGCACATAAGGGATGTGATAAGATGGTTCTGTTCAAGGCGAACCAGCCCACTGATGCACCCAGAAGTGGAGTGGGGACGTGGCTTCTCCATGCACCCGTCCATCTGTCTGTCCTCTCTCCCACCAGCACAGCACTCCTCACTCCAAGCACAGGCTGCAAAAATGTTAATAATCATCATCATAGCAGCCCTTTCCTTTGCTTTCAATATGAAAATAAACCAGCGCTGTTTGCAGAAGGTTCTCATTTAGGGAAGCATCTGGAGTCAGCACTTCTCTCCCAAAGGGCAGCGAAGGGTTCAGCGCTGGGGAGGAAGAGGAGGAGGAAGGAGCTGATTTGCCTGGTCTCCCATGGAAGGGATGCAGCATGTATCTGGTATCTGCTACCTGGCCTCAAAGCACCATCACCCTTTGGGGTGAAGGGTGCGATGGTGCCTTGGGACCCCAACCAGGAGAACAGCCCCTCAGGTCCCAAAAGCCATAGGTGCCAAGCAGGTCTGGGCGATGCCCAGGGCCAAGGGGACACTTGGGTTTGGCTGCTGGGAAGGACCCTGGGGATCCAAGGGGACAGAAGGGATGCTCCTGGTCCCCTGGGCTGTGGGTGAGTGGGGAAGAGGGCTTGGGTGACATGGTCTAGTGTGAGGTGTCCCTGCCCATGGCAGGGGGTTGGATCTTAAGGTCCTTTCCAACCCAAACCATTCTGTGGTTCTATGAGCAGCACAACTGGGGACACTTGGGGCTGGTGTCACAGCCCAGCCAGGGGATGTCACCTCCTTCTCCAGCTCCCTCCAGACCTTCTCCCAGGTCCTCCAAGGACCCCAGGGCAGGAGCATCCCCCCCTGAGCCAGCAACACGTGAGGGCTTTAAGGGAGGGTCCTGGCCTGTCCCAGAAGCCGCAGGACACTTGGGGATGTGAGAGCTGGATTGTGCCCGCATGCCCCACACTGGACAGTCCCACACAGTGACATTGGGCTGCAGTGACATCTGCTGGGCTCCCACCCATGGAAACCCTCCATCCCTGGGCTGACCCTCCAGCTCTGCACAGCCCCATACACCGACCAGGCTCCGCTTCCCATATGGAGCCCAGGGAATCCAGTCAAGGCTCCGCATTCCCAGCTCCCGTTCAGACACCTCCACACCACATCCCTCACCAATAGCTCCAAACCACTGCATCTGGTTGAGAGGAGCAGCACCCTACAGCACCCCTGGGAAGGGGTCCCAGTGTTCCCAAGAAGACCAAAGAGCTGGAAAACCTGCATTAAGGGATAAAACACACAGATTAGGAGCGGGGGTAGGGATGGAGGGGGGCGGATGGTTGTTTATCTCGAGCTGATTCTGATTCTCCTCGTTCAAACACCAGCAGGATGCTGCGCCTCGCCTCATTATGCAAATAGAAGCAATTAGAGCTCACCCAGGCTCTGCCCACGTGATGGGTTTATGGCACTCACAGAAATCCTTCCTGCTGCATGAGAGGAATAACAACAGCTCCCCTGTGCCCGCTCCAGCCCCGCCGTGGCCCAGGAACCCGGGATTGGTTGATAAGGGGAGTCCTAGAGTTGGGACAAGGCCGCCATTGACACCCCCAGGACCTCGCAAAGGATTTTCCCAAGGAAAAGTGTCCCCCTCTTCCATGGAGACACCAACTTCACCAGCAGCAAGTGCTCACCGGGTCTCAGGATGGGAAGGAAGCAGGGATGGAGCAGGAGAGCATCATTGAGAGCAACTCAAAACGCTCTTTTCTCCACCAAGTCATCACTTTGGGACCTGCTTTGCTGAACACCAGCAGGAAGAAGCACAGCAAAACTACCTTAAACTGGGCTTCAAAAGCAAAGACAACTCACCCCAGAGCAGCCCCAGTCCCACCTCGGCTGCAGCCGGAGGCTGGTGGTGGCTCCGGTCCCCATCCAGCACTTTGCCTCCCTGGGGACATGCACAGACCTGCAAGGAGCAGAGGCAGGAGCATAAATCAGGCACAGATCCTATAAATCCATCATCTGCCTCCTGATTTACATCAAGGTAGCCAGGAGGATTTATTCCCAGTACCTGCCTCTGGTTTCCCACCCCCAGAGGAGCACGGGGATGAGATAAAGACGCTCTTGGAATATTGATCTTCCTCCTAAATCTTTTTCTTCTTCTTTTGGATGCAAATGGAGATTGATGAGCCCAGGCAGCTCCTCACCTCTGAAGGCCATTTCTAGCTGCATTCCAAAGAGGAGGAAGGAGCAGGGGGATGCCCACGAGTCCTGCTCCACAGACCATCATCACCCATGGCCAGGGGAGAGCTCCCAGGCCCCTGGTTCAGCCTTGCTGCAGAGCAGGATGAGAGACATGATCATGGACCATTCTGCAGTGTTACTGCATTTAAGCAAGGAGCATCCCACAGGAAACCTCCAGCCTGCATCCCTGTTCTAACCCCATCCGTGTTCTGGCCCCATCCCTGACTCTACTCCTGCACTGCCTGCTCTTTCCAGGACTCATAGGTAGGAAAAGCACCAAGGAGCCCTTTCCATCTCTCCCACCTAGAGCTGCTCAGTCTCACCTCATAGGGCAGCGTGTGATTGCCATGGAGAGATGTGTTTCTACAGTCACAGGATGGTTTGTAAGACCCTTATACCAAGCCTGAAGGATGCTAATGTGACCCAAAGCTTTAGGAGCAGCACGGCTGGAGCTGCTGTGGGGTAACCCCACATTCCTGCCCAAGGGAAAGATGCTTGCTCAGAGCTCCTGCACGCACTAAAGACACTCAGTGGCACCATATGTGATGAAGCACAGAGATGAAGACTCTCCTTGGTGCTACCACCAGAGCACAGGGTTCAGCTCAGCTGCTGGCCACCACTCCGGAGCTGACCTGCCTTTTCCCCACGGACTTGATGCTTTCCAGACCTTATCCCTAAGGAACAGGCAGAGCCTGTAACAGGGACACTGATCCTGCACGCAGGCTGCTTCGGAGGGACTCCTGCCTGAATAGACCCCATTGGAAAGATGCCTTCACCTCCTGATGGGACTCAGAACCAGGGCTTGGCCACACCATGAGGAAGTGGGATGGCTCCGGCACAGCCTAAAAAGAAGGGTGAGGTCCTGGCAACCCCAGGGCTTGGCACAGAGTCTCTTCTGCCCCACATTTATGGGTCCACAGATGAGCTCCATAGAGCCGCTGCGGGAAAAGAGCTGAGTCAGCACCAGGAGAGTCTCTGCAGCCAGGCACAGGCTAGGAAGCAGCTTTCCTTCCGTAACGGGGCCGAGCGAATAATTCATCATGGATAAATAATTCACAGCGGATCGCCTGCGAGCTGTGAGCAATTATCCCCTATTTATTTGTCATCCTGCATCTTCAGTTGAATTATTCAGACAAGTCCTTGCTGGGCTGAGGAAAAGCCCGGGGAAAGGAGGAGATACCTGGAATGCCAGGAAAAATCCTTGTCAGGAAGAGTCTGTGGCTCGGGAAGACACGGGGTTGTTGTGGTTATTTAGCATCTATAGTGTAAGAAATGCCCAGAGCTGCAACAGGCCCCGTGGGTGGAGGTGATGCTGAAGTGAGCGGATTGATGCAGGAGAGGCACCAGATCATTGGGTTTCCACCACCCAGCTCCATTTCCAGCCTGGACATCCTGGGGTTTTCTGTTTCCTACCAGCAAACCCATCTTCTGGGAGATTCATAGAAGAGGACACTGAAGGAAAGACAGCATGAGCAAAATAGATTCACATTTCTGTTTGGATTAGTATCTCCAAATTGTTCTGAAGAGGTGTCTCCCTGTGCTGAACCTCCTGCTGTGGCTTCTTGGGATCCTTGTCCCGGAGAGGTTTGGCTCTTCCCTTGACCAGAGCAGAAGATCCTCCACAGCAGTGAGAGCACCAGCTTCTGGCCCTTCTGGCACTTCCATCTACTCTTCATTCCCAAAGGAGGCTGATGAAGAAGACCCAAACCATGCAAAGCAGCCTGCACCTTTCCCAAAAACTCCATGAGCTTTAAGGTCCCTTCCAACCCAAATCATTCTAGGATTCACACCAAACATCTTTTCAGGTATCATGCATGTCACTGGGTCACGACTCCAGTGGTTGCTTGGTGTCACTGTCCATACGATGGCCACCAGCTCCTGAGATCATGTCCTGCCTCATCAGACCTATGTGTGTCCAGAGCTCTGTGTCCTATGTGTCTACTGCCGACAAAGCAGAAGGCCCAAATGTGGTCAACCCATGCACTTTCAGGCAGATGGCAGGAGGAGGCTCTCCTAACAGCAAGGTGGTGGATAACCATTTCCAAAGCCTCCTCCTAGCTCTGTCTTGTGTGGATCACACTCACTCACAGTCCTTCTCACTTACCGACTCTACCCAAACACGATCCACCTCTTCTCCTCCGAAACTACCATTCCTCCTCCTCTTGGCAAGGCTCCCTTCACACCTCCAGAGGCTCCTGGCACCCACCAACACCAGCCCATGGAGCCAGAGCCCAGGCTCTGAACATCTCCATGCAGACTCTACCTGGAGGGTTGGTTGATTTGCTCCAGTGGTGGCTCTGCAGATGATGCTGCTGCTGGGAAGGTGAGGACAAAGCAGTGTCACAGGCTGGGGCTTGTGCTTGGGGAGAAGCTCAGGGGACAAGACCCGAAGTAAGCACAAAAGCACCCACCTGAATGGGGCTGCAGCCAGGCACTGGCACATGAATACAACATCCTGGAAGGAGCCTGTGCTGTATCACGGAGCAGCCCACAGCCATGACCTGTGCTACCCCATCCCATCCCATCCCACGGGAGCCGGCTCGCCAGGAATGCCCCACGTCAGCGCCTCACCAGTGATAAATAAGGGAGGAATGTGGCTGCTCTGGCCCCCTGGATCTGCCAGGGCTCTTTATCAGAGATGGGGCCTTCACCCCTGCCAAGGCTCCCCCTCAGCCACCTCCAGCACAGGGGTGCCCAGAGCTGCCGTCTTGCTCCTGTCCCTGCACAGCCCCAAGGAGGATGGGGTACAACAAGGCACCCCAAGACCCACGGATGGGGGAGAAGTAGAAACAACAGAAAAAGAGCTTTTATATAAACCCCAGATACTTCCATCCTTGCTGATATGGAGGGCTAGGAAAGGGAGGGGGAGAAAAGCAGCTGGGATTTTGGAGAACAATGTGGGTAGGGGAAAGCAAGAGGGAAGGAGACAAGCACAGTTGGATCGCCCGTGGTTGTCAGCCCTTTTCAGGGGGAGGGCAGCAGGAAGGTTTGTGATCAGCCAGATCTGAAACCAGACACAACTATTTCCACATGCCAATAAAACCCTGAGCATGAAGCGTTTGCAGGGCTCTGGGGCCCTCGTGCTGCCTCTAAAACAGAACAGAAGAGCTGGGAACTCACCCGGGCAGGAGGTGGGGTGTGGAAAGGAGAGCAGTGATGGCATCCGAGCTTTCCTTCCTCATCATCCTCCTTCTTGCAGCTCATCCCTCCCAGCATTGTTCAGTCTGCGTCAATGGAATGCATGGAAAAAGCCATGGGGCAGCGCAGGCATCGTGCAGTGGGGCTGGTGATGCTCATGGAGGGAACTTGCCTTCCACATGGGTCTGGGAAGCTCAAACTCATCTCACTTGTGTCTTTGGTAGGCTCCAGCATGTGGGGTCAGGGATAAAGGGGGTGAAAGCACTCTGGTGCCATAAAGCCAACCCTCCACAGAGGACTGGGCTGCATCAAAAGAAGCGTGACCAGCAGGTCAAAGGGGGTGATCCTGCCCCTCTGCTCTGCTCTCGTGAGACCCCACTTGCAGCACTGTGTGCAGGTCTGGGGTCCTCAACATAAGAAGGACATGGAGCTGTTGGAGCAAGTCCAGAGGAGGCCATGAGGATGTTCAGGGGCTGGAGCACCTCCAGTATGGAGACAGGCTGAGAGAGTTGGGGCTGTTCAGCCTGGAGAAGAGAAGCTGCGTGGAGACCTCAGAGCAGCTTCCAGTGTCTGAAGGGGGCTACAAGGATGCTGGGGAGGGACTCTTCATCAGGGACTGTAGTGATAGGACAAGGGGTAATGGGTTCAAACTGAAACAGGGGCAGTTCAGGTTAGATCTCAGGAAGAAGTTCTTCCCTGTGAGGGTGGTGAGGCACTGGAATGGGTTGCCCAAGGAAGTGGTAAATGCTCCATCCCTGGCAGTGTTCAAAGCCAGATTGGACAGAGCCTTGGGCGACATGGTCTAGTGTGAGGTGTCCCTGCCCATGGCAGGGGGTTGGAACTGGATGAGCTTTAAGGTCCCTTCCAACCCAAATCATTCTGTGATTCTGTGACACACAGAGGCAGCCGCTCCTCGGGGAGGCTGACGGATGGCTCCATCCCTCCCCATGCTGAGATGGGGACATTCCCCAAACCACAGCTGAAAGAGACCTGCTCCCACCTGTGTCTCACCATGCAGTGACCTTGCTGAGCCTTTAACTCACCCACAGCTTAGTCACAGCAGCCGTAAACCCCAGTGCAAGCACCGAGACCTCACCAGAGAGGAAAGAGCTGTGGCCCTGAGCACTGTAAATCATTGCCCCGCTCCTGGCTGTAAATCTGCAGAGCACAAACCAAGCTGCTTATCAGGAGAGGCCACATCCCCACCCAGCCCAGCCCAGCCCTCGAGCTGCCCACATGGATCCCCCCCACGCTCCCACATCCCTGGGAGAGGAAGAGGATGCACAGTTGTATTAACTGCCAGCAGCACCCGCAGCCTGATGGATGGGCAGCAGCACCCTGTGCCTGCAGAGCTTTGCACCACACAATGCTTGGGGGAATCGCCACATCCATGGTCCATAAGGGAACCACCAGCTCTGGGCTGTGAAATGCTCAACCCTCATTCCCAAGCCCTCCGTGTGCCTGTGCTTTCTCCATCCCAAGAGATACAGTCATAGAATCATGGACTGGTTTGGGTTGGAAGAGACCTTAAAGCTCATCCAATTCCAACCCCCTGCCACGGGCAGGGACACCTTCCACTAGAGCAGGTTGCTCCAAGCCCCTGTGTCCAACCTGGCCTTGAACCCTGCCAGGGATGGGGCAGCCAGGAGTTGTGTGTTGCCATCTCTTCACACCCTTCCTGCACACAGGAGGATGACAGCCAGGACCCAAGCTCAGCCCCTCAGCCTGGAGGAAACCTCTTCATCCTTTGAGCATTTGCTCAACAAGCACAGAGACGGGACAACTGTAATGTCTCCCTCTTTGCTGCGAGAGTTTAAGAAACCCTGGACACCTCAATCTTGTCTCTGGTGAGTACAGGAGCCAGAACCAAAGGGAACTTCCATCCCCTCTTGACATGGGCATCGAGGAACATGTCCAAGGACACACCAAGGGGCCAAGAGTACATTTGGAAACCAAAGGGTTTCAGTTCACAAGGCAGCCTGGAAGTCACTGCCACACTGACCTGTACTCACAGGTCAGAAGGCCTCATCCAGCTGAAGGTCAGCACTGATCCAAGAGGCAGGATACAAACCAGCATCACTTAAAGAAGGCGGGAGTTTGAGGTCTGCTCCCAACCATCAGAGCAAGGAGATGCTGGCACAACCCTACCTAAGAAGAGCAGGCGTGAAACACCCAACAGCTCCAAACAGAGCAGGATCCATCCCCCTGACACGATCACCAGCAATAACAGGAGATGACAGTCAAACCAGAGCCTCAACCCTGCTGGAAATGGAGAGAGACAAGTTCTGATTAAAACAACTACTTAAAGCCTGATTGCACTGGGCTGCTCACACATTTGTTGAGCAGCTGAGCTGTGCTCTGTGGGGCTTGTAGGGCAGGGGTAGGATTATGCTGGAAATGGGAACATTCGCCAAAATCATACACCTTGATCCTGGTAGAGTCAGTCACTCTCCCCATGGCAATGCTAAAGTCAACAGGACAAGAAAGAAAATGAGAGAGAGAAAGGCACTGAGAGACTTGGAGTTTGAAGGTGCCACTGAAAAGCAGGTTCTTGTTGCAGAGAAGCGTTATCCTGAGTTTTAAAGGAATAAAACCTGGAACAAACATCAGAGCTTCTGCAGGAGGCTGGTGGAAGCGCTGTCCTGTCCCATAGCCCTGTGTGGTCCTCACTTCCCACCCAGACAAGCTTAGTGATGCACTATACCCAACATCTGTATGGAAGAGCTGAGAGGCTGGAGACACCGAAAACCTCTTCATCACACTTGAGACTATCAACTACCATCATGAATGTGGTTTGTAGAGCTCATCAGGGCTCATGTCCCTTCAGCTGCACCAAGCCCACGGGCTTCTGAGAATCATAGAATTATAGAATAATTTGGGTTGGAAAGGACCTTAAGATCATCCAGTTCCAACCTCCCTGCCATCAGCAGGGACACCTCACACTAGACCATGTCGCCCAAGGCTCTGTCCAACCTGGCCTTGAACACTGCCAGGGATGGAGCATTTATCACTTCTTTGGGCAGCCTGTTCCAGTGCTTCACCACCCTCACAGTAAAGAACTTCTTCCTTAGATCTAACCCGAACTGCCCCTATTTAAGTTTAAACCCATTACCCCTTGTCCTGTCACTCCAGCCCCTGATGAAGAGTCCCTCCCCAGCATCCTTGTAGCCCCCTTCAGACACTGGAAGCTGCTCTGAGGTCTCCACGCAGCCTTCTCTTCTCCAGGCTGAAAAGCCCCAACTTTCTCAGCCTGTCTTCAGAAGAAAGCTCCGATCTCAGACGGGACCTCAGGAAGCCACCCAGCTCCATCCACACCATGGCAGGACCTGGTGCACCCCAGGCTTTGCTAGCCAGGAAGCACTGGTACAAAAGCCACTCTCAGCACAGTGTCCTGCACGGTCATTGCCCCCCTCAAGGGAATGGAAACCACAGCAGGGTTTTACGACAGCATTAAACTCAATGTTCCCAGCATCTCTGGTAGCACAGGACCTGCTCACAAGGGTTATTCCAGCCTGAAGGGCAGATTTACCAGAAACAAATCCAAAGGGAGAAGCAGCCATGGGGCTGTTTGCACACCTTCTGCCAAGAAATGCTCCAGCATGAGAGGGGCAACAACTTGTTTCTTCCTGTTTCCTAGTAAATTAACTATAATGATGGCAGTAAACTCCCCTTGGCTTTATCCTCCTCCTCCAGAGCAGATTCAATAAGCAGCTTCCCTGAGTGGCAGAACTGTGATTTACTCCCAGAAAGGGACACATTAAGATGTGGGGCAGCAGGAAGTTTCCATATGCCCCCCAACCAAATTCCCTTCCCCAGCCATTCCCACAACTGAGGATCAGATAAGCTTCCCTGCTTCCCTTCCACATTAACAGGTTTGGGAGTCCCAGCCCATGGCTTGGTTAAAGAAGCCCCCAAGACATGTTCACGGAGGGGAGCTCACACCAGACTCCTTTCTTCACAGTGGATGCTATCACCCATCCACAGGATGCTCTAAGTTCAAGCATCCCCAAAACCATGTTTGTACCCACAGCTGGGCACAAGCTGCTTCAGAACCTGAGTTGGCAGCTGCAAATAGCCAAAATGCCCTAAAATACCCCAACTCATAGTGAATTCCCACTGGTGGGCAGCTGAAACCTCAATAGCTCCCATATCAAAAAGACCAGTCTCCAGCAAGGGACGTGGCTGCAACCTCGTGGCATCTGAGGTACTCAGTGAGCTGGAGCCACCCCAGCATTGTGCCCATATGATGGGCACCTATCACCCCCCAGAGGACCCAAACCCACAAGCTGCTCCCTTTGCACCCATGTATCATCCCCCAAACACTCTTGGATGGCTTTTGAAGCCACTATTAGAGCCAAACTCCTAGCGAGGGCTGCTGGGCCCACAGCGAGGCCAGGGAGGAGAGGCTCGATGCTCTGTACCGCTCACATCAAGCCTTCTGCATCCCACCATTTCTATTTGATTCCCTTCTAAAGGGGCTGTATTTATATTTCAAAGCAGCTTGTTTGTGTAATTGCCAAAAAAAATTAAATAAAATAAAAACGAAAGACACAACCCAAGCCTGCTACAATGAGTAATTATCCTGCTCCTGCCTCGTACCCTGTAAACAAATGTATTTGTAACCAATTTGCAAGCACTTTGCATAAGGGGCCCAGAACACTCATGCCTGTTTGATGCATTTTGACATTAATTTGATAATAGCAGCTTAACAAGGAATCCAGGCTCCCTAGCTATAAATATGCTGCTTTTCCACTTCCTTTTATCTGCACAGTGAAATAATGTTTTTCCCCCTGCTGCAATAACCACCATCCAAAGCCTTTCATGAATGCCCTTTATGTCCTTTAGCATTTCAAGGCTTTCTTTCTCTCTTTTTTTCTCTCCTCCTGGAGAAGGTAAAAGGGTTTTATTAGTTGTATTTTTAATTCCTGTTCATCAGAGGGAAGGAGAAGAGAGGACAGTGATGGTGCCCTGATAATGCAGCTTCCAGGAGACAAGGGACAAGAGACTTGTTTGTTCAGAAATACTTCTCTATCCATTTGTGCTTCATCTGAGAGAGAAAGCTCATCCTTTTCCTCCTCTTCCCCACTTGCTGTGGCTCTCCCTCTCCATGCAAGCCTCCACCAGCACACCAGAAAGCAAATTCAAGCATGGTGAAATGGGAACAGAACACTGGAGTCCACTCTGATGCCAACTAGGAAGCCACCATGGCCCCCTCCACTCCAAATCTGTGCTTGATGGGACAGTCCACACCACCATGAGAACCATCATGTGTCCCACAGGGACAGCACAAAAAGAGCTGGATCATAGGGACTGAAACAGGGTTATGGCTTGTTCATGCCCTGGCAACACTGTTCCTCCTCTCCTTCTGGTCCCTCTCAAGACTTCCCATCTAATCCCATGGTCAGAACCTCGCTCACACACAGGTTCTCACCCATGCACACATGCTTCACCTCTGCCTTGCCTGTCAGCCCCAGGGAGAAGCTGTCTCTGGGGCCTGGGAGGCACCAGCACAAAATGAGCACCTTGGGAATTGTTGGCTGCATCCTGTGGATGAAGCCTCTCAGAGATGAAGCAATTTGGCCTCTCTCCTACATCCTCCCTTCTCCTCTGCCTCCGCCTTGGAGCCAGCGTTGCACAAGCTGCTCCCAAATTGATCCAGGGGGTGAGAAGTTGCACTCAGAGCACAGAACCAGGGGGCTTCTCCTCCTGCCACCCCAGGCCAAGAGACCTCCTAGACAAGGTCCCAGCAGACACAAGAACAAGCTCATCACCCTCAGCCTTTTCACACCTCTGCTCCAGTTCCCTCTTCTGGAAACCAAGTTGTGTCCCTCCTTGCCAACAGACAAGCTGGCAGAGGGCACAAGATCAGTGCTGAACGGGAAGAGGGTTGCTCCACACGGGCCTTTCCTCCCACCAGGATATCATATCGACATGGCCCTTCCAGCCATTTCCCCCTGCAGTGCTCCTCTGGGATTGTTCATACCAAAGCCCGATGGCCAGTCCCAGCGATAAGTTGGAGGCTTAGCAGAGTCCAAAAGCACATTCTTTCCTCAGCCTCCTCCCTCCTTATCTCTTTCCTCCCTCCCCCAAAACCACATTTAGATAAAAGTTATTGGAACAATAAAATCCATAACTTAAACACGAGGACAGGAGGGATGGAGGGAGGGTCTCTGCTCCGTGCCCTGGTGAGCATGCTTACCAGAGCAGAAAAACAACAGAGGGGAACCCATGATCCCTTCTGGAACAAAACCTGGTGCAGGACCTCCTGCAGCCCCACCACGAGTCCTGCATGGCCTGACCCACCTTTCGAGGGATCTCCTGCTGCTTTACCTACCTGGGATGAGTTGATTTAAGCACATGGGTGCACAAGCTGCACTGTTTTCCACCAAGCTGTTCCTCCTGCATGCTTGGTTTGTGGATTTCTTCAATCAAAAGTAAGTGCTGCAGGTACCTGAAGCCCAGTTTCCCTGTGTAAGCACTATCCTGCACCCTACAAACAGCAACACAAGAGACAACTCAGTAGGATCCAGATTTTCTTCAGCATTGATCAGCATTCCCACACAGGCAAGCCCAGCGGCTGGTGCTGCTCCAAGTGCACAGATTTGTGGTCCAGCACATCCACCCCGCTTCCCTCAATATTTGAGGAACATTCCATGGACATTCTCTCCCCCTTCAATATCTGGTGGCAATCCCATCCTGCTCCCCTCTATTCCTTCAATATTTGGTGCAATACACTTTCAACCACCACCACAGGCGCTCAGGCTCCAGGGACCACACTCCTGCTGTGGCTGCAAGGGCAGAACTGCAGTTTTCTTCATCACATCAACCTGTGCTGCCCATTCCCGCCACACCAGCTTCCCCTTCCCACAGCCTCCACCATCCCAACTCAACTACATCCATGCTCTGGTTCACTTATCCAGGGATAAGAGCTGTTTTGTCCCACAACAACGTGGCTCAGCAGTTGAGTACTCAGAGATCCATGGATGAAAAGCATTTCCTAAAGAAAAAGTACCTCCTTTAATGTGCTGCTGAGCCCACAGCCACAAGCATGGAGGTGCACAGAGCAGCACCCGCAGACCTTGGACCCGCACCCCGTTAGCATCCCTTACCCCAGCACTCCCAGTGTGCTCCCAGTCTGGACTGGGGCTACCCCCAGACATACCTCACTGCAGCAACTCTTCTCACATCGCTTAAGCTTAAAGTGTGACACCAAAGGAGACGTGTCAGGCTTTGGGCTGTGGTTTGAAAGGGAAATGAGAGGCGGGAGGCAATGAGGAGACCTGGTTCCAACTCGGTTTCACTCTTTATTTGAAGTTTTACATGCCACCAGCGTACATGAAAGTTGCACATTCAGAATTCGACTCACTACTAGAACAAAGGGCCAGATGCAAAAAAAACCAAGTGTCAAACGAGCGCATGGATGGAGGAGCCTGAACCCAGGAGCTTGTTGGTACTTGTGACCAGGCTGTGCCGCATCCCAATGGCACCCGAGGCATCAGAGAACCCGCTTTTGATGGGCACCTCCCTTTGCCATGTCCAGGGCGCTGGTTGTGACCCGGCTCTTGTCTCCCAAAGCAGCACCGTTCCCTTTCAATAAGCTAAACAAGCAGTTTTGGTACCATCTCTGCCAGAACCAAGGGTGTTTGGAGACCAACTGCCCATTTAATGCTTTCCTGCATTCCCCTTTCCACCAATGCCAGCAGTTTTTACAACGAGAAACAATTTCCACCCGCTGTTTATAGGGAGAGAGGACAGAAATAGGGACTCTTACACTGACATTTTCTTTTCAAAGAAAGTTTTTGATAGAAAACCATTTTCCCCAGCAGCCTTGGGCAGGGAGTTACAGCTTCTACTTCAAAGGGCCAACTTCAAAACCAAATCCAGTGTCCTAATGGTTTTGTGCTACATTACTTAATTGTCATACAGCTAATTAGCAATGCCTGATTTCCCATTCTCTGTACATAGATGAAGTGCACAAAAGAAGGGGCTACTTGAAAGAATAAATAAACCAAGGCACCAGGCAGCCAGGCTCCGACAACATTAACATAAAACGTTACACTTTACCATTGAAAACACTGAAATAAACCCCCCCATCATGATTAAACCTGTATTGATCTGCCTCCCTTCAGATCGCAGAGCTTTGGATCTCTGTGAGGATGGGGGGGGCAGAATGTGATGGAGGAAGTGGGGGCTTAGTGTGTGCGTCTGCGTGTCTCACACCAACACATGCAGCAGAGATCTTTAAGATTCTAATTATTTCCCTATCACCAAGTCAGATGGGGATCAATAGATGGTACAAACTGACCCCTTTCCTCCGGTGTCGGGGGGGGAATGAAAGAAACAAGAGAAAGGGGAGGGCAAAAGGAGAGCGTCAGAGGTCAATGCCACGAAACAATACATATTGATGTCTCCATTCATTTCAACCAGCGGAAAGGTCAATGCCTCCCTTGCTTCATGTTTTATGGCTGAAATCCTGCTGCTAACAGCAACAATGTTAGTAGGCAGACCTCATCCATCCTTTTTTTATTCTAACCATTATTTCTAACCAGGTTAGCCATTTTGAAAATTGGGAAGCAGCAGTGAGGAGGAAAAGAGGGGAAACTGCCCTGGAAATTAATGGAAGAGATGGTTTCCATTAGTTTTTGAGCCTGCCTGTCCCCCTCCAACCTGTGCTCCAGTTTGTCCCTGACTGCCCCCTAAAAAATGAAAAGGGCCTGAGGCAACATCCCTTCACTATTAATCATTATTCCCTGTACAACATCCCAATTGGTTTCTATGGAAATGATTCTCCTGCTGGAGTACCCTGGCTGCCTGCACATCTAATCAGAGAGGCAGGAGAGCTGCAAGGAAGATGTGCCCCCGCAATACCCGACGTGGCTCCCTGCTCCCTGCACTGGGCTCCTGCAGCCAGGAGAGAGGAGCTTTGGCTGGACACTCTCTGCTGGGACCAGCCGAAGGGGACTGCATCTCCTTTAAGCAGATAAAACGACTCCTCTGCACTGGTTAACTCCCAAAAGGAAAAGCCCCACGTTCCTGTGGCCACAGGGAATACCCCATCCTGAAAAAGGGATGCTGAAAGAAAGCACCCAGCACCTCACAATGCACAGTCCCGTTCCTGTACGTCGTCCCAGGGCTTTCATGCCTCTGAATATCAGCAAGGGGAAGGGATGGACCCTGCTCTGTTCCCTGGGAGCAGGCCTGGGCAGAGGAGGAAGGAGGTAGCCATGTGGATTCAAGCGAGCAGGGTCGCTGCTCTGCCACCCATCAGCCTGCATCAGCAGCCCCAGCCCTGCAAGTGGGGAAGCTGAGGCAGAGTCTCATGGCGTGTGTCTGGTGTCCAGCCTGAAGTCCATGACACTGTCCTGCCCTGTCTCCTCCACTCCCATCTCTCCTCTGCCTGCCCAACCACCTCCTCAACAGACAAGTGAGTGCAGTCCAAGCTCTCCTGAAGGTAGACGCTGCTGCCACACAGCTCCTTTCCAAACTGAGCAGTGGGTACACTGCCATTTCCTAGAGAGACCATGAAATCAGCTTTGGAGAACAGTGAGGAGCAATCCTTTAACCTACAGTCCTGAGAAACACACCAAATCCTGACAACTCAGCCCCACCAAACTCCCCACACCAAAACCACTGTCACTCTTCGGGTCTGGATCCTCCCATCCTGCAGTAACCAAATGCCACTTTGCTGAAGAAGACTTTGGATTTTAGCAGAGCAGCAAACAACTTCTGATTTTCCACACTAATGGCACTTGACCTAGAATATCCTTCTCCCAAAGAAACGTGGGTACCTCGTTTGTGGTCAAAGCAAAGATTTCTTCTGCATTCCTCAAAGATCAGAGGTCTGATTTGGAGCACAGCAAGACACACGCCAGCAGGGAGTGGGAATCCTGCAGAGGTGCTCCCTGTGAGAAGGGCACCTTCTGTAATTGAATTCATTTATTTTAGAGTATGGACAGTGGCATCAGCAGGCTCAGAGGTCACCTCATTAGATGCCTATAGATAGCAGGGAGGGAGATTTCGAGAGAGATAGGGACAGAGACCAGAGAAAAGGAGGGGGAATTTCATATTAGTCAAAGCTAGGAACAAACCACCCATCTCTCTGCTCTCCTCTCCTCCTCTGATGCTGCACACCAGAGTCTCAGCGCTGAGTGGGCTCCGAGTCCCATATATTGCTCTGCTCAGAACATATGGTGTGATGTTTAATAGCCCGGCTCTGCCAATTGGGGACTATTAGGGTGGGTTCTTTTCCCAGTGTAAATGTTGCAGAATATAAATTGTAATTAACACCGATGCCAAAATAGCACTTAGAGAAAATAAGCACATTATTAACATCTGGTGAATCCTGCCTGGAGTGCAGAAGCAGCGGAAATTCTCACTCACCAGAAGAGGATTTGTAGGAGAGGTATCGAGCACTGGCCCGGAATTGGGAAGTCGAGGGTGGAAGGAGTTTTTAGCTCTTTAGCATTATTTGTGGTGCTATCTTTATTACCTGTGGGTGACCTTTCCTAGCGCTGATTATAACTGCTAGCATTTGCATCAGGCCTTCTGACCCGCTTGTATGAATACAGATGTCTAAACATCCTACTCCAGGCAACGGAATAATGGTGTTATAAACCATGCCTGATTGCAAAACAGGAGGCAGATGGGTATCGCTTTGCCAAGCAAAAGACAGAGCATATTTCATCAGGTTCCTCTAACCCCCAAGACCAAAGGGTTAACACCACCATGAAGCAGCGTTTTCTGCATTCCAATGTCCCCCAACCCAGGTTTTCCAGTGGGATAGGAACAGGCAAGTTCATGGTTCTGCCAAACTCTTGCTGGTGCCACAGTGTGTATGGGGAGGGGAAATCCCTGCTGAGGGTGGGAATGGCCTCGCTCCTGTAGCATGTACCAAACCTTGAGATTCCTCAAAACAGGTCCCATTAGGCATCAGAGCTCCATAGTCTCAGCCTTCCCACTACTCTGCCCCGAGGCTAGAGGCACAAGGAGGAGAAAGCAGCTCTGCTAATGCTTCAAACAATGAGAAAGCAGCTTTGCAAACACTCACTGCGTATCCCTTGCTATTTATTCTAGGAAAGAAACACGGACAAAAACTAGGCAGAGCTGAAGTGGACTGAACTGGACAGAGCAGTGGCTCGTGTTCTTGCCAAAAAGTACATCTGATTTGCTGAAGCGAGGGAGAAGGAGAGACGAAAGCTGTTGGAGAGGGAGAGAGGGATTCAAACAGGCAAGTAATATGACAAGAGGTAGAAAGAACGACCTCGTTGGGAGAGCGGGAGAGAAAACAGTGGCAGGATGCCAAGAGCAGGGCACCAGCTCCTCGCACTCACCAGCACGGTGCCTAACCTGAGGCAGAGTCTCACCTACTTGAGGAGCTGTAGCCATTCCCGGAGGAGCACGAGCCAGCTTCACCACCTTGGTACTGGCTGCGAACCAGAGACCATGCTGGCACCCTGTCCTGAGTAGGGAAGGGAGAGAAACTCAGGGCAGAGAGCAAGCACATGCAGGGGTTAGTTTTAGCAATGCACGGACTTGTGCTAGTAGAAGGCTAACTACCATTAATCTGCTTGTTAACACCCTAACCTAGCCAAGCCCAAGGGTTACAGCAGTGTGGCTCCAAGATTTACACCAGCAAGATGGATTTCCAGGCAGGTTCACACCTGACTGATGGGAAAGTAAGGAAAGAAAGCCCTGCAAAGCTTTTGCTCTCGTATCAATCCCATCGGACCAGGCTTCCTATGAACCACTGATGGCAGAACACTCTTTGGGAGATGGCATCTCACGTAGAAAATGCCAACAAGGAGATGGGGACATCATCTTTGGATGATGCATCTGGGCTTCCCCAGAAAAGCACTGCTTAACACCTTAGGGAATGTTTAGCTGGAGAAGTCAGACAGCTCCTGTTAGCTGTTTTGCAGCAGACAGACCCAGTGTGCTACCACAAAACACTCCAGCAGAAGGGAAATCCGACTGCCACCCAGAACCGTAGCTCCAGGAATTCCTAACTTGGCTTTTGGTACAGCTGTCTGATGCTTTCAAAAGTGCTCAGTAAATAAGGCAATATGAAAGTGATCCAGACCACTACTGGTGCCTGAGGAAGTACTGTGGAGCAGAGAAGCTGACTGAAATCACACTGTGAAAATACTTCCTAACATCTCTAAAATTAGCATGAGCTCAAGGCATGGGATCTAAGGACAGAACTGAAACACTACATTCCCATCTACACTGCAAGACAGACCGCGTTTAAAATCAGATCCAAGCCTCGACTTACTCACAGGAAGCACCATCTACCCCTAGGACATGGATTTCCAAAAGAGCTGAGAACTACTTCCACCAGACGGATGGAAACAGCATCAGCAAGAACATACCATGGTCGAGGCACTAATGACCTTTAATTTGCTATTCAAAATAAAAAGAGAGTCCTTGTGGCACTTCTCCATCAGAAATAAACCTCTTTCAATAGCTGCGATTGCATGTGTGTGACCACAAATGTGTACTTGTAACATGAAAAAGATGTGATGCACTTCAATTGAGCAACACATTTTTGTGCCTTTTAGCTGGCTTAGGCTTTCTACTTTGCCAAAAACAGACTGAAGCAGAGAATGATTTCCACCAATACCACAAAGCACACTGCTGAAGTACACAGGGGCCCTTTAGGAAATACACCAGGCGACACAAAGAGCATCATGAAGTCAGTTTCTCTTACCTTTAACTTCAGTAAAACAACAAAACAATTCCTATTAACTGCAAGGAAATACTCATCAGATTCCAGAAGCCTTGGAGACAGGATTTTCAGATGCAAGCAATATATCCAATAGATGGTTTCCCAACTGCAAAGGGCCAGCTTTTATTTGATTTTGCAATTGCACCTATTTCAAGTGATTGTACAGCATCCAGGGAGGTGGCCAGGAGCTGAAAGATGGGGAATCCAGGCCAACAAGAAGCTATTTCAACTGTGTTCACGCTGACTGTCCTTTCCATGCTGTGACAGTCACCACCACAAGTTGGGAGGTTCCTCGGCCACTCTGCTTTTAAACAAGGTAATTTCATCCAAGTGCCGCATGGGGACATCTCTGATGACCTCTGTCAAGTCCTCATGAAGCAGAGGGAAAATGACGACGTTTAATGCAGGGCGATCCGCCTGGAAACTAAATCAGACACAGGTTATTAGCCGAGGAAAAAGAGGAATTCTCCAGCGCAAGAGAAGGGGATTGCATGGATATAGATCATGTGGTGGTGAGGGGAAAGAAGGGGTGTTCAGAGGAGGCAGCTGGAAGTCAAGATCTCCTGCTCTCCTCTCTCTATGTCAGCAAGGAGTACAGGCTTGCAGCCCTCTTCAGGGTCTGTTGAGCTACCACAAACCCAAGCACGGGGAAGGAGGCAGAAGTTTTGGGCAAGGTGCTCAGACATAACAATTTAAACCACCTACAAACCAGAGGCAAGCTGCAGAGCCATTAAGAAAATCAGGCCAGAGCAGTGCCAGGCATTCCCTCCGGGCTGAGCCTGGGATTATCACTTCAGGCTGGGTTGTTCTGCATGCAGAGTCTACACTCTGCAATTAGAGCATGGGCAAGTTTAGAAAGCTCAGATCTGCAGATAAGCATTGAAGTGTGTGTGCTCACACACACACACACACACACATCCACTGCAGCCTCCTTTTTAATCCAAGTTGCAGAAAACCTGTCTTGGCACCACAGGAATTTGCCCTAACAGAAACACAGGTCACATATCCCCGTTTGCCACTTGAATTTTGGGTTCCACTTTCTTAATCCACAGCCTCAGCCTTTTTGGTCCCCTCTTAGAGAAATCTGCATTCTCCTCCTGCCCTCCCAGCTCTTCTTGCCTGCACCACACCACTGGGTCTGCCTTCCAGCAAGCAAGAGGCCCAATACAACAACATGAGAGGGTTATGACTACAGAGCAAAGGAAGAGAACAGCAAAACTTAAAGCCATTTATCCAATGTAATAAGAACCATACAAAAAAGAAAAGCCCATCGGCAAGTATTCTACATGATAGCAACCTGGTGAGTAATAGGACATGGGGGAAGAGAAATAGTATTACTCAGTGTAGCACAACAATGGCTTAGTCTTTTAAAGCTGGGGGTAAAGGGAAATTATGCTACAGTTTAAGAGTTACACCCTTAAGATTAAAAAGCCTCGTGACTCTCAGCCCCATGCCACCAAGATGCTTCCTCCAAAGCGTGTGACAAGGGCTACTTCATTATCACTGCAAAGGAGGCAGAGTCGAACTGACAGCATCAGCCCCTTGAGGCTGTACCAAGTTGTATTGGGTCAAAAGAGAAGTTCACTGCTCACACCAACTTCTTTTAGACAGATGTGTGTCTGGAAAATTCCCAGCTCATCTCCAGCTCTGAAAGAGCCAGATTTCTGTCAAACAGAGAGGGGAACAGCTGGAAATCCTGCTGCTGGAAACACGCATGAAAATCCCAGGTAGCAATACAGCCAGCTGAAGAAAAGGCCACAAGAGAGTGGCATTTCTCAGCAAGTCAGAAAGGATATTCCCATCCACAAATGATTTGGAGTAGAGCTGCCAAAAACGAAGCAGAGAAACTCCCATTCCAACGCTAGCTGCTCAGTCCTGGTGGGTTAAATTAATTTGCCTGAACCTAAGTAGCTGCAGGAATAAGGATTTCCAGCAGCAAAACTACCCGGGGCAATGTTACATGGTTCTGCATCACAGACCTGCCCTTCATGCCTCATGCCTCAGGGCTGGCAGAAGAGGACACCTCTCCTTGAGCGGATCTGGGGGCTTGTGTGGGAGCTGCAGTTCCTTACTTCCACAGCACTGCCTACGAGAAATCAACCAGCAAATAACCACTGATCTGAGAGGCAGTTGGTAAAGTCTGCAGTGAAATTACATAAAACACAGCAAATGTCTCTTTGATAGTCCCTCCTCTGCCTCAGCTCTTCATGTTTCTTATCCAACACCACAGTCCTGCAGAGAAAATCATGTTAATAGACCAAGTTTACTGAAGTTCAGCTCGGAAGAAGCAGCGCTCTCCCCAAGGCAGAGAAACCTCTGCTTCTTTCTTTGGCTATAGACTCTCCCAAATTAGATCTGCATGCTGCCTTCTCACCATAGACAAAATTGCAGTTTATGAGCAGCCTTTACATGTAGCTATAAAAACGAGAACCTAGACAAGTTTACATGACAATCTGCCACCAAGACGACTGAAAAACCCCAATGCAGTAAATCCACCTTCCAAAGAGGCCGGATCGATGGGAGAGGTTTGAACTTGATCTTAAAAGGGGAGAAGAAAAGAAAGCTTTGTAATTTTCTCCCCCCCCCCCCCCCCCCCCTCAACAGGAAACTGTATGTTACTGCAAACCTTGTAAATTCCATACCCAGCAAGTTGACGCCGGCGAATTCTTTCCATGTACAATTTGCGTGATTTAAGGGGGGGAAAAAGAAAAAGGAATCAAATGCACATGGTTCACTATTATTCTCAGTTAAATGTGCGTGCAAAGCCTCTCCTTTAACTGCCTGTTAAAAAACACCCTGGTTTTAACAAGCAGCTGTCATAATGTTAAACTGGGATTAGCAGTTCCCAAAGGCAGCCTCCCTCGGCAATCTCTGCTCCTTTAGTCCTCCCCTGGAAGGCAATTCCTTTCTTCATACACCTGTCCAGGTGGGCTAGATTAAGTGAGAAGCACTTAGAGCACCAGGTCCAAAGGCCCCAGGCATGGGGAGGAGATAACAAGAAGGGGAAGAGATTGAGTTAATGAGTTGCAGAATAGCTCCTGTAATCTTCTTGCCGGTTCTTTCCTCATTCCACACCTGGATGGACTTCAAACCCCATCTACCTCTGCAAGAGCATGGCTTGTAAAATGAAAACCCAAAGGACAGAGAAGGATGTCGACCTGGGGAGACAAAAGAGCTGCAGTTTCAGACATGAAGCCCTGGGTTTTTTTTTTTTCTCCTCCAAGGGAGAAATGCCAAGGACATGCTTGCTTGCTCTCTCCTACAAAACCTCCAGACTAAACTCATCATGATTAATTAAATGAAAGCAAGTTTTCTAGGCAACTGACTAGCAGCCCCTTCAAAACAGAGCCTTTAATCAGAAACAACCACTGGGATAACAAAGAAAATACACCCCCAACACACATATTTTCCAGTGCAGCCTCTAGTCCAGCAGACTCAACACCAAAACAACAGCCACCCAGTGGCAACTTTTACAAGGATGTGTCTGAAGTGTCTTCATTTGGATGTGGGCACATCGTGGGCAGCTGGTTGGAATCATCCATGGAGCTGGGAAACGAGCAGTGAAGCGCAGCCTGTGTCACAAATTCCTCCTGGCATCAGCAGAGGTATCACCTCACCCCACAGTTAGATCATGAGCAGGTTGCATGTGGCTGAAAGGGTTGTAATTTGTCTCCAAAATTATCCCGGAGCAGGTGTGGAGTGGACACAATAAGGTTATTTTCAAGTGAACAGCTTGGTAAGTAGCCTAACGCTGGGTTCTCAATTACTTCCAAGCAGTGTGGCAGGATCCGATATGTAGGTCAGGGACAAAGTCAAAAAGAAGAAGGAAAAAGTCTAAAGCAAAGCTGCACTTTGATCAGATTTCCTCGATTTTAGCAAGACAAAAGAGTCACTCCCTGGAATGCGGTTATCTCCTGGCAAACACTCTCGGCATGTTTTCAGACATACCTCTCTAGAGAGGCCAGAGAGTCCCCAGGACTCCATGTGCTGATGGAGCTAAAGGGCACCCCAATGCCATAGGAGAATCTCACCTGTAAAGATGGATTATGCCCCCCTGCAACTCTGCACCCCAGAAGACAACAGCACTGCTGCATGAGGTGCTGCTCAAACTTACCTTCTCTTACTTGTAAGGAAAGGATAAGGCAGTCCTTTGGACTGTTTGGATTGTTATTTCCCCTTGAGGTTTTCCAGAGAAACCCAAGAAAAGCCCTACGCCAAATTCAGACATTGCAGCACATCCTGCTTCACAAAAGCTGGCAAGCAGGAGTAAGGACACACAAGGTGGTATAATTAAGCACTGGCAACAAAAGCAGCACACACCAGATAAAACAAGGAAATACGGTGTATCAGGGCCAGATTTTTGAGATGAGCTTATAGAAGAGGCTCTAGAGAAGGAAAATAAGGAAGAAAACCAGGAGAGGCTGGATTTGGGGGAAGAGAACACAGCCAGGACAGAGCAGACGTGGACTCCTGTTTGCACGACTCTCCCAAATGCAAACCAATCTCTGCTCCCTCCTCCATTTAACTTCCCAACAGGCCACTTCTGGAGACGCACAAGACGCCAAGAGAATTCAGACCACCTCACTTTTTGCCTTGTACACAGCTCTTCTACCTACATGTACAAAACCCCTGTTAATCCCCCGCCAGCACAGCATATGTCTGTTTTCACTGGAAGACTTACATCTGAAAGTTCAAATCTGCCTTGAAAGCTTGAGCCAGCATACCTGAGCCAGGCTGGAAACTCCCATCCCTGAAGCATGGCACGGTGGAAGGGAGGAAATGCCAGGACAAGCTGGAGCAGCAGACAAGTGGCATGACCCAACAGACAGACATTATTGTTCCACTGGCCATGCCCTGAACTCATTGCAAGGAACTGCAAAAGCTCTCCTTGTTTAGTAACTGCCAACAGGATAAAAGGAAGCTTCTCCAGAGCATCTTCCAGCCATGCCAAAGAAACTGCAGGTGGGATTCCCCCAGACCCCTTCCTCTGTGAGCAGAGAGGACCTTTGCCTTAGAAATGGACTTCCACAGTTCCTGAGAAAAACTGTTGTGATTCCTCATGTTGCTCTTAGCTCCACACAATATTTCCTCCATAAAGTGTTTTCCTTTAAGGGTGTCTTCCACCCCTTCATGTCTACATGGACAAACTGGCCTTCTCTCAAGGCTTGTGATCTCCCTTCACTTCAAATCCCATCACCACAGCCTCCAACCTGGGATGAAGGGACGTAGATGGGTCTCTGGAAGTCATTCACACACAGCACTGCCAACTCTCCCATTATCTTCAATGCAGCATCCTCTGCCACTGCATCGAGTCGTGGGGAAGGAGCAACATAAATTAGACTCATCCCAAGTAGAGGCAAATTACATCTCTCTGCTGCGGTTTGTCTCTGTAAGGCACGAATGACACTGTGCTGTGAACTGAGGTTTATATCAAACACACTCGCAGACTGAGGTTCTTGCATTATTTTGCCAGCTGAACTCTGCATCAGTCAAATGTGACTGGACAATTAGAAGGGGAGGGAATAAGAACCCAAAGAGCGATGCCAGAGCGCCCAGGACATGTCCTAGGGGAATGCTCTGCCAGAGCAAGCTGGAAGTTATTTCCTAATCTCTTCCACAAATTAAAAAGCTACTGCAATAACGGCTCAATTAGATTTATTTTACTATGGAAATGCTTTAAAGCTGCAGTTAATGCTTCCGCTCAGCCTTTTACACCCTCATGAAGAGAAAGCACGACAGTACTATTCCAATATTATTTCTCAGCAGAGAGAGAGAGAGAGGACAATCCTTGAAACCTATTTCATGCACAAACCAATCCATCCACTAAGGAAAGGTTCAGGACTGAATTCCCTTCAAAACACATGAGCTAGCAGTTAGAACAAGCCATTTGGGTCAACCACAGGAATGCATTTGAGAAGGGAGTATGTTAGTACCCCCAAAAGAAGATAGATACATGAATATGCCAACTTTGGGATGGTCCCACTGTAAAGTATTTAAACCCGCTGGCTTGGAAAGTATTTGAACCCACCCCTAAACAACACCCCTGATAGAAGCAAAGGTGTCCGGGCCACACCTCGAGCAGTCAGCCCTCGCCAAGGAATTCTTGGGTAACACAGGCTGACAAGGATGCAGTTTGTTATTCAGTCTGTGACAGAATGATTCAGGGGTTTCCAAGAGCAGGAAATGAAACAGACAATGAAAGCTGGAAGAGGATGCTAATGATTCACTACACCAGCCTAGCGATACATTAAGTCTTCTGCAATCAGACGCAGGGCCGGAGCCCACAACATGCTTAGGCTAGCGGAGTGGGATTGGCAGCTATACCATGCTGGCTCTGGGCTCCAGGAAAGCCAGCAGTACAGAGGGACTTTTTCAAGGTCAGAAAGAAAAGAAGGTGGTGAAGGGATGCAAAACCAGCTTGAAAATCTCAAATAAGCCCTCGGTGCTAATTAGCAGCTTTTTGCAGTGTCGATACAATTGCAGCAGTCAGGTGGGCAGTGCAGGAAGGACGCTGGAGGACTCTGCTGAAGTCAAAGATGCTCTTGCACTGACTTACTGCCTTAACAGCCCCCTCTTACTCAATCTAACAGTAGAAACAATTACTCAAAAGGCCTTTTCTAAGGCCAAGCCCACAGTGAGAATCCAGGCAGGAGGAACACTGCAGGGATATCTAGGGCAATAGCAACAAGGGAGGGGAGAACGCTTAGCTCTGAGCTGAGCAATTCATTTGTGATAGTTCAGTCCTGTGCTAAATGCCAGGAGAGGGACTGGCTCACTCAGCACTTTCCAAATAGTTTCTCCCCCGTGCTCCCACCTAGAAGCCCTATTTCGGCAACTGAATCCCAGGAGGGTGCTTTATCCCTCCAGCAAGCATCATAGCACTTACAGCCACACAGGGCCACTGGAATAAGCAGTTTAAGAAAAGGTAAGATGCAGCCAAGAGTTTCATGTTAAAAAAAGGATAATAACAAGCAGGGGAAAATTTAGGCAATGCTACAGGAACTTGAATAGTAAAATCTAATTTAGACTGAGACAGCTATTCCTGGAAAGTGGCAGGAGTCCTATTGTGGAAGGCATTTCAAACTAAGCGGTGCTCATACTTGCCACAGGCAGAAGGGAAGTTAAGGTAGTGTTTCTCTTGGTCTTGGATCCCCAGAATGGGCAGATTGTCCTAAACCAGTAAAATTCTCTGCACTGGTGAACCCTCAGTCATCGAATCACAGAATTGTTTAGGTTGGAAAAGCCTTTAAGATCACCGAGTCCAACCATTAACCCAGCACTGCCAAGTCCACCACTAAATTACGTCCCCAAGCGCCACATCTACACGTTTTAAACACCTCCAGGGATGGTGATTCCACCACTGCCCTGGGCAGCCTGTTCCAATGCTTGACAACCCTTCCAGTGAAGAAACTGACCCTAACAGCCAGTCTAAATGTCCTCTGGTGCTGCTTGAGGCCATTTCCTCTTGTCTTATCGCTTGTTACTTGGGAGAAGAAACCAACACCCACCTCACTACAACCTCCTTTCAGGTAGCTGTGGAGAGCCAAAAGGTCTCCCACTGAGCCTTCTTTTCTCCAGGCTAAACCACCTCAGCCGTTCCTCATCACACTTGTGCTCCAGGCCCTTCACCAGCTCCACTGCCCTTCTCTGGTCCCGCTCCAGCACCTCAATGTCTTTCCTGTAGTGAGGGGCCCAGAACTGAACAGGATTCAAGGTGCAGCCTCACCAGTTGCTTTACAAAGCCATTTGCTGGAGACAGGCAGCCAGCGCGGCCAGAGGAAGAGGGGCAGAGAGCTAGAGCCAGGGCTGCCAACTCCCCACTCCAGCCCCACAGCACTTGGGGGATGCTGCACCAGGACCCCAGCCAGCCCCAGCCCTTCTCCCAACAACTCTCAGACCCCAGATTACAATAGTTCCCACCTACCCACCACATTCCCAGACCACACTTCAGCTGCACCGCGATCTTTGGCTTCCTGACCATGCTCTCTCACCGTGGCTTACCTTGGTTTGCATTTCTATAAATTACAACTCACCTCTATGCCCTGACACTTTCACCCTATGAATGAAGAATCCCTAATGATGCTCTCAGGGATTTTTTGGGGGGTTTGGTTAGTTGGTTGGGTTTAATTGGTGCTTTCATGATCTTTTCCAAGGTGTTTTTTTCCAGGACTTTTCACAGGCTTCTGTTGTCTGGTGTTGTAGAGTCCTTGAAATCATTACAATGATAGGAGCTACCTAAACACTTAAGATAAACCCGATCAAATTCTAAAGGAACACACTGGAAAACAAAACCTATCACTGAGGCCACGGGGATATTTGCCAAAGCATTTCCCATCCCCTTTTCCAGCCTGTTTTCTGCTGGTAAAGCAATTTCTCCTGCAGACCTATGAAGTGCCCGCTAACCGTGTGCCATGTAGCTGTGCAAGCCTCCAGTCATCCAAATTCCTTGCCCTCAAGATTTCTAGGGCAGAGAAATACAGGCGTGTAAACATGAGTCGTTAGCATGCAACCCATGAGTAAGCAGTGGGACACCTTCCATAGGTCACAGCTCCATCTACTGACTTCTTCACAAAATAACAGTGTGAAAACCCTCAGGGAAAGCTGCTGGAAGCAAGTCCCGTCCCTTCGGATCAGGCTTTGGACACACGGCTCTTTGGAAGCATTTAGAATCCCAGCACAGCAACTCAGCCCAAAAGGGAGAAGCCAAATCTCCCTTCTCTGCAAAGAAGCCTCTCTGCACAGCAACACGGCTTGAAACTACAACAGTGGGTCCTCAAATTGTGGTATTTTAGCGTTTCTGGTTAAAACCACTGCAGTGGTTTTAACAGCAGAGTTATTTAAGCAAAGACAACACGTGCTTGGAGTTAAACACTTTGGCAAAGTTAAGGCCCAAGCATAAAAGGGATTTTTAGATTTTGTTTGTTAGATCTGCTGCTATTTGGAGTGTGGCAGCAGCTGAGCACCATGTGATAGGGAAAAAAGATGTAATTTAACATAGAAACCAAGACCAGACCACTGTCACATGTGAAGCTGAGGAAGATCAGGGAGGTGGATAGGGATCACTCAAGCCACATCTCTCACTCTAACCACTATGCCCTTCTTATGTGCACAGAGTATCCCCCTGAACCCATAAAGGAGATTACCCCTCCCATTCACACAGAAGAAACAAGAATAAAGAAAAACATTGCAATGATTTATCTGCCCAGAGGGAAACAGTCTTCTCTAAAGCTCAGAGGAGACCTTGCCCTTGCAAGCCTCTTGTTTGCTGATGAGGGCTGCAGACGAGTGCTGTTTTGCTTACTGGGTTTCATCGCAAAAGAGGCAGAACTGAATCAGAGGGTTTTAATGACTTAAATATGTAAACTCATTTGTCCCAAATAAAAGCAAACTTCAACCAGAAAGCTGCCCACAAGAAAGCTGGATACCACAGGGCCTGGGTTAGAGCTGTCACAAGACTAACAGACACGAGAACTCTCTTCTCTGGCCAGTAGAACAGAAATACATAATACTAACCTTATTTTACAGTCAAAGGGAAGAGCTTAAAATCAGGCTTTAAGCCATTGGTGTGATGCAGATTTAATACCCAAGCTCCCATCACCACACCCTGTACAAACACCATCTTCCAGTAAACTCCACAGCTGAAACCAGCCTGTTCTCCCCAGATCAGGCCCAGGCTCTTCTGTGATTCAAACCCTCCTGTGCATCCATGTCTGAAAAAGGATTGCCCCGCACTAGACTGCATTTTCAAGCCCCCTTCGGCAAAGTACTGGTGCATTCCCAGCCTTAGATCCTTCCAGTTCCCACTCATTTTTCTTCTCTTTTTTAGAGGCATTGGGAGAATGAGAGTCACTTTGATCCTGTCTCCCTGTTCAAAACCAGCAATCACTTCGCTGTTCTCAGCCTGAACAAGACCCTCTCCATAGCCCTAAATCAGGAACTCTAACCCTTAATGAAGCCTAAGGAATAGGGATTAATTCCCCCATCTCAAGAACAGAAGCAAACAAAGACAGGCTCACAGCTTTCCTTGCCTTCCCTCCTCTCGCCTCCTCCTTCCCACCCACTCTCCATGCTTTCCCCGCACACGCAGCATCTGCACACATTCCAAACAGGCAAACAACAACAAAAAGGACAGGACAAATCACCTTATTTTATTCTAGGACAGGGATATATAACTTGCTGCCCAATGGACTCTTCCGATTTGAAACCTGGATTAAGGAGACACTAGCAGCAGATTCTTAGAGGAAGCCAAGCTCTGTGAATTGGAGCTTTATCCACAGGTTTAAGCTATGATCGAGCTCACACACGGATTTTACTGCACAGCTCTTTGCCCTTGGAGTAGCAGATGAAATGCAGTGAAGAGAGAGTCAATTCCCAACCCCATGTGAAGGATGAGAATGGGATCACTGGAAAAGTCACGTGGCTAAAGACTCACTGATGGCTTGTGGAAGACTCCAGGCTTTGCTTACACATCATATTCTGTATTCTGTTCCTTCCATTTTATCACTAGAGACAGTTGCATGAGAAGGGGATCTTTGTTGCTTAGGAGAGCATCTGCTCCCACTGCTTATCCTCCTCCTGAAGTCATAATCTTACGTGACATCAAAATCGTTTCCAGAGCCACCAATTACAGTGTCACAGAGGATTATGACTTCAGGTGTGGAATCTGCAGTAGGAGCAGATGCTCTCTTCAGAGAAAAAAAAGACCAAAAAAACCCTCAAAACCTCCTGTTTTCATGCAAATGTCTCTATTAATAAAATACAAAAGAAGAAAAATAATATGACAGCCAGAACTGTTGCTAAATATAAATATAGTTTTTAACATTTCCATGAGGCATCAGCTGCTCTTTGGAATGTTCCCAGGGTTTAAATTATTAAGAGGTACAGAATGTAGTGACAATCTGTCCACGATAGAGAAAAAGAGGGAGAAAGAACTGCAGAACAGCGTATTTCTGCTCAGGAAGTGGATATTAAGATCTGTGGCACCTCAAAGGGGAGCAGAGAATAAAACTGGGGCCTGTGGATCTGTGGTTCTTTCTAAGGATCCCCAAAGCACAACTGAAATCAACCAAGGAGCGTTTTTACAGCGATGAAGCCCTGTGAAAAACAAACTCAAAGGACCCCTGTCCTATCACAAGGAATTTACTTCGATGTTTCCAACAATCCCCGTCCCAGAAGGACACAGAGGCTTTTAGAGGCAGTAACAAACGATCTCGTGTGCGGTTTGGTAGGTAGCTAATATAGTCATAGGCTCTTCTGGATTTGATCCGCGGGAAGAAGCCAAGTGTAATAAATCAGTTGGAAGCTGGAGGAAGGCTCGGGGGGGGGGAGGAGCAGCCTTTAGGATGCAGTCATAATGCTGTGTGATTTGAAATTTTTATTAGAGCTTAACAGGGCACAGCAGCAGTAGGTGACAAAGAAAACAGAGGGAAGGCGGAGAAAAAGCCTTACAGGAGGAGCAAAAAAGAAATCGTCCAAATGGAAAGTGTGTTGCACGGGCAATATTTTGTGAGATGACTGCCACTACGAGGAGATTTCCAAATGCCAAGCGTAATTAAAAGCTCTCTTTTCAAATGCAGCTCACGGCTCACACACAAACGTTTCCCCACCACGTGAGCCTCAGAACACTGCAAGGGGCCACGCAAAATGCATTTAAGAACTGCCAAACGTGCAAAGGGAGTTTGTACCAATTCTCCCCCCTTCCTCCCCCCCCCCCAAGAAAAACCCTTCACAACAACCCTTTAAAGGCTTTGAATTGCGCTGCCAGGGGATTATCAGTAAGTGACATTTACAAGTGATTAGAGGACAGAGAATTATCTTAGTCACTTGTGGGAAAGGAGGAAAGCTTCAAGGTCAGAGCTCTTCAGTACTTAAAATGTCGGCAGATGTTTTGTTTACCCCCCAAAAGTATCATTTGATTTATAAAGGAGGTTTACATCCAGAACTCAGCTCATGGGTGGGAATGGAATCAAAATGGAATCAAAAATTCATATAAGACCTTCAAATATTTCACTGATTCACTCTTATTAAAATAAGAGGCTAGTTCATGTGCCAAGTGGTTACACAGTACCTATTAGCTTCTTGGAACAAGCGCTCCAAGCCATATAAACCTTGGCAAGCAAAGGAAATGGGAGATAAATCTTCACCAGCTCCAGAAATCCCACATCAACCTCTTTCCGCACTTACCTCCGGACAATAGATTGCTGGAGACTTTTGCAAACGGTAAGAGATTCTCCCATAAACATGTGGCACATGATGACCTCAAGGCAGTTGGCCATGAATGACATCACTGCGTCAGACTGCAGAGTCCCACTCCGGGAGACGATGCAAAGCCGCTGGAGAGAGGAGCAGTGACTCAGTGCCTGGAAGAACTGGGCGCCCGCACAGAAGTACGGCTGTTCCAGCCTGCAGGAATAAACAACAACAACGAGTCAATGGCTAATTCAGCCTTGGGCTGCTTGTAGACAAGAGGGGAGACAGCATGTTCATAGGGGGGCTGGCAAATGTAGAGCAATCGGTGTCCCCCAGAGCCTGTTTCATTTATAGGCACAATAACCTTCTACTAGTGCTTGTGCCAGCAGCATGGCATAACAAACCCAACTTTGCAAGCTCAGACCTCTTGCTTGGTGGTTGTCTTGAATGGTGTGTGCTAAATGACAAGCACACAAATAGGCAGAAAGGCCCTAAACTGCAGAATTCCAGGAGTAACCGTGGTTCTGCAAGTTTTCCACAAAGCGTGTTGGGTAAGATGCTAGGTCTGAGCAGTAGATCCATTCTGGTCTTAGGATAAGCCTGGCTTTTGCTACCTGACATCTACCAAGCAGTTGATGTGGATTTAGGGACTTACTGCTGCAGTGCACCAACACTGATCAAACTGGTCATATCTTCATGCCTAGAGAGAAGCAGGCATCAAAGTTCCCAATGCACACGTTGTCATGCAGAATTTGGGCCTCTGAGCCAACAGAGTGACCACAACCAGCCCTCCCTGGTCAGAGGATGGCAAAGGATCAAAGCTACTGCTCTCCTGGAGGAATAACCATCATCAATTCAACCTTTATCTTAAACACTTCATCCAGAGAAGAGAGACAGCATCCTCTATCATGGCCATCACAATCTTATGTCACAGCCCAGAACAGGACAACAAAATGACACGGTGAAGCCCCACCTGACCAACAAGGGGTCCGTGCTTTAACTAGCAGCATAACTGGATGATGCCCTCACAGAAACCAGTCTGCAGAGCTGATGACACCAGGAGAGTACATCTGCTTAGTGCAGGTTTACTACAGGGCCTCTGAGCACTTGGGAATCCCAGTCATTGGGTCAGCAAGGCCAAGAGCCCCAAGAAGGTTAATCCATTAGGTGATAACAAGATGCTGGTCCCAACCTGAACTGGATAATCTCTGCACAGGCTTTTGTAGTATGCAGGGGTATCTCAGCAACTTAATCCTGTTAGTTGATAAATTCTGTTTTAGAGCCTCAACCTGTGACTGCTGGTCAGGTAGCATTGCCTGAAGAGATCATAACAGCTTGTGAACACTTTGGGTAATAACTTCAAACCACTTCAGCCACTTCCAAGTTTTCAACAGCATTATTGTTCCCTCATAAGTTTAGGACAAAAAGCACAGAATCTCTTGTAACCTCCCTGCAGGTTTCTAGGTTAAACTCTGCGATGTGACAGCCACACTTGCAATGCTGCCTTTCATTCGCTAGATGACAATGTTGCTTTGGAATAGCCCCTTAAACTAGTTTCTGAGCCTGGAAAACGGGGAGGGCAAAAAAAAAGAGTAGAAGCAGCAGAGAATTAGTCAAACGAAAAGGAAACGACATTATCAGGAGGAAGTGCTAAACATTAAAATCCTCTTAAATCTATATAAAACCTTAGACTTTACTCGGGGAAGAACAATGACAGCTTACATGGAAACGCCTGGATGTTACAAGGAAACACCCTTGTTGGTCTTTTATTCAAGGCTCTGTGCTGCCTCCCATCTTTGTCACTCTTGGCCTCCATTTCAAAGTCTCTGGGAACTGCAGGGTTTAGACTGAATGAAGCAACACTGCACACCCAAACCTCCTTCCCCAGATCTTACTTCTTCCATGGCTATTTAGTGTCCTGAAGGTTAAAGAGACATGCAACAGACCCAAACCATTAAGCAACTGAATTTCCATCTCTCGAACGAGAGACCAGCGCACTCCCTGCCTGTTATAAATGGGGAGTGGTGGAAAATGAAAATCCTCCTGAGGTGTTTTAGCCACCCTGGCTCCCTTCACTATTGCAATGGATCAGGAACACACACACAAACACCAGTTTCAGCTGATGAGCAATGATTTTAGTCACTCTGGCTTTGCGATCACAGGAGTGACTTTGCTGTTACTACTGTTATTTTAGACCCATTTGTGAACAGAGGATGACAACAGGACTGACAGGTCTAGCAGTTTCACCAACAGAAGCTAATTTAGGGGAAAAAAGAAGGAAAAAACATCTTTCTAATGCAGTAACGTTTGTGTTCATGCAGACTGGTGCAAGGAAACCATCACAGTTCATGCACATTTTGCCTGTGAAGCTCCTTTGTGCACCCTTTAGGAACAGATCCTTTAAATCCTGCCAGGAGAGAAACACCAACAGGACAAACTCTAGATCTGGAATGTTTTCAATACATTATTGAAAAATAAAAAAACAAAGAGGCAAGATTTTAATAGAAACCAAAGGCAGAAAAGTATCTCGTTGGGAAACCTAAGGAGAACTCTACATTATGTAGACATTGCAGGAGACTCGATGTATGTGTACTCAACAGTCAGCAAAGGCTTGTGGTATTTAACCTAGCCCTGACAGGCTGCTAGCTCCCAAATATGCAGCATCCACTCTTCCTTATCTAAAAGGAAGGCAGTTGCAGCACAGAGACTTTTTTTGCTCTTAAAACCCTGGTTAAAGGGCATATCTTCAACCCTCAAGGACAGCATATGCTGCTTTCCTGTCCTCCATGGGTCAGGAAGGAAAATACCCAGTTTTCAAGCCATTGCAGCTACTTTTGACCAGAACAGGAACACTAGCCACAAACAAACCATTTCTGGAGATGCACAAACAAAATGTAGATGTTCAATGGCAGCCCCTCACCTGAGATCTCTCAAACACTTGCAGTGTTTCAGCATGTCCATGAGAGCAGACATATAGACCATTTTCCCCATCATGCCCAGGTTGGCCAAGGAAAGAGTCCGCAAATGCTGGCACTGCAATCCAATGTTAACAAGCCCAGAGCCAGTGAGGATATTTGGCAGTTGTGCTAAGGTGAGGCTCTGCAAGTAAGTCAATTGGCTAATGGCAGCCACCTCTGAATCCCCGACACTTTGTGCCCGGACACAAGGAGGCAATGAGTTCCTAATTGCTGGCTCGTTGCGGGGCATGGCAGAGGAAAAACTAGACCCAATGATTTCCAAGGTTTCCAAATACCGGAGGCTTCCCATCAGAGCCCAGAACACCGAAGACTCTATCTTCTGATTTGCCTGGTCTGCTAAGTTCCTCGGATATGTCTGTATCCCGATCCGAACTTTCCTTCCAAAGGTTTGGGGCACCAAATTAGACACTGTGGGAGGCTTTTCCACGTTTGCAGCAACATCTGTGATGGAGCAAACCGGTAGTGCTAATGAGAGCAGGTGCTTTAGCCTGGACAGAAGCTGGCACAAGTGATTCCCTATGCTTTCTGAGCTGTGGTGGTGAGCTGCAGAGAGGTTGAGGTGTCTCAGGTTGCAGCAAGACACTACCAGGCTTTCCAGAATGCTACTGTCAATGTCATCTTCTGCTTTTCGAAACAAGGACTCTGGAGCCAGACAGTGAACGCAGCCACTGAGATTCAAACTGGTCAAGCTTTTAAGATCCTTCCCACCATTAATAACTCTCTGGATCAGGTGGCCACCAGATAAGGTGCATCTGCTAAAGCTGAAGTAGAAAGGGTTGTTGAACTTCAAGTGTTGCAGGAGCCCAGAGCCGTTAATCCAGGCTTTGGGCAATTGTAAAGCATCCAGACGTACATTTCGAGCCATAGAGTCCAGGAGGTTTTTAGTGGCTCCCGTCTCTGCAAAGCTACCGGGAGCAGAAATAAGGAAGGCGTGAAGGTTCTCAGGTGTCCGATCACTCAGCACCGCCAAGTACAGCCTCACCACCTCCTGGTTAACATAGCCAGGAGCCAGCCTGGCATAGAACACCCGCAGGTTCTGGTAATGGGGCACATTGCTCTCACCTACCATTAGCTGCCCAGAGAGCATAAAGCCTTCTCGTGAGCGATCCAGGATCTCAAAGTACAGCAGCAGTTTCTCAAGGCTAGTGCAGCACGGGACGACACCGTACGACGGCGTGTAAAGGGTTTGCTTCAGTTCTGAGACACGGCTCAGAGTGGCCTTACACTCACTGCTTAGCTGGCTGGCATCGAAGCCCGGATTGACATCTATGGCCAGGGAGTGCAGGTGCTGGAGCGTGGACAGCATCTTTGAGAGGCGGAGGGAGGTGATGTGGCACCCGGACAAGTTCAGTTTTACCAGGTTCTTGCATCGTGTGACATGATCAATAGTGGAGCTGGGCAGCCAATAGCACCCAGCCATGTTCAGCTGGTAAATCTCCTTCCCGATATCCCTCATCAGTTGCTTCACTTTGTCTTTGTTTACCTGTACTCAAACAAAACCACATTCAATGAGATATACACGGCAATGGTGTTTACTGACTCAGTTTCCCCATCTGAAGATAGGGATAAGAGTGGTTAGCACTTAAGATTATGTGGCTCATCCAAGTTTTGGGGCTCTAGCATAGTCTAAGAATCATTATACTGCTGGTAGCTGGCTTAGTCTGCCATCCTTTAGATTCGTAGTCTCTGCAGTTCTGCAGGACTGACTGTGAGGCCAAATCTGTTCAGCAGCTGATAGTGGACTGGAAAATCACCTCCATTTTCTAACAGCAAAGCTATTTCAGCAGAACTAGCCATCTATGGAAACTCAAATTGAAAGAAGAACGTTTCCATTCTCCTCCATCCAATTTCCTCTTTTGGAAATGAGTAAGAGAGGCTTCCCCTCGCCTGCACTTGGTGATACAGTCCTTATAAAATGTATCACCCTTCATTCCCAAGCCTTATTTCTGCTATAACACATATACCATTTCTGGCTTAGCTGACTGCATGCCTGACAGCAATATGTAGACTTGTTTTTGTACATCAACATGGAAAATGTACTTGGAGAAAACGGTAACTTTACACAACCACAGCAACAAATGGGAAGTCACATTTACCTTCATTTTAGCTTCCAGAAACACAGAGAAGATAGGCTTCACTGACAGTATTTTATATAACTAAGGGAGCACAGAGCTGTTCTAACAAAGCATTCCAGAAAACAAATGCTTTTATAGAACAGTTTACTGTTTATTTGATTTCAGAGATCAAGAGCAGTTCATTTACACACTGGAAAGTTCTACTTCTTGGCATTTTTTCACAAGTCAGATTTGTCTCCACAGCTAACGGAAGCAGCAAGCTGCTCTCCCCACCTTATAGTCTTTCTGAAGTAAAACCGTATGTGTTAGACTCTTGTCAAGGCAAAGCGTTGCGAGTTTCCTGCAGGTTTTCCTGACGTTCAGGACAAGGTCTGTGCAAGGGACGTAGCTGAGGATGTGCAAAAGGATCTCATCTGAGAACTCCATCAAATTGACACCATTACTCTCCTCCTCGCTCTCCCCACTTATAATCTCCTGTGGGGGCAAGAAAAAATAAAAGAAAAAGAGAACAATAAAAGCTATTAGCTCAGGAACTTCAGCAAAGCTTGTGAGAAAACATACCCCCAGTCTTATAAGGATTTATTAAGTGAGACAAAACAGAAACGCCGGAATCTTTAAGTACTTCCATCTGCATGAAGAAACCAAAAGCTTTCCCTTAGAAGACAATATGGAAGCAGTGCAAAACTTCACACAAAGCCACAGTACCTTCACTTGCTCTTTCATTGCTGGCTACTTTAGAATGAGCTGAAAAGACATTTATATTCATTCCACTTTTGCCACTTACTTTGCAATTGGAAAAGCGACCGCCCCCGATTCTTTTCTATATATAACACAGCAGCCCCTTCCTACGTCCTTTCTCTAAGTGCCATCCATTTCAATAACCTTAAGAGCTATAAAACCATAAATATATATATATTTATACACACAAAACTGCAATCCAGCACCAGATCAGCTATAACTCTTCTGCAACATGCTCTACACCTTAGCCATACAAAGCCACACAACTGGGCTCCAAAGGGGACACAAGAGCCCCTCTGCTCCTCCATACACCCCATGCTCCTTTCCCTCAACACCGGGGTGACAAGAGGCACCCACCAACAGCACCCCAAACCCTCCCATCACCACCTGACAAGGTGATGGGGTGCTTGCTGCTTTGTGCAGGGACTAGACCACCCCACCATGATGACAGCAGTTTTGGGGGCATTTGGGACTTTAGCACCGCCTTTACTAAAGCACAAAACGTAATTAAAGCACACAGTGGCATTAATGCCATGGCGTCTCCTAACGGGAAGGGGGGAGCTGGTCCCACCTCGCAGCCCCTGTAAAACCCCTGCCCAGAGGAAGGGGATAACGGGCGCCAGTCCCCAGCCCCGTTAGGAACCGGCTCCCCGAGGCCTCCCCACGCCGCCGGGGCCGGGCCCCGCGGGGAGACAGAGACCGCCGGCACCTCCGCGGCCCACCGCCGCCATGGGAGCCGCTCACCGGCTCCAGCCTCGCCCCCATCCCTGAGGCGGCGCCGGCTCCCTCAGCCCCAGCGCACGGAGCCGGCGGCAGAGGACGAGCCCCGGTTAACGGCGCTCCGAGGGGCGGAGGGGAGAAGCGGAGGGCAAGAAGCGCTCCCACCCCGCCTCACCTCTCCGGAGCGGAACATGGCGGCGGCCGCGCGGTCCCGCCGCCGCCGCCGCTGCCTCCCCCGGGCACCGCTCAAACCGGCCGCGTCCCGGCCTGGCTCCCCGCCGGCCCGGCCGCCTCACGGCTCTTCCGGCGCTGCCATGACCCGCCTTCCGGGGCCCGCCTCACCCCGCGCCGCCACCTTGAGTGTGGAAGATGAAGGAGGGAGGCGACAGCCGCTGTTGGGCGCCATCTTGAGAGCGGCGGCGCCATGATGGGAGCGGCGGGGCCGTGATGGGGGCTCCTTGAGGGCGCTCTGTGGTAGCGAAGCCCGGGCTGCAGCAGGCTGGCTCCCTCGCCTCTGCCCCGAGGCCACCAGTGATCACCGGGGACGGCAGGAGCCGCTGACTCAGCCCGCGGAGCCCTGGGTCGGCTCCCACAATGTAAATGCACGCTGTGAGGTGCCGCGGGCACTGCAGAGGCAGAGGGAGCCCCGCTGCGTTAGCACCCTGGTTTTCCATTGAGATTAAAGTATTTGGGAGAACAATCCTCTCCTGGATCACGCTGTGGGTTGGAAGGAGCCGGGGCATGGAGGGCAGGACATGATGAGCACTGCATGGGTTGGTGCTAACAAAAGGGGCTGCAGGTGCCACCCTTTCATAGAATCATAGAGTCACAGAATGGTTTGGGTTGGAAAGGACCTTAAGATCATCCAGTTCCAACCCCCTGCCATGGGCAGGGACACCTCACACTAGACCGTGTCACCCAAGGCTCTGTCCACACTGGCCTTGAACACTGCCAGGGGTGGAGCATTCACCACTTCCTTGGGCAACCTGTGCCAGTGCCTCAGCACCCTCACAGTAAAGAACTTCTTCCTGAGATCTAACCTGAACTGCCCCTGTTTCAGTTTGAACCCATTACCCCTTGTCCTATCACTACAGTCCCTGATGAAGAGTCCCTCCCCAGCATCCTTGTAGCCCCCTTCAGACACTGGAAGCTGCTCTGAGGTCTCCACGCAGCCTTCTCTTCTCCAGGCTGAACAGCCCCAACTTTCTCAGCCTGTCTTCATACGGGAGGTGCTCCAGCCCCTGAACATCCTCATGGCCTCCTCTGGACTTGCTCCAACAGCTCCATGTACCTTTTATTTTGAGGACACCAGAACTGTACACAATACTCCAAGTGAGGTCTCACGAGAGCAGAGTAGGGGGCAGGATCACCCCCTTTGACCTGCTGGTCACGCTTCTTTTGATGCAGCCCAGGATGCGGCTGGCTTTCTGGGCTGTGAGCACACACCGAAGCCGGCTCATGTTAAGCTTCTCATCAACCAACACCCCAAGTCCTTCTCCGCAGGGCTGCTCTGAATCTCTTCTCCACCCAACCTGTAGCTGTGCCTGGGATTGTCCTGACCCAGGTGTAGGACCTTGCACTTTTCCTCAAAGGAAAAGCCTAAATACAAACTTATTGGCTTCAGGTTCACTGGTCATGTGTGTAACAACCATCAACCAGGGTTTTAACCAGGTTAAATGTTGTACCTTTGGCATTGCTGAAGTGCAGAAGTCATCCAGGGCTGCTGCGAGCACACACAGCAACATCCAAGGGGAGCAGCTGGCTCAGCACTGTTGCTGTTAGCTCCTCATCCCACATCTCAAGTACAGACAGGACCGGAGCGCTGGAATTTCCAGTTACGTGTGTGCTTCAGGAATTCTGTTCATAGAAAATGTGTTTTAAAGATGACCCACGAAGGAAGATGAATGGGTTGCTGCTTTGCTTCTCGAGTGATTGTTGCCATTTAAGGCCATGAATGATGAGGGGTAGATTGGGGGTTTCGCTTAGAAATAGCAAGTGCCTCAGGTTTTGATTGCCTGTTTTGCCTGTGAGAAGGCTCTGGAGTTGAAGAGGAAAACCCCTCTTAGCCCTTAGATGAGGGAGAGCCTCAGCAAGAGAACCTGTACCTGCTTTGTTTGTCATGTGTTTCACTCAGTAATGACAAATCCGGAGGCCCTTCAGTCAAGACCAACTTGTTTGACATCTGGGAAAAACACCAACCTACCATATTCGCAGTCATCAGAGAGACGAGGGTGGAGGAGACCTGCATTTCCAATGCAAATGGCACATAAAATCATCAGCGAGGCCCATAAGCAGAGTAAAAGCCGTACCCAGAGAGCCAGATCTGCTGCAGCAGCCTGCGTTAGGACCAGCCATGGATTCCCTCCAGCCCTGGGGCGTACACGGACCAGACAGCAGTTGGCAACCCTGAATAGGAACTGGGAACAGAGATAGGTGTAAGAACCTCCTGAGGAGAAACCAGGCTCGCAGCAGTTTGTAAGAGGAGCTGCACTTGGACTTATGATCCACCAGTGTGGTGGTGTAGATAAGACACGGAGGTTGAACACAAGGCAGCAGCAGGACATCAGATGGGCGGTAAAGGAGGAATTAAATGAACAGCTACACCAAACTGTGGCATTTCTCTTGATGGTCGCTGGGAGGTGGACAGCTGGTGAGAGGAGAAACCCTCCCTGCTTTGCCATGCTTCAGGAGCACTTCTCAGTGTGGGCACTTGGGAACCCTCTTTGAAGATGGGTTCAGTTAGCCCAAAGAAGGCAGGTACATTCCATGCTGTCCCATTCCAGGAGGGCAACCAAATTAATGCTATTCTCAAGATATTTTGCTCTGTGTAAGACAAAATTTCTTCTGTTCAAGGCCAGATTGACCTGGGGATTTTGTATTTTTCACTTGGAAAGTCTTGGGTTTCCAAGTAAAACCCAAGTTTCTGATTCTTCTTAAGACTGACACAGCCTGGACATCTCATCTTGTCAGCATGACTAAAGCCCAGCTAGACCACAGTGGCCAGAGCATTTGGTATGCTTGGGTGAACTGCTAGCTCCACTGCTGTGAGTGATTTTCAGTACTTGATATGGTTTAATACCCTAAGGCCTGCTAAAGTAGATTACAGATGGATATAACACAAGTCAGAGTAGGCTCCAGGACAGCAATCCTCCTGCAAGGACTAACTTCAAAGACCTTCTGCCCCAAGCACAGCCCGTACCCACAGTCCCATCCCCGAACTGGTATCTCGGAAAGCCCATTTTCTGACGCTTTGTACACTTCGAGGGGACTTCTGCAAGGAGGCCAGTTTTGTTTCAATGCTTTGGGATTTCCTGGGACTTTTGCGTGCTGGCACCTCTCCTGCAGCAGCACACACTCGCTAACAGGAGAACAGGACCCCCCCTTAGCTGGGCACCATTTCTGTTCAACACTCCCTGACACGACCAAGAGACAATGAGGCCCTTTAGGGCTAAATCCCGAGAGCCACAAGTGTCTCCTTTGCCAAGGACATTACTAATTCCTGGCGGTGGCTTGATTCCATAAGCGGCTCAGCAAGGTGACTTTCCAGGTCACCAGCTAATTAGAGGTGAAGTGCCAGTGACTGTCTCCAGCAGGAGTGAAAGTTGGGAGCTCTGGGGGAAGAAAGGGCATAAAACATGTTTACTCAGCTCCTTTGAGCTGAGCCAGCTCCCTCCAAGCAGCCAAAGGGCAGCGAGAAAGGGCTGCGGTGGATCTACAGCCCAGTCCCGCCGTCTGCAGCCTGAGAAATCCCAGTACATCACCAGTGCTGACCCAGACAGGGGGACACGCTCAGTCTGGCCCATGGGTGGCTGTTTTAAACCTCCCCGTCTCCCCACAACCCCTGGCTGTCTGTGCTGGAGAGGAGGAGGAGGAGGAAGTAGCCAGGGGACTGATTATTCCCTACACATCTTCTCCTTTGAGTCTTGCCTGTGGTTGGTGGCTTCAAGAGTCAGGACACAGCTAAAACACCCTTCCTGTGACAGGCATTTCCCCACCTCTGTGACACAGCAAGGGATAAACCGAGCCCTCTGAAACACAGAGAAACTGTGCTTACAGACAGATCCCCTCTCTCCCAGTGTCTGGTGTTCCTGAAAGGAAACCACTCCAGGCTCCCCCCTGCTCGCTGGAGTTGGGAGCAGTGAGTAATGCTTGCAGGCTTCCCTGCCCGGCACCACATTCTTTTCTCCAGCATGTAATGGCCCAGAGGAGGAATAAACCGAGCCTTGCTGGAGCAGCCTGCAGAGTAGCTGTGCACACCACGGCCTTGTGCTGAAGAGGCATCGGGAAGCGCTGTGAAAGGCTCAGCCTTGATTTACTGGGGGGCTGGTTGCCTGGAACAGCAAGTGGAATGGGGATAAAGGAGAAAAAACACCCAACAAAGTGTTAACTCCTCACAGAAAGCCTCGCCTGCAGTGCTCCAAAGCATGAAAATCACCCCAGATCCCCTGTGCACCAGCCCATCACCTGTCCTCTCCCCACATTTCTGCCCCTCTGAGCTCCTCTTGGCCCCCAGTGTTTTGCTGCTGTGTGGTTTCTCCCTCAGCACCACCATCATCTCTTCGGTTCTTTAATGTCTGAACACATTTTTCCAGGTTGAGCAGGGACCATTTCAGGGAGGGCTGAAGAAAGGCGCCCCATTTCCCTACCGCCATCATCTCTTCTTGCCTCCTGGCCTTTTTCCTGCCCTGCTCCCACCAGCTCCCTCCCCAGGAGCTGCCATTGCCTCCTCCTTGCTCTGCTTCCCCAAGACCTCAGGTTATAAGCCCAGTTTGGGCCTTGCTTCAACCTGTTTCATCTTCCTTGTTGCAAACTGGTGCTTCCAGTAACTCATCTGCCCAGCCCAGTGTCTGCACCTACAGCCCTGCCAGGCTCCTACTGCACTCAGGAGAGAGGCTGGGGACATGAAGGGCAGAAACCGGCAGGTCCACCCTGAATACAGCACAATGCTGGAGCAGGATCAGGCCAGGCAGAGGATTAAAGGGCCAATGGAGCCTTTCATGTGCTGTGAGCATGACACAATCACAGCCATTAGCTCTTCAAAGGCAGGCAGGTTGGAGGAGCCCAAGAAGCCAGCACGCCTGTGAGCAAGGCTCCAAGGTCTGGTCTGCCTGAGCTGGCAGTGCACTGTGTCACCTGGCTCTGATCTCCCTGCTCTCTGACCTGGTTCTCTTTGGCCCCTCTGTCTCCTCCCTCCCACAGCAGCAGCTCCAGCTCCCAGGGCACGCAGGCTTTGCTGGGCTCCTAGCTTCATGAGAGTCCCCGCTGGGCTTCTGAACCTTCTGTAACGCTTCACTCTTGGTTGGTGGATCCAGTTCTCAGGCAGGTCATGGAGCTGCGGGTGCCCTGCAAGAGCTTCCTCCCTCCCTCCCCACACCCTTTTCCCAGCCCCACCCTGTGGCCCTGACTCTCGAGTCATTTTCCACTTCACCAAAGACTTTCTCTTGCTTTCACCTGAAAGCTGCTCCACCCAGGAAAGCAGTGCAGGAACACGAGTCTCCCTGCCCCAACCCCAGCCTCCCTCCAGGGGCAGAGCAGGACACACTCAAGCACCAGCTGCATGAAGAGGGGACATTGCCGCATGGAGGGCTGCAGACCGGCCACAGCAGCCACCACCCCACTGCCTTTCACAAGGCCAAAGCATAGGGCATCAGCCAAACCCCAACAAAGCCAGCTCCTCACCTCCCAAGTGCTCCCGAGCCCTGTGCTTTGGCAGGCTCAGCTCTCCCCCCCCTCTATCACCATGCCCCATGTGGGCTGTACACCACATCCCCAGCTCCCACCCCACCAGATAGCCACCCTCTGGAGCCTGGTAAAGCAAGATGAGCAGATGTAGTAACCGCCAAACAGCAGCGTGGAATAAAGAACCAACAACCAACACGGGTCGAGCCTCTATGGTGTGCACTTTTATTTGAACTGGTCTTAAGTCAGTGTACAGGTAGCCCCTCCCTCCCCCGCGTACTGGCACCGCTTCTCCTATAGACCCTGCGGGGGACTGTAAAGCCTTCATTCACATCTATCACTGGGGAACACAGCCTGCTTTGCTTGACAAATCGAAGAGAAAAAAAGGATCAAGTGTGTTTTGTTTTTAAGGCGGAAAGATACAAAAAGACACTTGTTGGGTTACATAATTTACAGACAAGCAATTATAACCTAACACCAGTAACTGGCATCGGCTCCCTCCGAGCTGGGCTGCTGCCTTCACAGAGGCGAGTAACTTCCTGTAACAATGCATTAGAACAATATTTGGAATGACTATTAAAAAAAGAAACAAATGTACAATCAAAGTCCTCAGATGCATTGTAGAACTTTGGGGGCGTTCGCTCCAACATGTTTTTTTTTGTTTTAAAGACTGCTGCTGACACCTTCCACCGTTCCAGTTTTTTAATCCTGAGTCAAGCGCCAAAAAAAAAACAAATAAAGCCATGCCAATCTCGTCTGGTTTTTATGCGCATTTATGGGTTTCATTTCATCACAAGGGTGTGGGTGTTGGTAACAGTCCGGTTTAGAAGCATTTGCGGTGGACAATGGAGGGTCCGGATTCATCGTACTCCTGCTTGCTGATCCACATCTGCTGGAAGGTGGACAGGGAGGCCAGGATGGAGCCTCCGATCCAGACAGAGTACTTGCGCTCAGGTGGGGCAATGATCTGCAGGAAGAGAAGGGATCGATCAGATGCACAGGGTCAGACTGCACCCACTGCCCACATGTGGCCGGGTGACACACAGCTGCCCAATTCCCACATCCAGCCCCGGCCGAGATCCCATGAAGCGCCAACAGGCTTAAACACAACCTCACCCACCCACCTCCCTTTGCACAGGCTGTATTTACACTGATCCCATTACTCATGTGGTTGGGTGGATGCCACCTTGTCCAGAGCGAGGCCATTTAGGCTGCCCCAGACAGAGAGGCACACTTGCTGCTCCAGCAGGAGTTCCCCTTTCCTCCCTCTACCCACAGCTGTGCATTTCAGCATCAACAGGGCGCAGAGATGTTCCCCTTCCTCCATCCTACCTTGATCTTCATTGTGCTGGGTGCCAGGGCTGTGATCTCCTTCTGCATCCTGTCAGCAATGCCAGGGTACATTGTGGTACCACCAGACAGCACTGTGTTGGCATACAGATCCTTACGGATATCCACATCACACTTCATGATAGAGTTGAAGGTAGTTTCATGGATACCACAGGACTCCATACCTGTGAGGAACAAGCGGTCTCCAGTCAGCAAGTGCTCAGACACAGCCAAGGAATTACTATGGACAACCAAGAGCCCCTCTGCTGGGAAAGCACTACAAAACCATGGCTCTGACAAGCCCAACCTCCTGCTCTGCTGTCCCACATCCCTCAGCTTTCAGCTGCATGGAAAGCAAAACTAACTGGTGGGCCAGCAGTTATGGACCAGCAGTAACACGGGAACTCACTGCCATGGTCTCTGGGTCACCCTTTACAGAGCAAACATTGAAAGGCAGAGGGTATCCTAGAAGAGCTTGACTTACCCAAGAAAGATGGCTGGAAGAGGGCCTCAGGGCACCTGAACCTCTCATTGCCAATGGTGATAACCTGGCCATCAGGGAGTTCATAGCTCTTCTCCAGAGAAGAGCTAGAGGCAGCTGTGGCCATCTCCTGCTCGAAATCCAGAGCGACGTAGCACAGCTTCTCCTTGATGTCACGCACGATTTCTCTCTCGGCTGTGGTGGTGAAGCTGTAGCCTCTCTCTGTCAGGATCTTCATGAGGTAGTCCGTCAGGTCACGGCCAGCCAGATCCAGACGGAGGATAGCATGGGGGAGGGCATAACCTTCATAGATGGGCACAGTGTGGGTAACACCATCACCAGAGTCCATCACAATACCAGTGGTACGACCAGAGGCATACAGAGACAACACAGCCTGGATGGCTACATACATGGCTGGGGTGTTGAAGGTCTCAAACATGATCTAGGGAGAGAAAAGAAGAGGTTGAGCCAACAGCAAAAATCAAACCACAACACTGGGTTTCTTGCTACAGGTCTACACCAAGTCCATGCAAGTGGTTTTACATCTGTCCCTAAGTAAGAGTCTTCACTCCCACTTGAAGTCCATGCTCATCTTGCTTGCTCTCCACCCACACCTGCCAGGTCAGAGCCTGAGCAGGGACACCACCACCCAAGACCCATCCACATGTCACAGCAAGGAACAGAATGAATGCCAAGTAACTACAATACAGTCACTCAAGGTTGGTAAATGGATTAGTTTCTAGTCAGAAACAGCAGTTAGACAAGTTGCTAGTTCAGTCTCAGAGAAAGCCAGCTTAGAAGAGCAAACAAAACCTGTCAAGGTCCAGCAAAGAGGAGACTCAGGTCAGGAAAGGAAAACCCTGTAAAGATGTCAAAAAGGGAGAACAGTGGTGAAGGAGGACAGAGAACAACATGGAAGAGGAGAGCTGGCCTGCAGCAACATCTGCTGTAGCTCAAAGCTCCAGAGCTCTACACACCTGTGTCATCTTCTCTCTGTTGGCTTTGGGGTTCAGGGGAGCCTCTGTGAGCAGCACAGGGTGCTCCTCAGGGGCTACTCTCAGCTCATTGTAAAAAGTGTGGTGCCAGATCTTCTCCATATCATCCCAGTTGGTGACAATGCCGTGTTCGATAGGGTACTTCAGGGTCAGGATACCTCTTTTGCTCTGGGCTTCGTCACCAACATAGCTGTCTTTCTGGCCCATACCAACCATCACACCCTGCAATACAAAGAATAAGCAGTGAGTAAACTGAACGGTAAGCACCCCACTGGGGGATAACTGCTTTTCTCAAAGCCCAGTCTCCAACTACCATCCCTCTACTGCCCCGCTCCATCAATATATGTATTCAGGCAACTACAACACACACTGCACACCGCAGCTTTACAGGAGGCTGTATTCCCCCCCAGCTGTGCTGCAGCACAGAAACCTCTTGTGTTACACAGCCAAATAAAAACGCTTTTTGAAGCCCAATGCCTGTAAGGGAACCACCTCTATGAAAACCTCATCTCTTTTATCTATTAACATGCACCCATGCCACCTACCTGATGTCTGGGGCGACCCACGATGGATGGGAAAACAGCACGGGGAGCATCGTCCCCGGCGAAACCGGCCTTGCACATACCGGAACCATTGTCAACAACGAGTGCGGCAATATCATCATCCATGGCTGGCTGTGGAAGAAGAGGAAGGGAAGGTAGGTGAGCATCGCGGGTCACACAGCAGCCGGGGAAGGCAACGGCGGGCGATGCCTCCAAGGCCTTTCCCCACCCATTTCCTTCCTGCCGGCGCAGCACCGCTTCACCCTCCGTCCGCTAGAGGGTGCGCCGCCCGCCAGGCTGCGGCGCTGCGCGGGAGCGGGACAAAGGAAGTCCCCGCGCCCGCTCGCGTTATTACCATAAAAGGCAATGGATGCAGCGCGCCGCGCCGCGCCCGCCACCAGCGCTCGGGGGGACGCCGGCGGCCGCCGCTGCCCCGCCCCAGCGCCCCGCCCCGGCCAGCGGCGCCCAGCGCCTCCGCACGCACAGCCCCGGGGCAGAGCGGCTCTGCGCGGCCGCCCCGCACCACCGCCACGGAGGCGAGGATTAGATCCGGGGGGTTACACAACTGCCGCCCGCCCCGCGCCTCCGACAGCGCCCGCTTAATCCGCTGGCAACGACTGGAAGAAGCGGGGGGGTGAGAAGCGGGCGGCACATGTGCCAGCCCCGCATGGGGCAGCCTGGGAAGTGTAGTCGCCGCCGGAGCGGGCAGCCTGGCCGCGCAAGGGCACAGCCGCGGCAGCCTTTCCCTTCCTCATATCCCCCCCCCCTTCTTCCCGCAACCCCTCCGCACGCAGCTTTTGTTCCGCTTCAGCACCTCGCCCTCCGCAGGGGGAGCCACCCCCCACCCCTGCAACAAAACCCCACCGCGGCCGTCTCCATGTGCCCGGGCAGGGGAACCGCGCCCCTCCCCAGCGGGGGGCGCCGCCCCCCGGCCCAGCCGCGCTTCAGCCCCCCCCCACCCCTTCCCCACTGCCGGCTGGGGGAGGGGGCAGCGCGGAGCAGACAAAGCCCCGCGCCCCGTTCTCGCCCCCCCGCCGCTCCCAACAGACAATAGCCGCGCTGCCTACTCCCCCCGACCGCCAGCAATCCTCTTAAGAGGCGGATTAACCCCATGGGCAAGCAGGGGGGCAGCCCCCTGCCCCTCAAGCAGCGCCCCACAGCCATTATTAACCCGCCATTTCCTTTTCATACCCCTCTAAACACCGCACAGCGCAGCAGACCGGGCTCCCCCACCACCCCCCCTTCAGCAAACAAAGGGCTCCCTGAGAGCGAGCGCACCACCATTCCACCCAAGCCTGAATTGCAATTAATAACATCACCGATTTAACGGCGGAGCACGGAGAGGACCCCCCCCCCCGGTCCCGCTCACCTTCGGGGTGTTGCGCGGTCGGAGCGAGGCGGCGGCAGTGGCGGGAGGAGCGGGCGGCGCGCGACAAAGGCAGGCAGAGCTCGCAGCGGCTCCCGCCCGCTGACCAGACCCGGCTTTTTATAGGGCCGCCGCCGCCGCCGCCTCGCCATAAAAGGAAACTTTCGGAGCGCGCCTCTCTGATTGGGTCCCTGACGCCCCGCCCCGCCTCGTGCCGCCCCGCCTCTCCCCGCCCTGCATCGAGAATAATGGCGGGGGGTTGGGAGGTGGATGGTTTATGGGGGGGGGGCGGGTGCGTGTGTAAAGGGATCGGGGTGTGTGTGTGCGGGGCGGGTGCGGGGAGCACCCCGCGTTCTATCCGCTGTGCTGCGGATCGGGCTCGCTACCTCCATACTCACCCCCTTCTAAGCGGGGGGTCGCGGCGATGTGGTCGCCACCGTGTAGTTGTGTGTCGTTCCCCCCCCCATACCCGGAGTGGAATGGCCGCAGCTCTCACATACACAAAGCCGGGCTGTGCGGGGCCCGCCGGGCGGCGGGAGCGCCCCGGCAGGGGAGGGGGGTGCCCGACATGGGGAGGGCTGCAAGCACCGGGTCTGCCCCAGCGCGGTGAGGTGCTGTCAGCGGCGACACGGCTCCGGCCGCCCCGCAGCCGGGCCTTAGCTCTTGGACCGCGGCTGGTGGTAACTGGGGCGAAGGGAGCGCTCCACGACCCCGGCTTATGCACTGAGTCAAGCGGGATCCCTGCTTCCCCATCCAGGAGCATCAGTTCAGTCAGATTTGGGCACTATTTATTCCTATCCTCTCTGATCCAAACCTTGGAGACGTGGCTGCTCCTGCCCTAAGCTGCCTTTTCCTGCGGTTGCCTCCTTGGCTGTGACCGTCAAACACTGGTTGGAAATAAAGGCAAGGGCAGTGCCCGTGGAGCAGCAGGCAGCAGCGAGGAGAGGGCTTTGCGTCTCCAGAGCGCCGTGCGAACACGGGCTGATTGATCAAGTTAATTAAGCAGCCCTGTAAGTAAAGTAGCAGCAGCCGCCACTCGCAATCTGTTGCCGGTTGGAAGCGCGCAGGCTTCGGTGTGCGGACCTCGAATGTTGAATCTCTGCTGCTTAAAAACAGCAATGACAGAGGAAAAATCACAATTGCCTGGGGTAAAAATGGTTTAAAATGCCTGTTTTCCATGGGATACTCCTCATCCAGCATCCTGGTGGGCACCCTGCCCTGCCATCAGGGTCTTGCAGTTCACGCCGGCAAGCTCTTTGTCACCAGGGAGTTGTGGATGTGGATGTGAGGATGAGGATGGGGCCTGCAGGATGGGGTCTGGCCGAGGGGGGACTCAGGTGTTAAATTCCACTGCCCAGCATTGCTCCCTGCTGTGGGACAGACAAAGGAGGAGAGCAGCAGGAGGAACCTGCAAATGCCTGTTGGGAAGGAGGTTTCCAATTACTTGGAGGGGGTGGAAGGAAACAGACACAGGGCATGGATGGGAACAGTGGAGGAGCAGCCCTTTTCCATGGGGCAGCATCCCCTTCCCTGGCAGCACCTTGTCCAGGAGCTGGTGGAGGTGCCCCAAAGCCCAGCACTATGATGCTCCTAGATGAGCGCTTCAGAAGGGATGGCATGGGGTGGCCATGGTGATGGCCATGCCCTATTCCCTTCACGCTAGAGACGGAGCAGAGATACCCCAGCACACAGGGACCGTCCCTGTGGTGGAAGGACACCCAGCCTGGATGAACTGGGATGCCTGCAGGGTCATTCTGCAGCTGAGCTGCCTTTGCACAGTCGTTTCCCTGCCACCTCAGGTGGATCCTGCAGGATCTCTGTATCTCAGCTTCTCTTGCAGTAAAATGGGAGTCATCGCCGTTAATTACCTACCTCACAGGGAATTAATTAATGTTTGCGCTCCACTTTGAAAAGGCTGATTATTAATTAGAAGATTATACGTCAAATAAGGGGAGCCACAAGGCATGGGTACAGCTGATGGCCCTTCCCCGTGTAAAATGTGGTCCACCAACATGCTGATAAGGGATCTGCAGCAAACAGCAGTGGGAAGAGCCCTACAATAGCACTGGGGTGATGGGTTTGGGATGGGGAACGTCAGCAGGAGGTCAGGACCAGGTTGGGAGGCCACCATGGCTCACAGGGGCTTGGTCAGCTGGATGGGGCGTGCATCAGAGGGACGGGATGCTCTGCTCCGCTGCACCCCGGTAAGCCGGTTGGGTAGAGCAGTGCTGGGGAGCCACAGATGCAGCCAGCCCATTAGGCAGGAAGGGGAATTACTGGGCAATTAGTTCCTCTTGATTATTGGGCTGAATCAGAAAGCAATCAACCCCCCAGCATCCGGCGGGCAGTAACACCAGCCCCGCGTCTCCTGGCTTTTGGGGGCTGTGAGATTTGGCCTCGGTGGGGATGGCAGGATGTGGCCCGCAGCACAAGCCCAGGCACCACCGCTTCCTCCCAGCCTGGAGATGCTTTGATAGCAAAGCCACTGTGTTCACTGCCCAGACCATGCTCTGTGCGACAGACCAAGCCAGATCCGCTGGCCATGGCTCAGGGCTCTGCTCCTGGGATGTTGCAAGAGCCGAGAGGAGAGAAAGGGGAACCAAGCCGATGTGTCACCCTTGGACAGACATCGCAGCCTCCCCACTCGCCCTGTTTTGCTTCGCTTCTCTCCCTGCTTGTCCTTGGCGCTCAGCTCGCCCCGGTTCCCGACAAAACTATCTGGGGGAGGATCCTCCTGCCCTTCACTGGCTGATATGGTTAGATTTGAATTGCTGTGCTTGTGGGACAACATGTGAGCTCTTCTTTCCACTCGCTTCTTCCACCACCCCCCCCAGAGCAGAAGCCCTTTGCCCACACAGGGGTGGCGTCTGCCACACTTTTGGGGTGAGGAGGGAAATAATCCTCGTGGCTTTTGGGATTGAATTTCTGCACATCCCCTCCAGCGCCAGCTCCTCCATCACTGCTCCAACCATGCTCTCAGGTCTCTGTTCTTGCCCTCCTGCTGTCGTGACAGCGAGAAAAGAGGTGAAAACTTCTGAAACCGGTTGCTTTAAATCACTGTCCTGCAAAATTGCAGAGGTTTCTCAGAGCTCTGACTTTCCCCTCCCTTCCTGCTCCCCAAGGGGAAGAGGGAAAGGCGCTGGCCACATCCCCTATTTCACAGGCCTGGGGACCATCCCAGCACCTTCCTCTTTTTCAGTTCACTCCTTGCAGCATCAGCTGCAATGGGAATTTGAAGGAGGTAAAATCCAAGCAGGAGCCCCAGGCCCATATCCCCCTTTGGAGATGTTTGGGGGCCTCATGCAGCCCCCACCTCTCTCTTTACAGGGACATGTTCAGCATTAAAACCTGCAGCAAAGCAGCCCCTGACATTTTCCTCTCTCATTATGTTGCATCCCCGATGCTAGCTCATCTCCAACGAGCTGCAGACTCTCCTCTCCCCCTTTAAGCATCACTCCCCACTCTCATACATCCCTCCCTGAGGTTCCTGCTCCTTCGTATTGATCCTTGAGCACTCTGATTTATCAGTGTCTTTTGCAGAGAGATGAAAGTCTTTCCTTTTGCAGGGCCCCACGTGTAAGGCACTGTTCTCCTCTGATGTGCTGCATCCACATGGATGGGCTGACGGTGCATCAAGCATCTCTCTCATCTGCAACAAAGGTAAATCATTCTATTGTATCATGCTGGAAAACTGTATAAATTCACCACTTTCCATCTTCGGGGCATCAACAGACAACCTGTGCCAGGTTTGGCTGAGGCTGTTGGAAAGGGCACAGCCCTGCCCAGGTAGCAGAGGTGGTAGAAGGGGACACGTGCCTGGTTTACAGCCTGATGTCCCTTATAACAGGACTTTACTGGAGGGATTGAAGCCCAGAGCAGTGATTTTCGTCCACTCATTTCCCCATCAGTACCTGTTCTCACTGCCTCTAGCTCCATCTCTCCATGCCCCCTTGATTTCCTTAGCCCTTTCAATGCATATCCCTGAGCTCATCCCTGTGCCAACACTTCCAGATCACGATGCTGGCCACAGGGTCCCCCAGCCCTTGCAGGCAACAGGAGACCAGGGCTTCATTCCCAGCCTTGTGGGCAGCCAGATAAGGAGCTGTTAGCCAGTGTCTGGGCTAACAGCATCCTCTATCCTGGCCCCAGCAGCCGTTCCACCTTCCCTGGGCTGAGCTGGCTGGTCAGGAACAGAGCCTTCCCTTCCCTCTCGGTTCAATGTCCTGCTGGTGCTGTCTTGGTTGACCTTGATCGCAAGAGCCGGTGAGGCCCAAGCGTTGCATTGTTCTGTGCCCAAGGTCATTCCCCAGCACAGCAGGATTACACCGGCACAGCCAGACCCCCCCGGGTGTTGCTGGCCAGGCTCCCGGCCCGCCCTTGAGACACCCTGTGCTGCTTCCACAGCGATGGGACAGCTATAAGCTAAACCCCTATTGAAGACACAAATCTCTACCCCTGTTAAAGAGCGTCCCTGCAGGGCTTGAGAGCCCTGCCCCTCCAGCCAGGCCTGGCGTCAGCTTCAGGGGATATTTCCTCCAGCTAAAAACAGAAGGGGAAGAGAAAAAGCTGATTTTCCCTGGGCTTTCTCCACAAGCCTCAGCCCTCTGGCCCCACTCACCCCGCTGCATCACCACCCACTGAATGACCCCTCCACTGTGGTGCAGCCCCGAGATGCAGGACCTTCCTGCAAAGGATGCTCCATGGGGTTTGGTTACTTGCTCTGGCAAAAGGCTCCCACACAGTGTTCCATGGTGCTGTGCCGAGCTGGATGGGGTATTTTCAACTGCTTTTTAATGACTTTGGCCATTGATTTTGCTCGGTCGCTGACAATAAAGGCAGGAGGCAGCTGGATGGAGTTTTCTGCTTGTACCGTAACGAGGAAATGAAACAGATCCTGGGCTGCCCAAACACGCTGGGAAAGTGGCTTTGATCTCTGCTGGGCTAATGGCACTTTCCATCTGGGGGTTCAAGCCTCTGGCAGAGGTGACCTCTCCCATCTCAGAGAGGGAGGGAAGAACGCTGCCTTTGTTTTCTTATGGGGGATGGAAGAGCAGAGAGCAGGGATGCCCACTGGTCAGGATGGCTCTCCCACCCCTGCCAGGTAATATAAAGCACTTCTGACGCTGCAAGCAACTCTGCTCTGGGTTTGGGGGTGTAATTCCCATTTATCTCCAGCAACACAGGCCACATTGGCTTATGTTAAATGGAAGAGAAGGGGCTGAGACAGCCGTGCATCCCTGAACAGCCACGGATGGGGACCCCCATCAGCCCCAGACCTGCACCCAGCTCCTCTGCCCACGGGCACAGGGATGCTCAGGGTGGGTGAGGCAGGGCTTGCCCATTCCTAGAAGGAGGGATGCAGCTGGTTCTGGGCTCCATCCCAGCCCCATACCTGCCAGGGCTGGCCCTGGGCTCTGTTTGCACAGCCAGGGCTGAGCCCTGACGTAAGCAGCTCACCCCAGGCAGGGAGTTGGCAATGAAAGAGTGGGACCTGCTTTATGTCAATGCCCCATCCACTCCCCATGCTCCTCCGGGTTAAATAAACCCTGAGGGGTGATTCAGTGTGTACCTGTACAGAGCACTCAGCCCTTCCACAGGAGTCACAGGAAATGAAACCCTGCTGCCATCCATCTCCTCCCCACCTTGGCTGGAAGCGGGTGCAGCGGATGAGGACAAGGAGGTTGTCACGCAGTGAGACAGTGGGCTTGTTTCTGGTCCCCATGGCAGGGATAACAGCGGGGTGATGCCGCTCACGATGGGCAATTGGCAGGGGAAGGAGACGGGGTGATGCTCTGTGGGGTGATGTCGATCCCAGCCGGCCTCTCTGGTCACCAAGATCTGCAGCAAACCTGGGGGTAAACCAGTGAGTTTACAACAATATCACCCCTCTGATATCATCCAGAGGCCACTCCACACACTGAGGACAAAAGGAAACCACCACCACAAAGCCTGTGTGCAGAGGCACCGATCCCCACTGCATTGTATTACCCTCTCTGCTCATTGCCCCCGAAGTTTCCATCTCTCACTCAAGACACTATTTGTGTGCTTTGTTTGGCTCATTTCACACATTCCTGCCGGCAGGAGATAAGATCTCAAGAGAAAGGCAAACAAAAGCTGTGGATGCCATGTGCTGGCTATCCCTCCCCTGGAACACTAAGGTACCGCGCCCCCTCCTCGCCAGCTCTGACCTGGGACTATCGAGGACACCCCAATGTTCATCTTCATCCCACCACAGGCTGGTTTGTGGGATGGAGATCTGGAAGGAGGAAGTCTGATGGGTGTCGTGTGGTTTTGAGTTATCAGGTCCCAAGGAGGACAGCAGACCTCTGTTCTTTCCTAGTGCCAGGGTCTCTTTACCACCCCTTGGGTGCCCACTGTGCTGTCCCATGTGGGTGATGCATGCCAGGGCAGACACAGAGCCCTTCTGGGGTGCTGGAGGTGTTACCAGCTCTGAGAATATTTGAAAAATGCACTTAACACCCATTAAAACCTTGAGGACTTGCAGGTAACACTCACCAGAGCAATGGCACTGCCTTAGGAACTCCCCGTCTGCCTTGTGGCCCACGACTCCCCCAAGGGACCCCATGCTGGCACACGTGGGGTGGTGTATGAACACATCTCTCCCTCCTCCAGCCCTTAATGATAAATGTGGTTAAGACTTCCATGTTCCTATTCTCTTCCCTTCCCCACACTGGAGCTGGAGCCATGCGAGGTTGCAGAGGTGGCTTCCAGACCTCCTCCATTGCTGGAGAACCATGGGCAGCAGAAGCAGCCAAGCAAATATAGGGGCCACCAGGGCCATAGTGGGGCTCAGATGGAAAACAGACCAAGAACATGAAAGTGGCTGCTGTCTCTACAGCCTCTCAGCCCATGGAAGAGGTAAACCAGCAAGCAGAAAACCAAGGGGGTCTTCTTCACAGCTACTACTCATGGCTGTGAGATGGCCGCGAAGCACCTTTCACTCTGTGAGAACTCTTGTTCTTGTTTTGCAAGAGCTCAGCGGGGGGCACAAGCAAGAGGAAGAACACAGCAACCAGCTGGGAATGAGGAAGCCCCGAGCATGGGGCAGCTCCAGTCACACACAACCTGGGTTTGGTGCTGGGAGCAGCCTGGCAGGGCAGGGGGGTCCCTGCTGCATCCCAGCATCACTCAGCTGGGTCCCTTGCTTGGTGGGCAGGGGGCTGTGGACCCATGGGGCTGGGTGAGCAGCCCCCCTGCCCTGCAGCCTCTGGGACTGGGAAAGGTTTTCTCCTGTCCATCCAACATAGAGCACATCACATCCAAACCCAGATCCCTTCCCTTGGCTTTTCCTTCTGCTGCAGGGAAAGGAGAAGATGTGAGAAGGAGGGATGTTGGGATGTTGAAGGACCTCGCTCCTCACTTGTGAGCTGCCACCTCTCTCTGGGCACATCACTTAACTAATGCAGAGTGTGTGAGGGACCGACCTACCCAGCAGCTCCCAGCACAGCACCAGCCTGGGGAAATAAACCTTAAATGGCAAAACCTGGCCCTGTCTCTGCGGAACCAGCCGGAGAAAGGCGGCGGAAACAGGAAACCAGAGAGCAGCTGAGCCCAGCACCCTCCATCACTTCACAGACCTGAATTCACCAAGAACACACCCCAGAAATGATCCTCTCCCTCCTCTGCCCCATCTGAGTGGTGGGGTGCCCTCTCGTGGGGTGGGAACCATGGATCATCCAGCACCCCCAGATCATCTGGCACCCCCAGATTATTCTGAATCCTTTATCATTCTGCACCCGCAGATCATCCTGTACCTCCAGATCATTCTGCATCCTAGATCATCCTGCACCCCCAGATCATCCCGTATTCCCAGATCATCCTGCATCCTGGATTATCCTGTACCCCCACCTCATCCTGCACCCCTAATCCCAGGGCAGACAAAGGGAGGAAAAAGGTCTCTCTATTTCCCCTCCCTTGTGCACCAGCTCAAGGAATAACGATGGCCAAAAGCCCCCCCAGCTCCCCACTGTTAGTTTTGCACGTGAACTTCAGCAGATGCCAGGGCAGGAGTTGCTGAAGTGCTGCAGGCCTGTGCTTGCTTCCAAGGTAGTTCTCCATGCTCAGCAGTGAAAAATACTTCTGAGCTCCTGAAACCTCCATGCACTGGATGGAAAGGAGCTTGGATGCTCACCCATTTCCTTGTGATTTCAAGGAGCTCCCTGGAGTCCGCCTGCCCACAGAGGAGAGCCATCAATCTACCAGCAGCCTGAGCCCCTCTGCAAGGCTGATGTTCCCCATTGAGTTATGAGCAAAGGAGGTCTCACGGTGCAGGACAAGCCCACCAGCATCACGGATTTCCTCCCACAAATCACCAGTTCACCCCTAATGAACTCTGTGCTGGTGCACAGCGTGTTGGGAGCTCCCACTATTTGCTTTGGCCGATTTATTTACCACCCCAATAAATAAGCTTATTTCTTACACTTGGTCTAATCACATCTTGATAGTGAGCAGGCAGCAAGCTGTCAGCAAGCCACTGAAGTGGAGAGCAAGGTCCTTCACCCAGCTGCTCCCAATGGATTCGTGTCTCTGGGATGGGAGAGAGCCTGGAAATGTGTGTGATCCCAGTGCCAAGACTCTGTGCATTACCATTTCCCAGCATGTTTCTCCACAAGCACTCTGCCAGCAGCCTCTTCAGTGTGACATCCCATTAAAGCATCCATCCTTGGGGGAACTGGCTTTGCAGACATGCTTTGGGGCCTCGTTCTTTTCCTCCCCATCTTCAAACAGAAGCAAGGACCGAGTGGTGGGAGTTGGGATACTGACTGCTGGGGTACGCGCAGCAACTCCCTTTGCTGCAGGGGAAAAGCTGCAAAGGGAAAGGCAGAGGGAGAAGTCTGCACACATCAAAAAGGAATCATCTCGGCAAAGTCACGACTATTTAAAACCACACAGACAGTTGCCTCCCTACAGCTTACAGAGGAGATGAGTTCCTCCTGTGCCAGGACCGGTTCCTGAGCTCACCAGCCCAGTGGGGATGGAGCTTCACCTGCAACCCTAGACTGGGAACGTTTCCTTCTGGAGAAGAAGTATGGAAACGACCTGGAAACTGGCTCTGGGTGGATTTAATCCCGTCTGATTTCCTCTTCTGTGAGCTTCAACCAAGCCTTTTGAAAGTGTTTCCACTCCTAAATGATTATGTTTCCAGCATGGGATACTCTCTTGTTCATCAAATAGGGAAGCATCAGTCCCTTCATCTTCCTCTGCTACAGAAGTCCTGAGGCTTAATTAAACAGGTCACAACCATCCCTGTTGGACAGACACCTTAATCCTGTAATTCTAACGCTGGTTTTGAACAACAGAATGGGGCTGTGGGACCAGCAGAGCGATCGACCCCTGCAGCCATCCAGGGTGGTTGGTTCTCACCATTAAAGATGATGCCACCACCAGCAGTTAGCTGTTGTCCTGCATCACTGGGTCACCTCCGAGCTGCTTCCCATTGCTCAGTCCTGCAGGATAACCATGTAAAATCAGGCTCTTGAGGATGGAGACCCCACAGTCTGCATGGGAAGGGTTTCCTCACCTCTAGCCATGTCTCTGCTCTTGGAAGTTCAGACCAGGATTTCTGCCATCAGTCACTGTGGTCCCTTCCTCTCTACCTTGCCCATTAGTATCTCCTCTAAGTTCTCTTCTCCAGACAGGTAAGGGAAAGAGAAGGTTCCCTGCAGCCTGTGGATGCTCAGCACATTTCTAAGGCAGATGAGGCTTTTTCCAGACCCATCACTGCTAGGTCTGGAGCTCAGGTCCCACAGCCCACCTCTGCCTCGCTTTACCTCTAGCACGTCACACAGTGGAGGGGTTGAGCATGACAAAACAAAGATGAAAAAGTTCTTTAAACCCCTTAACCATATCTCTCTCAAGCCTCAGAGCTTGATAAGAGCATGAACTCTTGGTCCTGAGAGAACATCATTGTCCCTCCAACACTGGCAGCAGAACCAAGCCATTAAAAAAGAATGTGAGCCCCTTCTCCATGGGTTTATTTCTCACGATGCTCAGGGAGGTCAGAAGGTGTTTTTCCCTATGGATTATCCTGACCCGGGGTTGAGCTGGCCCTGCCCTCCAGCCAAACCCTGCTGCAGCAGCAGCCAGGCTGGGTGCCCACAGCGACCAGGCTCCGTCACCCCATTCCCACAGTCCCAGCCTTCGAAGGCTTCACCTCCTCTGAGGTGGAGCGGAGCCTAATGACAAGCAAAGGATGGGGCCACACCTGCAGAAAGCCATTTTTGGAAGGACACCTGGGGAAGCAGCGATTCCCATGGTGCTGCTCTGTAATTAGCATTAATTACTGGGGCTTGTGAAACCTCTTCCCCAGTTACTCCAGGCAGCACCTGACGGAAACTGTGGGAATCCCATCCAGCTGAGTCAGCCACTGAGATGACGGGCCCCTGTGGGGTGCAGGGATGAGGCCCTGGGGTCCCTCCCTCTGCCCCATAGCCCATAGGGATGGGGTTTTGACTGGGAGGGTTAATATACCAAAGGACAACCAATCCATCTCACCCTTCCCAATGAAGCACCAAGGTCCTTTTGGTTGGACAGCCTGGGACACCCCAGGGCTGGAGGTGGGCTCGCATATGCTGCCCCTTAAAGCATCCTTCCTTGCACGGCAGAGCAAGAGCACATTTCCTTGGGTATTTACCTCTACCCCAGCTCATCGCCATCAGCAACACCCTGAGGTGTTATTATAGACCAAGGGAAAATCCAGCCCAAAAGCCTAACCCCAAGCAGCCGCTCCGTCACAAATGGCAGGGTACCACTGCCTGAGTCACTTCGGTCTTTTTTATATATATGTATATAAATATATTCATTATTTGAATGAATCAGGACATTTTATCATCCAGAGCCGCTTCGGAGTCATCTCACCCTGCCCCAGTGACTCCTCAGTGGCTCGGGGACACATCCAGCCTCCTTCCTGTGGGGGAAACTGCTGCATCCTCACCCCCAAACCAGCACTGTTTGCTTCAGAATAAAATGATAAAACAAGAGGGAACATCACCCTCCACACACACAGGGGCTGTTTCCTCCTTGGCCGTTTGCAGTGGGATGCTCCAGCACCTGAGAGGGGTGCTGGGGTGACCCCAACCACCACCCTGGGTAGGGGTCCCAGTGGTACAGGGCATCACATTGAGGGTCCCAAGGGCAATGCCCGGATATCCCTCAACATTCCACACACTATCACTGCTGTGACTCCCAGGGGTGGTCACAGCCCCTCTATGCTCCACATGGGATCCCTGTCCCTCCCCAGGGACTCCGGCGTCCCCTCTCACTTGACCTAACCTCCTGTCCATAAATGGAGAGGTTTGAGACCGTCCCGGGGTGGAGGAGGAGGAGAAAAACAGGAGAATAATGTCAAGAATGCAGGACACAGCGTGAGGAACCCGGTCCCGGCCCCGCTGCGGGCTGGGGGCTATGGGAGCAGCCGCCCCGGGTGCCGGGGGAGCCTGGCCAAACCCCCATCCTCACCCCATAAACCACCCCGGAACTGGAAGGAAAGGTGCTATTTTTGCTTCTTTTTCTGTGCATTTCTCACCACTGGGGACTTTCCGATGCGGGGCTGCCCCGTTTCCACTTCAGCCCCACGGAACAGAGTGGTGCCCCCCCCACTCCCCTCCGGGGTGCTCCTTTGCAGCGATGTGTCCCCTGCAATGCTGTCACCTTCACCCCAGCGGGAAAGCCACACTGGGATGGATGCGGGACACCCCAAAGGCGGGTGGCACGGATGGTGCCGGCAGCCCCAGCTGGCACCATGGGCTGAGCCTGCGCTCGGGGTCAGCGTCCAGCTCCTACAATAGAAAGTGAAAACATTCGGGTGCCCATTCAGGCCGGGAACAGGGGAGCCCATCCCTGCCTCCACCATCCGCACATTGCCCCGGCTCCCCATCACCCTGTCCCCAGCCCGGCGGTGCCCATCCCTAAGGTCAGGGTGGGTCCTTTCGGGTTCTCCCGGAGCATTGCTCCAGCGGCTCGCTGGAATCCTCCATAAAAGGAAAACCAGCCGCAGGTAGCGCTGCCAAACTTAGTCATTCCCAGCCCGGCTCACGGCTCCGTCACCAGCGATTTCCTCCCCGCGCTCCCCTCCGCACGGGGGGGACAGGGAGGAGCGGCGCTGCCGCGGTGAACGCCGTGCCGAACGCACCACAAGCGCCGCTGCTGGGTTTGGGGTGATGCTGCCGTGGTCCTGCGCAAGATCCAGGGGGGAAATGCACACCCTGGGGCAAGGAGAAAGCCTGGCAGTGGTACTGCGGTTGGTCAGGCACCAAAATCGCGCTTTCTGCACAGGATTTGGTCTAGAGGCATGGAAGTGTAAATGGGAGCACCTTGGAGCACCTGGGGTTTGGTGGGTGAAGCCTGTTCGCTGCCCCTGTGACAGGCATCAAGAGTCCATCATTAATAAAGGACCTCCAGAGCATAGGGACTGGACCCTGATCCCCCACCCATGCCCAGAGCAGGACATGGGGCACCCCTGGGCCCCCCTTATGCCACCTCCTCCAGCCGTGCCTTGATTTCCCCATGGAGGAAGCAGGGCTGATGGCCCAGCTCAACCCCGGGTGGTTTAATAAGCCCTCAAGAAATGACCAGAGCTCAGCACCGTTCATCCCTAATGGGGATTGCCTGGGTGAGACATTCACCGGGATTACGGTCACCAGAGAAAATGCCCCAAGGCAGAGGGAGGAAGCAGCGTTTTCCCTCATCGACCCAACCAGGAGACATCCTGGGTGTTGGTCTGGGTGGCTGCATCACCCACACATCCCTTGTCACCTCACCATGCAGACACGGCAGTGCCCTGCAGTTCATAGCCTTCCCCCAACCAAGGAGCCGGGAAGGGATCAGGGTGGTGCCATCCCTGCCTGCACAATGGGGCAAACACCCAAAATACTCATGGGGACACCCAAAATACGCATGGGGACACCAAAGGGGCAACAGCCAACCCTGCAATCACCCCTGCAGCAGGAGTTCAGCTGGGTTCTTGCTCCAGAACATTCCCAAATCTTGGCTAAATAAACCCACCCCGGATGTGCAGCCCCAGCCAGAAATAATCTGCCATGGACTGACCATCCACCCTGCTCCCTGAATAGCCCTTTTGCAACCGGTTCCCCACATAGGGCAGAGGAACTATGGAGCTTGACTCAGGAGCAACACCCAGACCCGGCCAAGCGCAGCAGGCACCGGGTGTTCTGGGGTTTCACATCAGGTAAATGATTCACCCCAGCGATAAAGGACCAGGGGAATGTTCTGGTGACGTCTGACAGTATCGAAACTACATGCAGGGCCACAGGGTGGAGTGCCCTGGGGTGAAGGGAGCCCCAGGGGGCTGCTTTGGGGGAGTTTGTGCTTTGCTGTTGCCGTTTTCCTGCATGCTGTGGGGCTGTGCCAGGGCCAGGTCCCCCCCGGTCCCACCAGGGGGGATGATGCTGAGAGCATCGTGTTGGGTGGGTGTCTTGGGGACCTGCAGCCTCTCCTGTCCCTGTGCTGGGTACCACAATGTGGCTCAGGCTGCACTGGAACAAGCAGCTACACCATCGCTTTGTGAAATCACAGCACAAGACAAACCAGCCCAAGCAATCAGGTTGGATTCTGCTGTCAGCAACACGGAGCCTGCGGCTTCGCTGGAGGGGCTCAGCCAGCACTGAGCACCCAGTTCCCTTTGCTGTGATGCTCGCTCCCACCCTGCAGCACCAGCCGCTAAACCGCTGCAGAGCCTGGTTTGTGTTTGCAAGTGATGCACAAGAGCAAGGGACCGGCTCTCAGAGAGACGCAGCACCCCAGAGGGGACCAGACACGCTCCTGCCTGGCCTGAGAAGGCAGCAAAGCCTCCACACTCGCTCCCTCCGCTGCTTTGTTCGTCTCCATGTTGTGCAGCCTGCCCAGGGTTAACAGCGGCTGCAGCACCCGCTGCAGAGCGCGGCCGGGCTGCTGGGTGGCACTGTTGGGATGCGCAGCGCTGCAGCGGCGCACCCGGGACACCGCATGCGGGGCGCGGGGTGCACGCAGCGAGGGGCAGGCTGCACATTGCACCTCTGTGCGTGATCCCAGCACACATGGGGTCGCATGTACCGATGTGTGCACTGCGCAGGGGGCTGCACACACCAACACGCACGTTGCACAAGGAATTGTGCATGCTGCACATGGGATTGAGCATGACAAAGTGTGCACTGCACGTGGGCTCACGTGTACCAACATGCGTGTTTCACATGGCATTGCATGCACATACCAAGATGCATATTGCACAAGAAACTGTGCATGCTGCACATGGGATTGAACATTGCAAAGTGCACATGGAGCCACAGGTTCCAGGGAACACACTGCACACAGGATTGCATACACCAACATGCATGTTGCACATGTGAGTGCACACAGCAAAGGGCACATTGCACATGGGATCATGCACACTGCACACAATCACATGTACCAAGGTGCACACACCAACATGCATGTTGCACAAGGAATTGTATGCACATGCCACATGGGATTGCACACACCAACATGCACATTGCACATGGGACCACATGTACCATGGCACACGCTACACATGGGATTACATAAACCTACATGCGTGTTGCACATGGGATTACATGCACTTGCCACACATGCGTGTGGCAGATTGCACACATCAACATGCATATTGCATACTGAGGTGCACAGTGCACATGACATTGTGCATGCCAACACACGCTGCAGAAGGAACTGCATGCTCCAGTTTCATGCTGCATGTGGGTCTATGCACTGGCCGAGGACCCCATCCCACTCCAGCCCCCCCCAACATATGGTCCCTGCTCCCCACCAAAGGCCTTTGCTTTGCCCTGCACATCCACCTTCTCCCTGCAGGGACCCTCAGGGTGTCTCTGCACAGGGGACCCAGTGCAGGAAACCCCATCTCCAGCCCGGCTTTGGGGCACAGTCCATGCCCATGCACCCACTCTGCTCCCCCTGAACCCCAGCCCCACATCACCGGGGTTCATTCTCCTCCTCACCTCCATCCCCAGCCGGGAAGCTCTCACAGGGCTGATCCCCAGCTGGGGAGGGGTTATCAGCCCCTTCACTAAAGGGGGGCTCCCCATGTCTCCCCGATGCCATTGAGCATCCCTCCTTCACCCCGCAGCCGAGGGGCCCCCGCGCTGCAGCTGGATTCCGAAACCCGGGCCCCTGCGCCGAGGTTTTGGGTTTCAGCGGCGCCCCCCCTCCTCTCGGCATTCCCGCATTCCCACATTCCTGCCTTCCTGGGGGCCTCCCGCAGCCAGCCCGGCCTCCCGAGCCCCCCCTCCGCGGACGCAGCCCCTGCAATGGGACACAGAGGCAGTGGTGGAATAGAGGGATGGGAGAGACGAATTTCCAACCCCTCCGGCTCCCATTGCCACCGGTTTCACCCCAGGAGTGCCCCAGGTTTCCAAGCTGGAGGTTGGATCCTGCAAGTCATGCTCGATTCAACAAGGGGCTCCACATTTGGGATGTCCCCCCACCTCTCTTTGCAGGCCCCACAGGAAGGATGGGGAAAAACAGAGGAAGCACACCTCTGTTTTCAATCCAGATGTGGTTTTCCACATGGCAAGCACAGCTGGGCTCCCCCTGCCTCAGTTTCCCCATGTGCCAAACTCCCTCCAGCCTCACCGGGGCCCTGTATGGATCCGGATACTAAAGGGAGGTGGGCATGGAGGTACCTAAGGGAAGAAATGAGGGGCTGCAAGGACTCATGGGCTGTCCAGGAGCCAAAACCCTGGTCTGGGACAATTCCCCCTTCCCTCATGCAGCACTCCCAGCCCGCAGCTGCCCCCCCACATAAAAACATAGCCCCAAACAAGTGCAGGGAGGTCTCTGCCCACCCAAAGGTACCATCCAAGGGGTGCTACTGCGGGGACCTCACGAACACATGAGAGAACACAATGAGGAGCAGGATATTGAGACACTTGGAGACCCAGTTCACCTCCTCCCACCAGCTCCCCCATTGCTCTACAGGAGCCCCATTCCCTCCTGCATCCAAAACCAGGGGACACGGTGCCCCAAGGAGGCAGAGATGGCCCAGCCCAACATCCCAGGAAGCAGGGGAGGGCCGGGTGGGAGGTGCAGGGCTAATCCCTCAAGGCCCCATTCCTAATCCTGACTAATGGACTCTTTTCACCATGGACAATGGAGTTATCCATCTGGAAGGGGATCTCCGGGCTCAGGAAGGCACAGCTGGTGTGGGCCATGCCTGAGTAGGGAGGTCCCCCCCTCCAGCCTTAAAGCACTGCTTCCAGACCCTTCCCTGGGCCAAAAGCCCAGCTCCCCCCCACCCCAGTGCTCCCCACTGCAGCTATGGGTGCACGCACTGCTGCTGCCCTGCATCCCACCCCAGGATACCCCAATCCCTCCACCAAGGAGTTAAAGAACCCCCTCACCTTCTCTCCAAGCCACAGCCTGCAAACACCCCCTCCCTTTCCTACTCAATCCTTTATAGGATCCCCTGGGGCTTCCCAGCTGGCTGCTATTACTGCTCCTATTGCTGCTACCTCATCCTTAAAGAGATGGGCCCCCCTGCTCTGGGGGTGTCAGGGTGGAACCTCCTGGTCCTGTTGGGGTTTGGCTTTGGAGTGTCTCCAGGCTCATGCTTAGCCCTCACCCCATGGAAGGTGTTTGCACACAAACTTGTGAAGTCCTCAAGGGGATGGGGGTCTTGGCACCAGCCCCCTGCAATAGCATCCTGCAAAGGGTGTCCATGCATCCATTCCAAAGTTGAGCCCCAAGCTTGTAGCAAGACAAACACGATGACAAACACAAACCCGTGAGCCACTGCCTCCTCCTTGTCCCACATCCTCAGCGGCTTCCTCCCACCCTGCTCGCCTTGTCCCCTGTTCCTGACGTTCCTCTCTGGTTCATTCCAGCTGCTCCAAAGCTTCTCCACCTCTCTAATTGATTTCCAACTGCGCCGAGGCTTCTCCATCCCTCTGATGCCTTCTTTGGGATGCACCATCCCAAGGCAAGGATGAAACCACTGCCTTGTGTCTGATGGCAGCAGTGTTGTACCAGTGATGGGAACCACCATCCCAGCCACGCTCAGACCCCTTTTTGGCACGCTGTGGGTTTGGATTCAGGCAGCGCCATTCCTCACCCACCAAACCCTTCAGCAGCCCCATTGAGGCCATGAGCAGAGGTAGCTCTGGGGCCGTGCATTGGTGCACTCGCTGCAGTGGGAAACATGGATCCGGGCATGCCCAAGTGAGAAGATGAGAGCAGAAGGGAGCTGCTGTCGCAAGCTGAGTCACCTGCTCCTCCTGGCGCTGCCGAGTGCGGGGCTGGGTTATTTTGGAGCGCTGTGTGGGCAGATGCTGATAACACACTTTCTCCTTCCCTGCGGATTCCTCCGCGCTGGCTCCGGGCTGCAGCAGGGGATAGAAACAGGGACGTGCGCTGGGGCTGGAGTCTTGGTCTCCTGGTTTGGGGCCTGGCTGATGGGTGCTCATTGCGCCTCTGGGCACGGTGGTTTCCATTGGCATCACCTTCCTGCTGCCATGGACTGACCCAGACCTGGACCAAACCTCTTCCATCTGCTGCTCTTCCATGGGGTTATGGGTGCCTTGTGCCACAGCAAAGCCCCCAAGGACCAGGCAGGGCGCTGGGTCCAGGACAAAGAGCATCATCCCCACCACTGAGGTTAATCCCCACCACTTTTAAGCTTTCTAATACAATTCATTCTCCTGCTGGATGAACCAGGCTCCGGCCTCCTTCCCACCTCCGCAGGGTCCTCATGGGGAGCTGGAGGAAGGGGCAGGTTCTCACTTTAGCTTCTGATAATGTAAAAACCACACCACAAAACAAGCTGGAGCAGGAAGAGAGGGACAAAGCCCCAACCCGGACCAAGGGCTGCCCGGCCGTACGTGCTTTCCTGTCCCCTTTCTTCCTTCATTTGTTTGAGCCTTGCCTGTGCCCAACACCTGAACTCATTGAAACGGGGTGCTTCCAGCATTCCCATCCGTTATTGTGCTCGGGATGTAATAAAATCAGGCTAATGGGATAAACCCAGCTAATAAAGCACTGAGCAAGCACCACAGCCTGTACCATGACCTCTCCTGATGGCCGCAAGACATGGGAACACATCTGAGCCCCAATGATGCTCCACCTTTCGTTCCTATCCCTTTTGGTCCCTAGTCTTGGTGCTAAACAAGCCCTCCCGAGGCAGCATCCCATGGGAAAACCGCCCTGGAGTGTGATCCGCTGCTCCGAGCCCCTCTCTTGGGGCTGCCCTTTGTTCTCCCCTGTGCTGTGCTGCTGCTTTTCTGTTAAATACAGCCTAATACAATTTTAATGAGGCCGGGCGCCTGCCAACTGTCGGGATTGCTGCTGGAGAGCCTCTGCTCAGTGCCTGCTGGCATATGGCAGCAAGGATGGGGTGGCCCCTGTGGCCCCCCAGTGGCAAGGGACACATTGGGGACCCTGGGAAGATGCAGCCTCCAGCCAGGGTGTTGGGTCTGCACTTGGGGTCCAGTGGTCCCCATCACTGGGTGGTTTTGGCAAAGCTCTTTATCCCAACAAGGTCACCCCATCCTGCACAAGGGCTCCTGTTGTCACCAAGCCCTGTCCTGCATGGGGATGGAGAGATAGCGGCCACCCACCAATGCAGTCCTCAATCTCTGCCAAGCCCTTCCATGGGGTGAAAGGGGTACTCACAGTGCTGGGGAGGTTCCTAGGCCAGCCTTGGCCATCTCACAGTGTGCCACCACCACAAGGGACATGGACACCCCTGGGGATATCTGTCTGCACATGCCAGTGGCACAGAGCCAGGGTTCACAGCGCACGTGGTCCTGGGGGAAGCAGGCGGCCATAAACCAGCCATGTCCTGTGTGCTGCAGGGATGGAAACCAGGACAAGCCCCCTCCCAGCGAGCCCCTAGAATTGCTCCAGCAAAGACAAGGAGGGCTTAGACCAGGCTGAGACGTGGCTTGAAGCCAGAGGATAGCCGTGCTCCAAGGGGTGGCACCAGCTCCAGACATCCCATGACACAGCCGTGCCCCAAGGGGCTGTGTGTGTGGAGGAGAGGAGAGAGATGGCAACAGCCCAAATCATCCCCTGGGTGCTGCACCTCGTCTGGTCCCTCTGCCTCCACCTGCCCCTGCACCCAGGGATGCCCCCACTGGGGGACATGGAGATGGAACAACCCGTTGCACCCCTGTATCTCTTCACCATGCACTGTCTCTGCCCCATCCAAGCCCCTTGTGCCTGCTTTTGGCACCAGCCCCACAGGCTGTGTTCAACCCTATTTCATGAACTAAAAGCCCCAGGATCACTCTCAAAGGAAGCCGAGCAGCCACAAAGGGCATCCAAGCGAGCACGGCAATCCGAGGGCGTTCCTGTGCCCGAGGCGGGCACGACAAGGGTCACTCCATGACCGAGGCTCCTTTTCTCTTTGCTTTTCTCCTTTGGAGCCGGGGTTTATTTGAAGTCCCAGCGGGTGATCCGAGCAGCCCCTGCGATGGGGACACAGCCGCGCTCCGGAAAGCCCTTGTCATGGATGCTGTGTGCGTTGGGATTGGGCCTCCTGCGGGAGCGGCGGTGGGAGGGGTGACCTCAGAAGCATTCAGTCACGGCAATGCAATGCAGAGAGGGAAACCCAGCGCCCTCCTTACTGCTCCAGCGCACCCGCACGCACGGATGCACTCGGGAGACATGATTTTGGCCACTGCATCCTTATCCTGGGGGGGACACTGGTCACCCTTTGCCACCACAGTGATGTGTGGGGATGGCTTACACAGCATTTAGGGTTCTCCCGTACCCGCCTGCATGTGGGGTGCAGGCAGGCTGGGTGCAGGGAGGCTGGGTGCAGGCAGGCTGCCCACTCCATGAGCCAGGCAGTGCCAGCCATCCCCTGCAGCGCTGCCGGGCGATGGGGAGAGAACAGGGGTGGGTTATTTTATCCCTGCATAATTGCTGGGTTATTTCTCGCACAGAAAAGCTGTTTCTTTCCCAGCCTCGCCACCATCTGCCTGCTGCAGCAGGGGAAGGCAGATCCCAGCAGCTGCTCGGCCTCATGGACAGGTCCTAACACCCGGGTGCTTTTAGCAAAAGGAGCAGAAAGGGGGGTTTGTGAGACAAACATGGATCTGCTGGACCTGAGGGGGGTTCATTTCCAACCCAGCTCAGCGGCTGCGGGGTTGGGTTTGGTTGCAAATGATCTGCCTGGATTCACAAGCCTGAGCACAGAGCGGGGCTGGATGAGGCATCCAAGCAGACAAACCCCATCCAGAGCGGGCAGGTTTGCCCTGGGGTGGTTGTGATGCACCAGGGGCTGTAACCGGTATGGCCAGTGCAGAACCAGTGGAGCCTGAGGGCATTGGGAGGTAGGGGCAGCCTTTGTGCCAGCCAGCCCTGGGTGCGCGCTGTGGCACCCTCCAACCCACCCCATGCTCCAGCTCTTCCCTTGTCTCACTTTGGTTGGGGCAGGTTCAGGTCCGTGATCCAGCTGAAAACCATCCCCCGTGTCCCTCCACATCCCTCTTTCTCCTGGTTTTCTGTTTCTGCCCATTTCCCCAGCAAACAGCCCATTTCCCCCGGGAAGCTCCTACTGCAAGAGCTTTGAATCTGCTCCTGTTTATCTGTGTTTCCATGTTATAGACAGGAGAAGTGTCCCTGTCCCCAAGGATCAGCATAGGCAGTTCTCCCCACACTGCACCCAGGCTGGTCCCTTCCCACCTTGGGTCAGCCCTGCCATACGTGCCACCAAAGCATGGACTACACAGCAACACTGCTCACCTACACCCTGAGAAATGGCCTCAAATCCCCCCTTGCACAGGAGTGCCCTGTTTTGCCCCTGGCTTTGCTGCAGGAATCCAGATTCCCCAGGGCACAGATGCTACAGCCTGGCTGGTGCCTGGCACAGGGCGTTGGGATGGCTCAGAGCTGATGGGGAGGCATCTCTCATCCTTCTTCCCTTCTGTCCTATAGCCCTGCACGGTGGCCAACAGCCCTAGAGGGGCAGAGGGGTGCAGGGGGCTCTGGCAGTGTAGGAGTAGTCTTGGAATGGGATGAGGATTTGAGATGCAGAGGGAATTCTTGCGACACAGGATGGGGACTTGCAGTTCAAGGGGGTGTTTTGCAACACTGGGATTTGTCTTATAATGTGGGGGGATCCTGCAGTGCAGAAGGGGTCTTACAATGTGGGGGTGTCCTGCAATTCAACAGGGCTCTTCCTATTAGGAGGAGCCTTGTTATACACTGGGGGTCTTGCAATGTGCAGGGGGGATCTGCAATTCAAGTGGGCTTTTGACATGCAGGGAAGGATCTTGCCATGCCAAGGGGTCTTGCAATGTATGGAGGGGGGGTGTCTTGCAGTTTAAGGGGGCTTTTGTAATACAGGGAAGGGTCTTGCTGTGCATTGGGACTTGCAATAGGGGTGGTCCTGAAATTCAAGGGGGCTTTTGACATGCAGAGAAAGATCTTGCCATGCCGAGGGGTCTTGCAGTGTATGGGGGGGTCCTGGAATTCAAGGGGGGTCTTGCTGTGCTTGGAGGGGTCTTGTCATTCAGTGGGGCCTTGCAGTTGGGGGGGATGGTCCTGCAATTCAAGGGGGGCTTTTGTAATGCAGGGAGGGGTCTTCCATGCAGTGGGGTGTCCCAATGGGGGGTGCGTGTCCTGCAGTTGGAGGGGCTCTGGATGCACGGGCGGCTCCGGGGGGCTCTGCAGCGGTGCGGGGGGCGCTGGTGCGGGACGTGTCGGGCGGGGGTCGCTGCGGGGGGCGGCCCCGTCGGGCGGTGGGGTGGGGGGAGGCGGTGCCGCGGCGGCCGCGCTATAAAGGCGGCGTCGGGGCGGGCGCGGAGGCAGCGGCGGTCGGTGGCGGCGGCAGCGGCAGGATGACGGCGAACGGGACGGCGGAGCCGGTGCAGATCCAGTTCGGGCTCATCAATTGCAGCAACAAGTACCTGACGGCGGAGGCGTTCGGCTTCAAGGTGAACGCCTCGGCCGCCAGCATGAAGAAGAAGCAGATCTGGACGCTGGAGCAGGACGGGGAGGACTCCAGCGCCGTGCTGCTCAAGAGCCACCTCGGTCGGTACCTGGCGGCCGATAAGGACGGCCGGGTGAGCTGCGACAGCGAGGAGCCGGGCCCCGACTGTCGCTTCTTGGTGGTGGCTCACGGCGACGGGCGCTGGTCGCTGCAGTCCGAGCCCCACCGCCGCTTCTTCGGCGGCACCGAGGACCGCCTCTCCTGCTTCGCACCCGCCGTCTCGGCTACCGAGAAGTGGAGCGTCCACTTGGCCATGCACCCCCAGGCCAACCTCTACAGCCTGGCCCGCAAGCGCTACGCTCACCTCGGGCCCCGCCGCGACGAGCTGGCCGTGGACCGCGACGTGCCGTGGGGTGTGGATGCCCTCATCACCCTGCTCTTCGTGGAGCAGCGCTACAGCCTGCAGAGCTGCGACCACCGCCTCCTGCGCTCCGACGGGCGGCTCGTCCCCGCCGCCGAGCCCGGCACCGCCTTCACCCTCGAGTTCCGCTGCGGCAAGGTGGCCTTTCGCGACGGGGAGGGCCGCTACCTGGCCCCCTCGGGACCCAGCGGCACCCTCAAGGCGGGCAAGAGCGCCAAGGTGGGCAAGGACGAGCTCTTCGCCCTCGAGCAGAGCTGCCCGCAGGTCGTGCTCCGCGCTGGCAACGACAGGAATGTCTCCACCCGGCAAGGTAGGAGGGGATGGGGGATACACACACACAAACCTCGGCAGCCCCCCAGCATCCCTCTGGCATCATCATCATCCCTCGGGCATCACCTCCTCCACATCCCCTGCATTGACTCGGGATCAGCACCTCGGTGTGGCCCCCCTGGAGCCCCCCATCCCTGCAGCATCCCCTGTCTCCATGCAGCAGCAACCCCATGGAGTGCCCCGCTGATCCCTCCACCATCGCCTCTTTAGGGTCACCCCCTCCTCTCTTGAAGCCCTTCTTAGAGACGTCCCTGCACCCCTCCTCTGAAGTCGTTGTCTCCCCCAGCACCCCTCCAGCATCGCCTGCCTGGGCCCCCTCCTCCCTCCAGCACCCCCATTCCTGCAGCATCCCCTCCACAGGGTGCCCTGTGGGTTGGAATCTCGAGAGGCCTGCCATGGGGTGCAGAGATGGATGGGGGGGCTATAGGGCGGCAGATAGGGTCTTTCTTTGCCATGAGGGAGGCAGAGCAGCCATCCCTCGCCTTCCTACCTGCGGAGCTCATTGTTCACCCAACAAAGCCTCCGCCAAACTCCCCATTCTCCTCCTTCCCCCAGCATTGCTGAGCCTTGTGCCCTGTAGATAAGGGCCTGGGGAGGCTGCGGTGCCCCCCATGGGGCTGCAGTTCCCCCCATGGGGCTGTGTTCCCCGGTGGGAGGGGGCTGGATGTCACCCACCCCCCGGCCTCAGCAACGCTACACAAATGGCTTTGCCAACATGCCACATCCTTCATCCACCCGCACAAAGGCAGCCGATCCCCGTCTCCTGTGCTCACTGGGGAGGCCATTGAGCATCGCGGGCACGCAGCCGCCTCCGAGCACCCATGAGCATCCTTTCCCCCCCAGCCTGAGGGGTGCTTGCTGCAGGATGGGGGGGGTCCCTGCTCCATGATGCTGGAGGTGCCCTGGGGCCCATCACCGGCGCGCCGAGTCAGGCCGGTGCACGCCGGGCGCGGGATGGGTGCGAGCATGTCCGGCTGTGCAGAGCCTGGAGGAACAAGCAGGGGGAATTTCTTTTGTGTGTGTCTATGGAACACCTCAAGGTTGCAGCTTAACCCTCGCCTGTGCCTGGGCAGCTCCTCGCAGGGACCTCAATTGTCTTTCTCCTTCTCGAGAGCAAAGCAGCCCCTTAGAGAGGAAAAATAGCCTGTAAAGATGAACATTGGGGACTATTTGTGCAGGGGGATGGGGGAGAGGAGGAGGAGGATGGAGAAAAGGAAGGAGGAGGATGGCGATGGCGGGAGGATGGCGGGAGGCTGCCGCAGCGCCGTGGGGGAAGGGCTGCTGCAGCCCTTTGTCACCGGAGATGGGAAAACCAGATGTGGGGGGAGATGTGTGGGATGGGGCGGCGATGGGGGGACCCCATGGGTGGGAGCGCTGCTGGCGGACCCGCCGGCTTTGTGTGATGGGGATGGATGGGGGGGATGAGGGGGATGGGAAGGGAAGGAGGGGGGGATCCAAATCTCCCCAGCAACAGGGGGCTCTGGGCTGTGCCCGGCCCCTTTCCAAGCAAAATAGAGCAGGGAGGGGTGCGCTGGGGCTGCACATCCTTCGCTTTGAGCCCGTTTTGGCTGGAGAAGCCGTTTCCACATGGTTTATCCTGCCCCGCAGCAGCGAAAGGCTGGGAGCTGCTGCCTTCCCTTCTCCCGCCGGGAATGCGCCTTATCCCAAGGTTATGGAGCAGGCAGTGGAACAACAGCGGCCAGAGGAAGTGGTTGCAGACAGCCCTTTCCCCTGCCGCGCTGATAAGCGCTGCTCGCAGATGTGCCGATGGCTGCCGGGGATGCGGGATGCAGGATGTGGGATGCGGGCAGGGAGCGGCTGCGGCTCGGCGCAGGCTCGTAGGAAAAGGCAGCTTATGGAGCCAGGGAGGGAGTGGGGAAGGCAGTGGCTGTGTCCCCAATGGGGATGAGGCTATGGGGCTGTTGTGGCTCCCCTGGCCGGGAGCTGGAGCTGGTCCAGCCTTGCGATAGTGTTGTCCCATGAGTGCCGAGTCAGCTCCTGGCTTGGAGCCTGCTCCCTGTCCCTGGAATGGCTGGGGATGGCGGCGTCACCATCCCCTGCCCACAGGGCACTGGGGACCACGACACCGACAATCCCAGGGTGTGGGGCATGAGGTGGGTGCCAGCCCCTTCCAACAACCTTCCAAGGGAGCGGAGCCAGGGCACAACGAGCGCAGCCTCCGCCCGGCTCAATGGCTCCTTTCTAGCCCCGGCTGCGGCAACAAAGGGCCCTTTGTGGGCACGAGGGTCCCGGGGGCAGAGCGCTGGCGAGGTGTGCGCCTGCCTCCCACCCGGGGGGGGAGAGGAGAGGATGGGAGCGAGGCATTTCGGGAAGCGGGGGTCTGGGAAGCGGGGGGAGCACGCCTGGGCATGCCAGGTTGGCAATGGGGAGCTCAGCTCCCAAGCCAAGAGCCCTCACTACATGGGGTGCATTGATGCTGGCTGCAGCGTGGCTCATTTCCCCCCCTGGTTCATCTCAGTGATGCAGGTTTGATCCAGAGATGCCAACTGGCTCGTTGGGACTTGAGGGGTACCACAAAGCCACATGAAATCCATAAGGAATTAGGGCTGGGTTTTCCAGGAAATCCATGTTCCATCCCCTTTGTGACCCTTTGCAGATGAGCTGCTCGGTCCCCGGGCGCTCCAGGCTGTTGAATTTAGACAAAACCGTGCTTGGGTTTATATATAAGCACAGCATAAGCCCATCCGAAGGGCAGGGAGACGAGTCTGGGAGCACGTGCGAGGCAGCAGCGTGGGATTGTAGGTGCCAGAGCCCCGCAGGGAGGCCAGACCCGACCTGTGCAGGCAGAGCTGGGTGCAGCATCCCCCGGGCTGCTGGGCACGAGGACCCAAAGTCCTGCCCATGAGGGCTTGGAGGGGTTTGTGGGATGCTGCTGCTGCAGTGGGCTCGGGTTGTTTTGGGGGCAAAACCATAGGGTTTTTGAAAGGGAGCCTCTTGTTCCCTGGGGAGATGGAGTATGGGAAAGGTGCCAGCTCCCAGCCATGGAAAAGCAGCTCCTAATGTGTGGAATTGTCCCCTTGGGTCTGGGCATGGGGCTGCTCCAGCTGGTTTTCCCACTGGTTGGCCATGGTCCTTCAGGCTCTTCGCTTCCTCTCCATGTGGAGCATCCCACTGGGTCTCACCAGCATCCTGGGATGGCTCTAGGACACCTGTATGAGTTCATGTAGAGGGCAAGGCTTCTACATGCCATAAATGCCCCACACTGGGTCTGTGACTCCTCATGGCATGGAGGTGGCAGAGCTGCTGCAAACCGTGGCTCCTTTGGATGGAGAAGCTTTGGGAGGTGCATGCTCTGGGATGCCCATAGCCCTCCATATGCATCCACCATCCTGGCCTGGACAGCAGCAAGGGTCAGGGGCATCAATCCCACAAACCCAAGCAGTCGGAAACCTCGGCAGAGGTTGGGAATCCCTTACCTGCTCCAGCACTGGCTCTCCTCCCCATTGCCCATCCTGGCTCTATAAGGACCTTGAGCCCAGGGGCTTTGTTTGGGGAAGCCAAGAGGGGGACACACACCTCACCCCACCTCCAGCCTCTGCATCCTCCCCAGGACCCCCATAGCAACCCTGTGCTGCAGGTGGAGCCGGAGAACATCCCACATTGGGAATTTTGGGGGGCACAAGCACATGTCTGTCCCCGCCCCCCGCCTCCAGCTGTAATTAGCAGCTTCATCAAGGTCAGGCTCCAGACTGTGCATTTACCACCAGCAGTAATTAAAGTGATTGCAGCAGGAGCGGCTGTGGAAGAGCGGGAGAGACACGGCTCCATCCACAGCCCTGGGCTGCACAAAGCCATGGGGGGCACAGCCTGTGTCCTCTGCCATGGGGACAGCTCTCTTGGACCCACCATGGTCCCATGGTCTCAGTGCAGTGTTTCTCCCATCCCACTGGCTCTAACCCTCCTGCTCTGGCTCAGTTACAGCCCTTTGAAGCTCCTTCTGCCCCAGCCCTAGTTGCATTCCTTTCTGCTGAGTCGGTGTAACCCAACCCAGGTTTCGGGGAGGGGGCGGTGGGAGACCCTAAGCCAGGCCCTGCGAGGGAAAGCCAAACCTCAGCTCAACGGTGAGAGTGTGGGCAACTGCCCAGCAATGGGGTGCAGGAGGCTGGTGGGTTCGTTGTGCTTCATGGTGGGGTCTTTGGGGGTGAAGGGATGGTGTTGGGAGGCTCCCAGCACTCACCTCCAGCCCTTCCAGTCCTGCGCTGCAGCACAAAGCATCACCCCCAGGCTCTCCCCATCCTGGTGCCTGCAGGTCAGGGAGATCTTTGCCTAAAAGTGCAATGAGGAGGGAGCAGCACCCATAGGAGCCCCTTTCTCCAGGCAGTTGTATGGGTCTCGGTGGTCCTGCTTTCCCGATGGGGTGCAAAATCAAAGCCAAATGCTTCCACTGACCACTGTCAGCCTTGGGACGTGGTGAGTGTGGGACAACCAAGGACTTGGCCAGTGGGGCTGTGGGCTGTGAAGCACCCTTCTGCCACCCGACGCTGCCCCAGATGATACCCCAGGGAGCAAAGCACCAGCATGTCCATCAGGAGCTGTAGAAGGTGCTGGAAGATGCCTGTTGGAGAGGGGATGCTGTGAACAGGCAGCGCTGCAGCAGCCAAAGGACAGTTTTGAGCGTGGGAGATAAGATTACAGCCAACAAAGCAAAGCCTTCAAAGCCTAATCCCTTTGGGAAAGGTGGGAGACTGATATGCAAAGCAGAGGCTGCTCCCTGAGGGCCACTGGATGGGGATGCATGTTTGGGAGATGCAGATGGGGCGATGGGAAGCTGCCAAGTAGCTGTGTCTGCAGGATGTGGGGGAAGACATCTCCATTTCTAAGTGTCTGGAGGTAGATGGTCCCTCCCCAGATGGATGGGTGCCCCTGATAGGACTTGCTGAGGGCTTCCCAGTGCAGAAGGGCAACCAAGGCTGCAGTCCCTGAAGCCCTCGCAGTGACCATGTATTGCATGATGTGAAATCTCAGCAGCTGAGAAACTGGAGGTGCAAGGGGCTGAACACGTTACCACCCCCAAGAGCAGGTTCTTAGCTCTAGGAAAAGGCAGATTTGGGCAGAAAGCTGGTTCTGGGGATCTCGAGGATCATCTCCACTCATCCCAGCTGTAGGGAGACAGGGAGAAGTGGGACTGAGCACCGTGCCGCAGCTCCCTTCCCAAATCCCAGCACAGCAGCTTTGCTTTGGCTCCTCCAGGCTTGCAACTCCCATCCCAAAAGTATTTTTAGGCAGAAATCCACCAAGCTGGAGCACTCTGGAGAGGATTTGGCCCTGCTAGCCCTGACTAAGCAGGTTTGCTTGGCCTCAGTGCCTGCGGATAGATGTGCACGTGGCCACAGGACTAAGGCTGGTGGCCCCAGGACCGGCTGCATCTACCTCTGGGGCAGATGCTGTCCCTGGTCTCTCTGGTTCCAATGAGTTTTTGGGAGCCAGGGAAAGGCTTGGATGCCACAGGGCTTTCCTGAGCCTCCTCTCCCTGCAGACCTCGCTGTCCCAATGGGCTGTGACAATATACAGAAGAAAAGCAGTGCCATGGTCCTTAAACATGCCATGAGCTGGGGATTCATAGGTGGTGAGGTGGCCTCTGGTAGTGGATCGAATAACCTGGCTGTCACCTCCAGGGAAAAAACTACAGCCCTTTTCTGTGTGAATTATCTATGTTGGTTTTAGCTTGGTGCTTAATGGTGATGGAGAGTCCTGAGCTGGAGCTCATCGTTGCATCAGCTCAGCCCAGCCCTGGTTTATGGCCTTAACACTTGAGTAGCCAAATGAAACCTGGATTTGAACCCAGAATGCCAGAGGGGAGATGCATGTGAGGGATTTGGGAGTCACCAAAGCTCACTCAGGAGCAGGAGCCCCTTTCAAGTGGGTTTCCTGGGGCGCAGAGGTGCATGGGTTCCCCCCCAGAACCCCCAGCCTCCATCTGCCTCTGCCCTACAGGGATGGACCTCTCGGCCAACCAAGACGAGGAGGGTGACCAGGAGACCTACCAGCTGGAGATCAACAAGGACACCAAGAAATGCGCCTTCAGGACCTACACTGGGAAGTACTGGACCCTCACCTCCAATGGGGGCATCCAGTCCACTGCATCCACAAAGTGAGTCCCCCGTCCTGGGCTTCAGGGACCCTTCTGCATCTCCCAGGGGAATCCAAGGGGAATTTTCCAGCCTTGGCGCTCACCCCAGAACACTTCCCAGCAAGAGCAGTGAATTCCCTGGAGAGCTGGGGCTGGATTGGGGCTTTGCCACCCATGAAGTCCCTCAGGCCACGTAATCCTTCCCGGCCGGCTGGGGCTGTCGAAATGCTTTTCCCTACAGCTCAACCCTCCACTAACCAAGAGCCCTAAAGTGCCTTTGGCTGCCTGCCTCCTGCCTGCTTCCCATCGGGATGGCCACCGTGACGTGGCAAAACTGAAGTGAATCAGGGTCTCCCAATCCAGCCGTGGCCCTTGTATCCCACTGACCGCCCTCTATATCCTGCAGGAATGCGAGCTGCTATTTCGACATTGAGTGGTGCGACAAGCGCATCACCCTGAAAGCTGCCAATGGGAAGTATGTGACAGCAAAGAAGAATGGGCAGCTGGCAGCCTCCATGGAGACAGCAGGTAAGGGACACCCTTGGGGACCCCCCCACCCCACATTGGGGTGGCAGGGGATGAAGTAGGTCCCCCCCCCACCGAGCCATGCTCTTCTTCCAAGTGATGCTGAGGGATGCAGGAATAAGTTTTCACATGCTGTGAGATGGGGGGACACTGATGGGGTGGGTGGGAAATGGATGAGGGGCACAGCTCACCCTCCTCACTGCTGGAATTCCATGGAATCCAGGCTCTGCACCCCCTTGAGCTGCTCTCACAGCCCCTTTCCCCTCTGGCATAGGCGAGACGGAGCATTTCGTGATGAAGCTGATCAACAGGCCCATCATCGTCCTCCGCGGCGAGCACGGCTTCATCGGCTGCCGCAAGGTCACCGGCACCCTGGACTCCAACCGCTCCTCCTACGATGTCTTCCAGCTCGAGTTCAACGACGGAGCCTACAACATCAAGGGTGAGTCCCTGGGGATGGGTGCTGAGGGGGGTGATGGCCATTGGCGTCCCGGTGGTGGCTCACGGGGCCACCTTGTCCCTTCTGCCTGCAGATGCCACTGGGAAGTACTGGATGGTGGGGAGCGAGTCGTCCGTCACCAGCAGCAGCGACACCCCCGTGGACTTCTATTTTGAGTTCTGCGACTATAACAAAGTGGCTATCAAAATCAATGGCAAATACCTGAAGGGTGACCACGCCGGGGTCCTCAAGGCATCCGCTGACACCATTGACGCCTCCACCCTCTGGGAATACTAATGCACTTTAGCGTACCTCCCATTGCCAACTTTTATTATTCCCCCTCCTCCGTCCTCGGTTTTCTTTTGGGTTTTGTTTTTCTCCTCTCTGTACAAGGATTTTCAGACTGGCTTGTCCTTCCCTCCCACTGTAGAGCTGGTGCGTTGGGTGGGAGGTGGGTCTCTATGAATTAAGAACTGGAAAAGTGCTGGGGCAGCCTATAGCTTTGTATTTTCCCCCTCCCTCCAGGTTTGCTGGGCTTGGAAACTGCCATCCCCCCCTCCCGGCCCCGAGCATCACTTTAGGTAGTTTATTTTCCTCTCCTCGATTGAAAAAAGGGAATAAGATCACCTCTATGCTCGCTTCTGCATATCAGCACTGGCACGGCCTCAGTCTGTGCTGCCAGTGTCCCCCGGAGCACCAGTCCCATCCCACCCCACTCCAACCAGGGGCAGAGCCATGGTGCTGGGCTCAGCCAGCTCCCCCCCAGCAGCTTCTCTCTGTTCCTGGCTTTTGGGGCAGGATTCATCCCCAGCTGAGCCATAAGAGGTGACCTTACATATCACAGCATCCCCGGGGCCGGCACGGGATGGCATGTATCCCTGTGGAAGGGCCAGCAAGCCGATTCCCTTTTTCCCCATACACCTGGAAATGAGTTTTGAGGGTGATCCCATCTGGAAAACCTCAGCCTTTCATCTCGTGGAGCCCCACACTCCTTGTGTCCCTCTGCCCCTCCTTGTGCTTCTGGCTCTGGAGGAGCATCATAGACCCCGATGGTGGGTCCAGCCTGGCAGGTGCCTGCCCCAAGGCTGGTCCTGCTGCTGTGCTGTGGAGAGGATGGTGTAGGGGGGATGCAGAGCAAGCCTGTGCTGGGTAGGGAGCTTCATCCAGCCCATGGTGGGCTTTGGTCCCTGGCTGATGGAACCTCCCCTGGGTGGTGGCTGGAAGCATAAACTGCAGATTTTGGTTTACAGAATAGAGAAGTTCCTTAGCAAACTTTGCACAGTGATATTTGCTCAGTACCTTGTTTTTTCCTCTCTCTCTCGTAAAATACTGGAACAGTGAAGGGAATCACTGCATACCTAATGCTGAATTGGGAAGTGCCCATTCCTGTGGGCTCCCCCAAGGAGGGCAGCTCCTGGGCCCGGGCTCTCATGCCATCACAACTCAACTGGAAAAGAAAAGAGAAAGACCAAAACAGTATTTTTGTTAGTCTCTATTTATATATGCTCTCCATGGCACTGTGTTACCAGCTGTTGTCTGTACTAGGTCTGCATTAGAGTATAACGCTGTTTGTAACGGGTGATGCTGACGTGTTTCATTAGGGTGTTGAAAGGCACTTTATCCTTTGGGGCCTTCCCGGGGCCGGTATTTGCTCCCTGCAAACACACCAAGGAGCCTTTTTCCCCCCCACCCCACAACAAGGGTGCTCGCAGCATCGCTGCCGTGCCAAAATCACCGGTCCCTATTGCCGGAGGCAAGGCAGGGGCTCCTCAGCCTTAAAGCCATGTGGAGGGTTGGAAAACCCTCCCTAGGAGCTTGGTGCTAACCTCTCAGCTGGGAGAGCGAGTGGCCTGTCCCCTGCCATGGGGACAACTCCAGGCCGGGGTCCCTCACCGGCACAGGGGATCCCATTGGGATGCTACCTCGGCTCTGCGCTCACATCCAGGGGCTGCCTGCGCCCACCCGGGCACCGCTCTGCCCCTCGAAGGACCGAGTGTCTTGATGAAGCCCTGAGTGACCCTGTGACTTGGCACACACTTTTCGCTGGCCTTCACCCCCCCTTTTCCCTGTGTCACCTCCTCCCTGTCCCCCTGTTGCAGTTTGAACCATGTAATTCCTGCTCCGGCTTCTTCTGTGTGACACTAGGTCAACATCTCCCCTGTCTCCTCTTATCGGGTGTCGTGACTCTCTGACAAACATCTCACTCTGAAAAGTTAAGGTTTGGGTTTGTTTTGGTTTTTTTGGGTTTGGTTTTTTTTTTTTTTTCCCCTTAATTATTATTTTTTTGTAAGTGCCATTTGTATAACTTAAAAAAAAAAATTAGCTTCAAATGGAGAAAGATGAATAAAAAATAAAACCTGCATTCGGATACAAACAGAGCTGTGTGGTGTGTCTGGTGACCATGGCTGGAGCTGCAATGGCTTTTTGATGGCATGAGCCTCAACATGGAGCATCTGGGGGCTGAATTGCTTTGCCATGATTGAGCTGACTCTAGAGGGAAGGGAATGGTGATCAACAGGCTCATCTCCACTGAGCATCTCAAAGGGGATTTCAAAGGGATTCTTACCTGGCCTGGAAATACACCATGGATAAGGGCTGTCCATGGGCTATGTGATGGATAGGACAAGGGGAATGGCTTTAAGATGAAAGAGAGAAGATTTAGATTAGACATCAGGCAGAAGTTCTTCCCTGTGAGGGTGCTGAGGCGCTGGCACAGGGTGCCCAGAGAAGCTGTGGCTGCCCCATCCCTGGCAGTGTTCAAGGCCAGGTTGGACACAGGGGCTTGGAGCAACCTGCTCTAGTGGAAGGTGTCCCCTGGAGTTGAACTCAATTATCTTTAAGGTCCCTTCATCCCAAACCACTCCGTGAAAGCCAAAGCTGGCTGAGGCTGGGTCACCTCCTGAGATGCTCAGAGCAGCCCTAAGCCACCAAGCCCATGGGTGTTTTGGAGGCTGGGTGACCTCTGCATGGCTCGGGGACACGCACTAGCAAACCAGCTGCCCCTGCAGCCAGCAGTGAAGCTGTGACCCTTCAGCCCTGGCAGTGCTGAGGAGGAGCTGCTTTTTCTCCCCCTGGTTCAGGTATTCTCCCCCCATATAATGGCCCTGAGGGGGAGGCACCTACTTGGAAGGAAGAGTGGTGGGATGCTGGTTTTGGGTGCATGGCATGGCGGGGGGCAGCAATAAGCCCCCTCCTGTTCTGCTTGGTGGGATGGAGAAGGGAAAGATCTAAGGATGGAAGGAGATGGAAAGCACATCCACTGCAGCCCAGGCCAAAACACAGCATCCGAACGGAGCTGCGTTGTGCCCCCAACCCTCTTGCAACAGCCAAAACCAGCCCTAAAACTCAACCAGCCCTTTAAAATTAGATGCTGGGGCCAACCTCAGTGTCGGGGGTGCAGCACATGCATATGAAGGGGCTGGGGACCAGCTCCATCACCCGTGCCACGAGCAGCCAGTTCGGGACCACTGATGGGCTCCTGTTTGGCTTGTAAACATGTAAAGCTGGTCTGGGAAAAGCAAGATTTGGGAAAAGGGGGGGCTGCCCAGCTCCCCCCCAAACACACATCTCAATGGGCACAGCGGGAAGGGCATTGCCTGGAGGGACCTTCAACTTCAGGCATGGGTTCAAGCACCACAGCAAGGGCCGAGCAGAGGAAGGATGTTCATTCCTTACTATAAACAGGGTGAAATTCATGCAGGAAACACTGAGCAGCTCCAGCACCACGTGTTCACCTTCACCCCCCAGTGACATCCGCATGTGCATGAATGTGACACGAGCCTGGGCAAGAGGACCCTCACCCTTCACCCCTGCTCACCAACACATTCCCCTTTGCTTTCAAGCAAGGGGGGAAAAGCCTCCCTGTTCCCCCCCCCAACACACACATCCTGGTTTCCATTTAAAGGAGTGCCTGGAAACCATTTTCTATCCCATCCACTTTTTCCTCCAGAGCATGTGGAACATATTAAGCTTTTCCTGGAGGGTCAAATGGGTTTTGCCTTGGACTTACAGGGTTTTCAACCACAACAGCCCTGCCTGCTCTGCTGCCTGCCATTAGCCCCAGCATCAAGCTGGCACAGTCAGGATGGGAGGAGGAGGAGGAGGATGATGATGGTACTTCAACTGTAATGAAAAGCACAGAGGGTAAAAGTCAGAGTGCACAAATTTATTTACAAAAAATTCAAATTACAATATAAGACAGGAACTTTTTACACACTGAATATTAGAATGGTTTTTACTACCAGAAGGTAAAGAAAAATATTTCTTGTTTGGGTTGGTTTTGTTTTTTTTTTTTTTTAATAAAACACCTATTTCTTTTCAGCTATTGTTATACAAAGTGGCAGAACATGCACATCTTTACAGGGCTTCTTTCTTTTAATATAATGTTTTTGCTAAGTGCAAATACTAAGTTTCTCTTCTCCACCTTTAAGGCAAGTAAAATGGGACACTGCGATTATAACCAGAAGTACCTGTTATGGGCCCAGCAACCTCCCTGCCACCTCGTGAAGGACAGATGGTTTTAAGGTCTGCAGGGCAGGAAGGAAATGGGGTGGAAGAGTTGGAGACCAGATCACGAGGGCTCCGGGGGGGTGCAGTAAGGTTTGGGGTTATTTTCCTTTCTATTTGTATATAAATCAACACAAGCCCTATCAGAAACCCCTGCACCAGAGACCGAGCACCGACTTGTCTTCTTCCACGGATCAGCTCAAGGTTATAGCAGGGGACATGGGTCCTCTCTCCCCTTACATCCACTAAGCTCCTCCAGGACCATGATGTTCGTGCCACAGCAGCAGAGGACCCTCACGTCCTAACCACAAGGATGGACCACAGACACCAGCCTCCCTTTCCCACCTCTGCCTGATGCTTCTCCATCCTTCTCGCTCCACTTCTGCACTTCCCTGTGCCAAGGCTTCGCTCCCGATGCCCGCACATCTCTAGACACACACCAGAAGCTCCCCCCTTTGCACAGGCAAGTATTGGGGGACAACCCCAACCATCCTGCTGCAGGAGGGGACACGCTCCAGGAAGCCTGAAGTGCTCATCCAAGCCTTGAGCCCAGAACATCCCAGCTCTTAAACAACACAGGATTTCCTTTCTGTAAAGGGAAGCCACCCGTTGTTCTCCTGAGCTGGGTCCATTTTCCCATCACCCGCTAACACTGTGAACCTCTTGCCCCAAATCCAATGGGACACTGCTCCTGGCTACCACAGGAATCACTTGCTGCAAGGCAGGATTTAAACATGGCTAAATCCCAGCTGGGCAGCAAGCAACAGGATCCTGCAGCCCCCAGGCTGCTCCCAGGAGTAAACTGAAAGAAGAAAACAACAGCAGCAGGGGAACACCACTTGGTTATTAATGCTAGAGAGACCATGGCATGAGAGCTGGAACAGAGCACCCCGCAGGGTATGTTCAACCCATAAGGCAATGCCCAACAGTGGAGAAATTGCTGACTCAGCTCCAAAAAGGCATGGAAATTCCCTCTGGGAGAGCCCCCTGGGGACAATGGTCCCCAGATGCTGTCCCAAACCATAGTGGAGGCTGGCTTATCCTGGGAGCATCCCGCTGACAGCCCTAAGCCCACCACTTACTGCACTCCCAAGGGGATGCTGTGCATGGAGCAGTTACAGAGAGCTGCAAGCAAGGGGTGGGCAGAAGCTGTGAGATGGAGGCAGGGAGTTTTACCTAAAAAACCCAAATGAAACCAGAAGACGGCTGTTCAAATACAGGGGGGAATAACAGGAAGCGCACCCAGAGGGTTCCCAGCAGGACAAAGCCCAAACCAAACCACCCAGGGAATGATAGCACCAATGGGATGCTGAAAGCTAGCCCAGCATTTCTGGGAGGGAGGTTTTTTTCCCCACTCCAACCATTTTCTGTTCTAGAGGGGCCTGTATCAGACAGAACACCCAAAGGAGGTGGGGAAAGGGCTTTCCCCCTGCAGCCTAGCACCTACGCCCCCCTGTTGCTCATAGGGAAGCTTTGTTGTTCCTAACCCCTCACTTCCTAAGGTTTAATACTCACCTTTGCCTTTTACCATGCTGTTCCCAAGCCAGTTAGGCTGAAACAAACCTTTTCAGGAGCTGTGACATGCCATGAAGCAGCCAGTCTCCTGCAGCACTGTGAGGGGTTTAGCCTTAGCTCCTGGCTCCCCATCGTCTGCATGCACCAGTACAGGGGTAATTCCTAGTTTTCCTGCCACAGCACACATCACACACCACTGTCTATGCATCTGACTGGGGCTTTACCCAAGCAGTTTTTGCAATGAGGCCAGTTTTTGCAACTGTGGCCAGAAGCAGGGGGAGATTTGGGCTGTCAGATGGGGACAGCAAAGCAAAGGCCACATTTTGGAAGCTGAGCTATCCCCCTCTGGGGATAAAAGTCCTGAGCCCTTCCAAGGGGGCAAGTTCAGTTCAGCCAAAGATTAGAGTGCCTGAGTCTTGTGCTACTTGCTAAAGCCCCGAGACAAGAACATGGCTCTGGGCTTCCCACTGAGATCTCAGCAGTGAGATGGCTGCTGCATCCCATTACCCCACTTAGAGAGTGAGAAATGCTAAAAACACTTCACTGACTTGGTTTTGAAAAAATGTATTTCTGTTGGGAGGTGCTGGAGGGTTACAGGGATGCTGGAGAACATGGGAACCTCAGCCTTGTTCCTCCCTGCAGGCAGAAGTGCAGCCAACTCCTGTTAAGTTGCTTCTGAAGGTCTTATTCAGATGCAGTCTCCCCTCCTTACCTCCAGACTCACTTGTCTGTGCAGCAGCTGCTCCAGTCAGCAGGAGAGTAGGATTTTTGGGAAGTCCCCAAGGAATGGCTGCATGCCTGCGCTCCACAAAGCGTCACTTTCCCTCCCAACAGCTGCCTGAACAGGCTTTGTCAACTCAAAATAATCTGGATACCCAACACAGGGAGAGATCCCTTGGGAAATGCAGCACCAAGGCCTGTTGCAGCACAGGTTGCAATGTTTGACTGCAAAGGTTCAGAGAAGCTCTAGAGAGGGATGCAGTGCAAGGACAGTCAGAGGTCCCTTGGCAGCTGGATAATCCGAGAGGGGCTGGAGAAGGAAGGGGGGTGATGTTATCGGAGTGGCTTTGCCCTGCAGTGACTATACCAAGTGCTGTTTGAAGCAGGTCAGAACTGCTGGCGAGGCTGAGGGCCAAAGTGCATAGGCAAGTTGTGCTCCCGCCGAGCATTGATCTGGGGAAAGTCAAAGTTCACCCTCATGTTGGGTAACGGGGGCACGTAGGGAGCAGGGACAGGGCGGATGTTGAGCGGGATGTTATTGTACAGGGGACGGACAGGAGGGAGCTGGAAGGGAGCGTGCACGAAGGGGTAAGGGCACATCCGGGGCGGATGGAGGTTCTGAGGAACAGGTCTGGGGATGACTTCAATTCTCTGGATTTTCTCCACAGGCTTTTCTACAGGAGGGCCGATCCGCTTGAAGCTGTTCTCTGCAGAACGGAGAGAGACAAGAACCAGTCACACCACAAACAAGTCTCTCATTTGCAGTCAGCATCCTCCATCCCCAGCATGTTCCTTAAGCACACTCTGCTTGCCCCTTCCATGCTCCAGGCACAGCTTTCCAGTTTGGCTCCTTTCAGCACATCACAAAGGTTTTGCTGCCCTTCAGCTACTTGGCCAAGTGGAGAGGAGACAGGTCTGTGCATCCATGACACCCATCACCAAGGGAGCTGGACGCAAGCCTTGTGCCTCCTCACTGTCACAGCAAAAGCCTGTAGGCGACAGCACTTTAAAGCCAGACAGGTTCCCAGGGTGATGGCTTACACTCCTCTCTGGAGCAGGTTTTGGGTGATGCTTGGTGAAGCACAGCAATGCATGGAGGAGCCTGCAAACAGCCAGGCCGTGGGGAGAACCCAATAAAGATCCAGACTTGTCAGTGGCTGGGATCTATGGTCTCCCACTGTCCTCAGTCTGATGTCAAAGCACAGGTACAGACTGCAACTTACCTCCATTTTTCTTCCTCTGCTCCTCTTCAGCCTCTTTCTGAATCTCCTGGATTATCTTCTCATCATCTTCCTAGAAATCACAGGAGTACAAGAGGCAGTGGGTTAATTCCCGCTGCAACAACCTTCTATCCTCTCAATGCTGCTTTTCTTTTCAGCACGTTTGTGTGGGGAAATAAAAGGTGAATTCAGCTGAATTGAACTCATTTGGGGTTGACTTAGGTTTAATCCAAAGCAAGGATGTGATGGAGGACTGCAGCACAAGCAACCTGCACAGAGCTAAGCCTACTCTATGGAGTAGCACTAAGAGGCTTAAGATCAGTTTTCCTGGGAGATCAGCGCTAAAATTCATTGCCTGGATGGAAACCAGAGAAGTGCAACCCAGCTCCTCCCATGTGAAGAGTTGCTGAAGAGCTGTTAATCTTTTAAATGGCAATAGCCTATTAAATATTTACATTACCCTGGCACTTCCAGAGCTTTTGGCCCAACAGCTGGAATTAACACAACTTAAATCCTGGCTCTAGTAGCTAAACTACTGTGATGAGGCCATTTAGATCTTATCTGTAACTCTGAGGAGGGCATAAATCCCAATATGTTTCTTTAATGTCTATCTAGAGGTTATAAGAAGTATATTCAGACCTGCTGCTCACCAAGAACACAAGGACAAGCCAGAAGTGGAAAGCATCATTCTGCTTCTCGTCACCTTTGGTTTTCCCAACCCAAAGGAGGAGCAGTGAGACCAAACAACGCGGAGAAGCTTCGGGTATCTAGAGGGATGGCATTTATGCCACCATTTACTAGATCAAGGGATGGACAAAGTCCTGGAAGAAGACTATGCAACTCCTGAGCTCTTAACTCTCAGCTCCCAAGCAGAGCTGTGAAAGATGAGTTTCTTCACTGCACCACAGCATGCAACAGCTATCAGGGTAACAAAGACCACACCAAACAACTCAAGAGGCAACTCCCTTTCAGTGCCAGGCAGCAGATGCTTCTGCTGGCCATATGTGCAGCGATGGCAACAGAGGTCCCCCCCTGGTTTCTGCAGGGTTGCATCTGCTGCTGGTTCATGTCCGCTGGGATGAAACACTACCTGGCACTTTCAGAAAACAGATGAGAATAGCTAAGCTGCCTGGACAGTGTTTGTACTCTTAATGTTAGTTATTAGGAAAGAAGGCCAAGAACAGGAGCTGCTGGGTGACACACAACACCTGCATCAAGCACTTTGATGCTCTGGTGCTAAGGAGCACTTAGTGCTTGCAAACCACCAGTGGAGCAGGAGGGAAACCCCAAGCCCCAAGTACCCCACAACATACAAGACTCTGCTTCAGTTTATTCATCCTCATTTCAGTACCGCCAAACCCCATAAATTTCTTCCTGAACACTCTTCATGTGGAAAATATCCTCTATTTTAAAGAGTGCTGGAACTAAACTCAAAATACGCTTCGTGTGTTCAGATACATTGAAGTTATTTTAGGTCTAGCCAGCTTCCCAGTTCCAATCTCACGGTCCTGCACGTGTCTAGCATGGGAAGCTTGCTAAGATGTGCCCTTCTCCAGCCTCCAGATAAGGTATCCCTGGGAGACTCAAGTTATCTTAATCTGCAGAAAACCATCCAACTCAATACTTCCCTCCCTTTTATTCTTCTGTGAGTCAACAGTTAAAATTAAGACTTCCCAGGACATGCTTTTTTCTTTCCCAAGCAGGCTGCTTCCATGGACTGTTAATTACAGCCTATCTATCTCCATAAAAACTGCTGAAGAATGGCTCTTCTGAGCCTATACAGAACTCCTAATTACACCCCAAGCATCAGACTGTGATGTTCCCTGGCTGGAAAACAACGTGGGCATGCTCTGCAACAAGCACCAAACATCCTCTGCTCCTTTGCTGCCTGAACAGCCTCTCAAAGGGTGGCCCCAAAGCTTCAAGACTTCATTTTTTGTTGTTCTCAGAACACTTTTTGCAATGCTGTTGAAAATGGAGATAGCCACATCTCCTATTTTATTGCCACTTGCTGGAAAAGATGCACCTGAATGGTTTAGTTATAGAAGAAATGTATCTTAAGCTTAACTGAACAAGATCACCCTATCTCCTTCTCTCACACAAAAGCACAAACCCTACCTTAAAGCCTAGAAACATGCAGAAGTATCTTCTAACTTAAAAAGAAAAGCTTTTACTTTAGTCTAAGCCTATGATTAACCCTTTGAAATGGTGCTTTCCAGGACACTCCATCCTGACACCAACCCCTGTGATGCTGCAGCTCCTGCAAATGCCACTGTTGATATTGGTCGGCCTTGCTTGAAATCAGGGGAATCAAACACATCAAATACAACAAGATCCTCCTGCAGGGAGGGCTACTCGACCCTCCCGTTTTAAACTGCAGCTGACCTCCACACTAATGAGGATCCACACAGCCATGTGCCCCCGGGGCCAGAGAGCCAGCTGCAGGCACACCAAGGTGATGATGACTTCAATTACTGCAGCTCCCAGAGCGACAGGGAAAAGCAGAACAGCAAATCCCATCTGCCAGACCTCCAAAACGTCTATCTTGCAAGGACAACATAAACCACATCACCTCAAACACAGGAGCCAGAGATCCCTACTCAACCTCATCCCTTCTTGGTCTTCAAGAGGAGGCACACCTTGCAGCACACCCCCTAGATGCAAAAAACATGCCAAGAACAGACCTGGATCAGGATGAACAAATTCCTGACTACTTCTGCGACTAAATCCCAGCAATGGCATAACAAATCACATAGAAACATAGAATGGTTTGGGTTAGAAGGGACCTTAAAGCTCATGAAGTTCCAACCCCCTGCCATGGGCAGGGACACCTTCCACTAGAGCAGGTTGCTCCAAGCCCCTGTGTCCAACCTGGACTTGAACACTGCTAGGGATGGAGCATTCACAACTTCCTCGGGTAGCCTGTTCTAGTGTCTCACCACTCTCGCAGTAAAGAATTTCTTCCTTGTATCCAACCTAAATCTCCCGTTCCAGTTTAAACCCATCACTCCTGCCCCTGATGAAGAGTCCCTCTCCAAGGATAGCTTTGTTGCTTCTCTGCTGATAAAAGTGTATTCTCACACTGGAAGGTTAAGAAGTATTTACATTCAATCCCACATACTGAACCTTGGCTTAGAATTTTTCTTTGCATCAGGATTTCTGAAACACTGGTATCTGTTAATATAGGCAGAATAAAAATACCCTGCACAACATGCACCTTCCTACCCAAGCAGCTGACATTACACTTGGCAAGTGATGGATACACAGCACAGTTCAATACCTGCAGCATTTAGGAAAGATCCACATCCCAAATGGAACAACATAAAAAACAATGCGCACAGCAAGATAATTTAAGGATATTTGTGAAGGAAAACTGGTGCCACAAGTTCTGCTTATTCCATATTGTATTGGCACAGGGTAGAATTGAAAAACAAGTCTCAGAGCTGCAAGCATTCACCATGTACAGCAGTGATTTTTGCCAAGCACCTCTAATTCTATGAGAAGCAAAGGCTGGGTTTTGATTCCACGGTAATTGGAGGGAGACGACAGATTCATCTAGGGGTAAAGCATCCACACCAAAAAGTAAGTTTTCATTAGCACACTTAGGGCTGGCTTTTGTGGTGAAAAACCCATTTAATGTCACATGGGGTGGAGGCCGCAGCACAAATTCAAAAGCCTCTTGTGTCCGTTTGCCTGAGCGGGTTCGAGTCTCTTAATAAAGGATTAGATGATGATTTTAATAGCCTGTTCACTGGCTGCATGAAGGGACTCATCTTGTCACATTAACAGTCATCTTCCTGTCAGCTGCCTTGCCTACAGCAACAAAACAGAAAGATAAAAGACGAAAAGCAACCCCCAAACCCTGGTGGGTCTCAGCACTGGCCAGCCTGCATGGTCTCGGAGCAAGGATATAACTTGCCTCCTCTCCTGAGAGAAAACACACAGGGCAGTGCTATAGCGTGGCCCTTCCCCACGCTCTGTTGCATCACAGGAGAAGGGAGGTGGCCAAGAGGAAAAAGCAGAGGATCTGAGATGTATTCACCCTTCTTATCTGCAAACACCGCAGAAAGCAAACGTGGTTATGAAGAGCAGCTGCATTTAAAGCGGCAAAACAAGACCCTGCTTTGCTCCAAAGCTGACAGTGGGATGCTCTTTGCAGGAACCATCCCCAGTCCTGCAGCCAAACCCACCAATGTTCATATCCCTGAGAGCCTGCCCTTGTGATCCCACACCCGCAAAAGGGTCTCGGCATGGAGGAGGCTTTTCCTTTCATCCCTCTCCCATTGAATCCAGGGAATGCGGCGAGCACGGAGCCAATCACAGCAGAAAGGGTGGCTTGGGTCTGTGGCTGGATTAACTAAAGAGCTGTGCTAGGTTGCTAAGCAAGGCACCTTTTCATGGCCTGTTTCAACAATGCTGGTACAGAGAAGCTGCATCCAGCATCCACGCAGGGCCCTGCACACACACAGAAAGAGCTGCTGGAGAAACAAACAGCCCATCAGAACAAGAAAATACAGCAGCAAAGGAGATAAAAGCTCTGCAAATCACACAGACACAACCTACCCCAAATAAAACCTCCTCTGCCTGAACAAAAGTGCCATCCATGGAGCTTTTGAAAGCTCTCGTTATCTTTAATTATTAAGTGTCAGAGGAAAGCGGCTGCCCGCCTCCTGAACCAGGGAAAACAAGAGACCTGGGAACTATTCCTGGGCTGCACAACCCCTCTCCTGCCTTCAGAGAGTGCCTCCACCACCACTGTCTCCCGCTTTCTGGCTCTTTACAGCTTGCTTTTTCCACGTATGTGTGGCTGCAGCCGTTCCTAATAAACTTGAAATGATTTTTTTCACGACGGAGGCTTCCAAAGGACTAAAGGGGTTTTATTTCAAATCATTCCCAGATCAGCTGCGGAGATCCTGAGCAAGAACAGGCATCGGCTGTCTCCGGCATGTTCCTCCATGCAGCAGGAAGCAGGGGATAAAAGCAGGCTGTGTTGTAACTGGAACAGGGCATCCGCAGTGCTGCAGGAAAAGGGGGGCCAGGACGGGGATGAAGCACACGCTGGCGTTTAAGACATGCAGAGTTATTTTAGCAACAGGCATTCCCTATTGATGGCTTTCTGTAAATACCCTGAATTAACTGTATGCTTATGACAAAGGCATTTTATAGCATGTTAAAAAAAGGTGGGTTTAGGGGTGTTTTCCCCCCTCCAAATCCTAAAGGCAGCGCTGTGTCCTTCATGCATTTCCTCAATGCATTTGAAGTTTTACACAGTCTTCGCTCATCATCTTCTTTTTATAACGCTAGAAGGAAGAGTAATTGCAAACACCTTATAATGATTAGTCTTCTGCTTTGAACTTTAATGATGGGCCTTTGGGAGTGTTTAAAGAGTTTACTGAAAACATCTTAAACTTTAAAGCCAAAAAAAGCTGCTATGCAGTATTACCTATAGTCCAAAGATGAGTATGAAATTAATACATACGAGAGCAGAACCTGGTTTACCAAAACAGCCAGAATCCATTAGTCAAACTGCATCACAGGGTTTGTACATACTGGCTAAAACACACAAAGGTTTGCTAGAGATATTTTGAAAGGAGGGAAAACACAGCCCCGAGTCCCAGAGCCAATTCTCACTGCTCCATCCCCGAGCTTTGTCTCTGGCAATATTGCATCAGCCCCTGCAGCAGTCAGCAACGTCTCAGCGAGCCGAGCCAAAGCGAGCACGGGCTTTGCAGGAGAGGAACACGGGGACTTTTGGCCAAGTGAGAAGAGCTCCTGGCACGTGTTCATATCCTACAGGGGTGCAGGGCATGGATGAGCTCCAGAAGAAAGGCAGCGATTAAGAGATTACTGCCTGCAACCCTGGAAGCTGCTGACCACAGCCCGATTGCAGCTTGTCTCCGAGCCAGCAAATATTGCACCACTACTTTTAAATCAGACTCCAGCCTCATTACAACACAGGCACAAGATTTTAACTAACCTTTTATTATGGGAAATTTTGTCTGCTTTATTCTCTCAAGATCATTTGAGACAAAGACTTACAGATGCTGCAGTTCCTAGAGGACTGTCTTTAATCTGTTTTTAACCCAAGCTAATGAATAGCTTTACATATACTTTCGCAAGAATCATTTCAGCCTCAGAAAACGTTAAACACTTGGAAAAGAACAAAGGTTCCCTACTTAAAAATAAAGATTGATTTTGCTGTAAATAATGGGGAGTGAGACCCAAACCAGATCCTTCACAAAGGCATGAAATCATCCAGGTCTGACAGAAAGCTGTTACATCTGTGAAATGCGAACAGACAAGACTGTGGTACTGTGACCATGGCACTGGTCTGCTGTGAAGATGGTTCTAAGTTAAGGCTGTACATGAGTCTATCAGAAATCAGAACAAAAAAATCCTGTCACCCTCTGGAAGCCAGGCTTTGGTGCCACACGTGTGCCCTCCCCATGCTGCAGCAGAACCTAGTCCAGGGAGAGGAGTGCCTGCTCCTAAGTGATGGGCTGCAATTTCACAGGCGATGAGACAACCCATCTTCTCTGTACTCACATGCGTGGCTGCAAACATGTGCAAGCCTACAGGAAATACTCTGTTCCTATATATACAGCATCAGCTGTCTACTGATTTCAACAGAATAGAAGAAATTGAGCCAAAAGAGGAAACAGAGGAGTTGAGAAGGGTACAAGAAGATGCCAACGCAGCAGCCAGCAAAGCTGGGATGGGGTAATCCCTTGGATGGACATCATCCCTGACAAAGGACAAGCCATTCTCACTATGGCCTCTTGCTCTTCCATATCCCCATGTCAAGATTCAAATTCATTCCCATTCTTCACACCTACCACATTAACCCCACTTTCCATGTCCCATTCGAGTGCGTAGATCACCCAGGTGGGACTGGGTTAGTGTCACTAACAATGCACACAGATCTCCATCACCTTAAGAAGCCAACACTTGAGTTTCACATTATTCTTTGCAGCGAGGACAAGTCACCCAACTTCACCTCCCCAGCCCCCAGCACTCCATCAGCCAAAAATAGAAGAAAAAATAATAATAATAACAATCAAAAAAAGAGCAGTGCGAGCTCTTTGCTGACAGTGCGAAAGTTTCTTTGCCACAACATTGGTTCATTAGAGAGCTGGCAAGGGCCTGGTGACAGTGTGCTCTTTGTGCTGCCTATTTATTTATTTATTTTAAAGTACAGTATGAGTCTTTTGAGAGACTTCATGTTTTCTCTGGCTCTGAACAAATGCCAGCACCCAACACAATCAGCAGCCTGATGGGAACAAAGGATGCCAGCGCTGCCGAACCCTGAATCACATCCCAGTGGAAAACGAGGAGGAGTGGGACAGGAACCTGAGGAGTGCATATCCAGGTGCCAGAAACGCTACAGGGGTGTCTAGAAAGAGGTGTCTGTGTTTAGTTTAACACCTCGCATTGATAGGATAATGCAGGGAATAAAAGCAGGCAAGCAGAGGACTGGGAAGTTGGTTGCGACACTGCTGGGAGATCCCCAAGAGCCTGCAGATAGAAGGGAGACATTTAGAGTGGCTTTTCCTTGGCTTTGTGCAAGCACAGGATTGTGCACATTCCCTGCAGAAAGAGGGGCTGGGAGCAGTCTGGCAACTGCAGCAGCCCAAGACAAAGAAATGTTGGGAACAACAAAGCTCAGACGAGCCCTGGGAAGGCAGATCCACAATTCACGTTGCTCTACTGCTTTGTTGAAATCAGGAAATTCAACTCCTGCTCCTACCTACACTCCTTCTGGATTTCTGGTATTGAAGACCTCTATTTACAGACACTGCTCTAAGTTTTCCCATGCTCATCACAGCTACAAGCCGTATTAAGTTACTATGGCTTCACTGAGAGCTCAGTCTATGCTTCAATTCTCCCTCTGCAGCTGTTGACAACAGCCATGAGAACAAACCCAGCTCTAACTCCGTTGGCTTCCAGGCAGTTTTCTCCGTAGGTCCAGCTCTGCAAAGGGATTTGCAGAGCCAGCAGCTGGGTGATCTGGGCACCAAAAAGACACAACCCTCCCCTTGCCTCCAGATGCAAAGCGGTACCAAACAGCTTCTCAGCTGCAAAATGAGTCCAAATAATCCCAATGCTGGCTACTGTGCCTGGTGCCAGCACACGCTCTCCACCAGCTCTTTCCACAAGCCCCTGAACAACGCTCGGAGCACTTCCAGCCAAACCCCTTGTCTAACAGGAGCTGTTTTTCCATAAAGCAACGCTACTCCCTTCCAAGTTGTGGTCAGATGTGCCTCTGTGCTGATGTAGGCTTCTCCAGTGTGTTTTTTAGCTGCCTTGGGAAAGGAAAAAAAGTTGGGCTGTCTAAAGCCAGCCCTCTTCCTCTGGTGGAAGCCATGTATTTCAACACGCTGGCATGGAACAGTAATTGAAATCAGGGTGAAAATCATTCACAAAAGTCCTCTGTTACTTACTGTGGGATCTGTCCAGAGAGAGCACTTGTCACAGTCGTGGCAGGGAACCCCGGGAGACCGGAGGTGTTGGCAGAAGTGGTCGTACCCGTTAATGGCAACCCGGCAGAGGTAGCACATCTGAGCACCGCAGCGGCAGGACATGCGGTTGCAACCCTCTGATTTAATGAGGCTGGTGCCACACTTGTGGCATTTTCTAATCCGGGCTGCTGTCATTTTCTCTTCTCTGTAATGCAAGAGGAGGGAGAAGAATGAGAGAAGGGTGTTTGCAGCCACCAGCCTGTACTAAAGTTGCTGTTATGCCATCCCAGCCATGCTTTAACACCCATCTCCAACGCACTTCTCCCCCTCCTCTTTCCTCCTACGCCATCCCCACGGTCCACCCGCTGTTCCAAGGAGGTCTGGGCTCAGCTCCACTTGGAGCCAACCCATGACAACTCAAGAACAAATGAAGTGAAAGAAAGTCCATCGCTGGCTGCATGCTGCAGACTTGATCCTGGTTTCCATGTGAGCCAAAACACCGCAGCGCCGGGCTCTGGCTTGGGAGGAATTTAAACTGTAAGTCAAAGGGCACATGGATGCTTGACTTGGCTGTGGAGAAATAGAGCCTGGGAGATAAACTTCAGGAAAAGAAAACCCTTGGCTGTCATCTACGAGCTAGTTTTATGTTTGCCTGTTGCTCTGGCTACAAAGCTGCCACGACCATGTTTTCTTCCCCCAAGCCTGGCTGCTACACTCCAGATTTATTTGGTTTTTGTTAAATTTCAATCAGTAACTGGAAAATAATCCCATCTTTCCCCACAGAGACTGGGCTTTCCCCCTTTCTCTTAAGATTCCCTACATACATTTTCCAGAGGTTATTGCGTTAGGTTCAAGAGATGGGTTTTAACAGAGCACAAACAGGAATCGAGGACAAAGCACAGTCCTTGTCCCCAGGAGACGTCCTGGCAGCAGCACATGCTCCAGTGCAAGGGCTCAGCTTGTGGCAGTGCTATTTTGGCACAGAATTGGAGGAAAGCCTCAGCCATTTAATTAAAAGACTTAAGAATATAAGCTGACATCCTAAGGGCCAATTTTCTGACCGCTGGAGATCACGTTACAGTTTAATTCACAACCTAGAAGTGAAATTTGATGACAGAAGAGTAAAAAGGCTGTGTTTTCATTGAGGGAAGCACAGCTCTCTGGCTGTGCTGCTCTGACAGTGGGGAATGATCTTCCTTAGCCAGGCATCTCCACCCAGCTCCTTTAGAGGACCTGCAAACTCAACATGTGTTTGGGGGATGACAAGGAGATATTTTAGAGGAGGATCACAGCAGCAAACCAGGCACAGCCTCACAACCAGCTCCATCAGCACAGCACAGGGAATGGTGAGGTGGGAACATCAGCCTTGCAGCTACCCAAAGCTCCCATGCAGTTATACCTGGCATAATGTGCACCAAGGCATTTGGAGATGTGCTAAGAATAGAGATGGAGGGGAAAAAAACCCCACTTGAGACTGACTTTCTGAGCTGCAGCTGCTCTTCCCTCTGCTCCTCAACAGGATGCTGCTGCTGCAGATTTTTTTTGGGAAACTTTGAGCAAGGCAGGAAGTTTGGCCTGAGCTCCAGCTGTGCTTCCCTTTCCTTACACAGCGCTTCAAAAGGAAGCTTTTATTGTATCAGGCAGTGAGACTCATCTATCCACAGCAACGTTCTGCTAAAGGTTTTCCAACTGGTATTTTTCCTTATTAGGGACATGACAACTCGCTCCTCCTCAGCCCCCTTTCCTACAGGGAAAGGAGTGGCAGAGAAAAGAAGTCATATCAAATGTGTAAAGGTTTTGTTCTGAATTAGGGATTGCGGGATGAGCAAACAACAGTCATTCAGCCTCCCAGTGGTGAAGCTTTCCAACCTCTACTCATGCCAGACAGACGCTAAATCAGAGAGGAAAGGATTAGGCAATGCGGGCAAGTCCCTTTTGACTGCTCTGTCCCTTATTCCCTAAAGGCAGAGGATTTTGTCATTTACTGTAGCAACGACAGCGATTAAACTTCAAAAGATTTTAGGGAAGCACTTGGGATTTACACCTGAAAAGGTGGCTCCATTCTGTAATAATTCCTACAAACCAGCTAGAAACAGAGACAAGCTTCTGTAAGAAAACACATCTCCTCCCACAAAGCCAGAAAGCAGGAGCTGAGCAATCCACACATCATCTCCACTCGGGATTTTCAAAGGGTAATCACAACTTACTGTGACTCAATACACTTCTTTGCCTCAGCGCAACATCTCCCTTCTCCCCCTGAAGCAACGCTAATGGGGTTTTCTCACCTCTGAGAAGGAGTAAGTGCCAGCCTGTGAGACACTCGGCTAGCCAGAGGAGCAGGCTGGTCTGGTGACAGCTCTCCCACGTTCTCTAATTACCTGCTGGATCCACTGCCAAATATCTTCCACAGCAAGAAATCCTATCCTGGGAGCCTTCTGACCCCTTGGCTTTGACATCCCTAGGACCTCCCTGATGGAAGGACACCCAGCAGAACTTGAGGGCCTCTGCTAGCCACAAGAAGAGAGGGGTTTCTCACCCCCTCCACACCAGAGTGTATTGCCTAGTGTATTGGGGGTTCATCCACCCCATTTTGGCTTGGTTGTGGAGTTTACTTACACAGATGTCCTGTATTTGATTTCATCCTTCTCAGCCAGCTGCTCGCAGGTGAGGTTCATGTGCTCCTTCCACAGCACTTGGCAATTCCGACATGTTTCCTGATGAGGATAACAAGCATTAAAGGAAGAGAAAACCCGGCACACCATTAACAGCATTAGGAACTGGGAAAATTCCCATCTCTTCCCCCTCACCAAGCTGCAGGTTATCAGTGGAGGACTGGGCTGACAGTTTGCTATAGAGGTCTGTAGATCTGTCCTCCACTGGGGACCAGAGTAAGCCCATAAAGTAATGGGAGCCAAGGGTTTTTCCAAGGCACAAGAACGTAAGTACAAAACAAGTCCGTAAGTCCTAGTTCACCTAAAACTCATGGAACTGCTACCAATTTCACCAGTCACTTCCTAGAGGAGACTGCAAAGATGAAAACATGGTATTAAAGGACATCAAGTTCATTGTTTCCTGACCAAAACCCTGCACCTTCATTTAAAGGGCTTTAGTTGAGCAGGCGATGGAAACCTTGCAGCTGCATCCAATCCTCTGCTTCACCATGCACACAAGCAAAGTATCCATATTATGCCTTATAAACCCCCCCAAAATAAAGTTAAAGCACTTTACATAAGTAAATAGCTTTAAAAGGCAGGATGTGGACAAATGCTCATAAACAGAGGTGGAATATGAACAAATATTTACAAATTTAACCCGAATTGCTGAACTAAGCTTAGAGCAAGTGACTGAATTCCCCTGTTCTTGTAAACTCTTCAGCAACAAGGCTCTAATCCAGGACTGGTAAAGCTGTGTGGAGCAGGAGGGCTGTGGAGGCACTATTGGCAAGGGAACTTGGACTAACACTGGGGAGAAGTTGATTTTTTCAGTTGGTTGGCCAAAGAAAACATCATTTTGTTTTGGGTCAAACAAGAGATTTTTCCTTTTAATTTGAGGAAGATTAAAAAACATCCAGATCAAACTTGGAAAAAGTACATGTTGCACAATCCAACTGTTTCATCTTCAGGATGGCCGGGGCTCAGGCTTTTCGATCCAACTTTCTCCCCCTGGCAGGAAAACCCGTATGGTTGTGAAGCATCCTCTTCCCTTCCACACCAAAGAAGGTCCCAGAAGAGCTCTGGTCACGCTATTAGTGAAAGATAACGTTTGCAGAGACAGATCTTACTTGACTGCACTACCTTCATTTTACTTTAATGAAGAAATTTGGCGTTCATATGAGATAAAATAGAAGTAACTGCTTAAAGACACACGTAGGCAGCAACACTCTTTTGATCATGAATTGGACAAACAGGATGAAGACCAAAGCTTCCAAGGAAGCCACCCCTAGGAGATGGTGCAAAACGTTGACTTGTTTGTATTTGTGCTCGCTGGGAGATGTGTAAGAGCTTGTGCTTTCATCTGCAGAATTAAAGGCTCCTCATCCTGGCTGGTAAACCAGACACGTTTGCAGACTGCAGGGTAAAGGCTATAGTAAGACAAGAGCCAAGCGTGTGACTGTCCCCCAAAAGCTCAGCAGAGGATTTTGGGATCACTCACCTTGCAAACACACCCTTTGGCATGCCGGCACCAGCTTTAAGGGGCAGTAAACACCTTGGTTCTATTGATTCTCATAAATCATTCACCATACCCTGTGTTTTCCTGCTAAAGCTGTTAAAACAGGCACCATTTTGCGTGTGTTGTTGGCAGGTCACATCTGGCTGTTATCAGCATGCGAGGATCAGACTTGGAGCTGCTCATGTACCTGACCCACCTTCCCCTTTTACTCTCAACACCTGGCCTCACGCCATTCCAAGATCAAAAGTGCTTTAAGGCTTTGGGTATTTTTTACATACATCAAGGGTTAAAACCCGTCTTTGGAGCCGTGCTACACAGACCCACGTTCACATGCCAGCAACAAAGATTGAACAGCTTTTTGCCAGAAGGGTTGGCACACATTCCAGCCAGGAGCCTACTATTCCCAATTACTGAACTCCAGGAGCCTCCTTCACTGCTGAACTAGAAACGATGCCCTTTGGAAGCAGATGGTGCCACTTAAGACTTTCGTACCAAGCCATTCCCTTTGCTTTTTGCTACTGCCACCACCCTTGCTTTGCACGCTGCAGCTATTTAAGCACAATGCTCTCCCTTGAGCTAAGGCTGCTGTTAGTTGCCAAACAGTTGTCTCCTGCACTCAGGAAAAGGGATTTCTGTGCAGGCGAGGAGAAAGGGAAGAGGCAAGGCAACGCGGATTCCCAAACGCACTGGGATGGTGTGAGATAGCAGGTATCCGGTTCTCCTCATTACTGTGACTCCTGCACAGCAAGTGCCACGGCAGCTGTGCACATTCCTGGGATCCTTTCCAAAATATGCTGGCCATGAGGAGCTGCAAAGCCCACAGGCAGCTCTGCCTGCTTGTTCCAATGCACCCTGCAAAGGAGAGGTCCCCATGGCTTCCCAACTCCGAGCATCACTTGGTGCTGCCTCTGACCGAGCCACGTCCTCTCCAGAACAGAGGAATGGACAATACATGTGCCATTAGCAGAACAAAATGCCACTTCTCCCCTTGTTCTACCCAAGACAATGGCACATTGTTGGCAGTTACAGGAACCTGTGTTGGACCCCTTCACACAAAAGCAGGGAGGACGCCCATGGCTCAAAGGCTCCAGCACTATAACCAAGGTCACAGCTCTCCTCCAAGAACAGAAAAGTGACTTTGTTTTAATTTTCACTCCTAGTCAAATCCACCCCATTCGCCTGATGACGGTTTTGCATGCCTCACATATGACAATTCTGATCTCTACACTTTCCACAGGGGGTTCTTTTATTGCACAAACAGCTTTTCGTTTGATAAAGAAACATACTCTGCCATTACCATATTCATTAACCTAAACACACAGTAGGATAGCTGATTTTCTGCCACCAGCTTAAATTATTTCTATTGTAAGAGCAGCACTTGGCACTAGGACTGGCTACTCCAATATGAGGCAGTGCCTTAAACCCACACAAAGAGGGAACGAGCCCTTCTCAGCCCTGAAATCATCTACTCCAAGTGTAGCAACCACAAAGCAAGTCAACATACCAAAATAAACACGCTGCCCAACTTCTTCAGCACCCTGTCCATTAGCAAACCCTGGCCTACTGATTACGGACAGCACATTTTAGTTTTAACAGCTTTCCAGATAAATTCACCATTTCTGATGGTGGGAATTCCATGGGTTTCTCCTGCCTTTCCCCAGCCTCGCAGGCAGGTACAGCTAATGCAGCTCACGCTTTTGGTGCAAGGGGTGGTGTGCTTGCAGGAGCCTTGGCATCAGCAAACGGCTCCAAACCAGGCATGGATGCAGGAGATGAAGTATCTGCTGCCTGTTACATCTGCCCGAGCTTGGCAGCCAGCCTGGGACAGTCCATTAATGCGCTGTGCTGGGACAGCAGAGAGGAGGATGTGATGGAGAGGGTGTTTAATCACACACTGTAATCTCCTCACTGTACATCTGTTAGAGGTAGTGGCTCCGTTTCCTCTTGCTGGCCGCCAGGAAGCAGCCGGGATTAACACAAACATGTTTGGGTTCAGGAGGATCCTTTGTTCCCAGGGTCAGCAGTGCGGATACGCAGCTTTCTGTGCTCAGGGCCAGCCTGGCTAAGGGTGGCCAGTTTGCTTTTAGCAAGGGCAGCACAATCCTTAAACATCCTTGTTAATTATATCAGGTAGAAGGGAGTGTTTTATATGAACCCACCACCTTCCTCAGCACTTCTACTGGTATCTGCAATGGATGCTACAGGCTTTAAAACACAGCTTAAACATTTTTCATTCCGCAATCTACTAAATAACTCTCCAAGGTCCAACCCATATATCAAGGAGGGGAAAACAAAACAAACTCAAACCCCAAGTTATCAACTTCTCTCTGCCGGTCTCCGTGTCCTTCTGGCTGTTGTGCACACTGCCAGCAATGTAGATTGTAGAATCACAGACTGGTTTGGGTTGGAAGGGACCTTAAAGCTCAACCAGTTCCAACCCCTGCCACGGGCAGGGACACCTTCCACTAGAGCAGGTTGCTCCAAGCCCCTGTGTCCAACCTGGCCTTGAACACTGCCAGGGATGGGGCAGCCACAGCTTCTCTGGGCACCCTGTGCCAGCGCCTCAGCACCCTCACAGGGAAGAGCTTCTTCCTAATACCTAATCTAAATCAACCCTCTGTCAGTTTAAAGCCATCACCCCATACATCACTATATGCCATATAAAAAGCTCCTCTCCAGCTTTCTTGTAGGCTAGTTTTCCTGCTTTCAACCCAAACAAATGCTGCATGGACAAAAACATCAGATGATGCACACGGATCACAGCCCGCCTGCCCACAGCATTTCTGTAGGAGCTCACACTCAGCCATTCACTGACTGAGCGAAATGCAAAGGGAGGTGGTGGTGGGGAAGCTCAACTTAAACACCACCAGGCAGTGGCCCAGGCTGTCGTCACCGCCCTCCAGCTCTCAGTGGCGGCTCTGAGCAGAGTCCAGCGCCTGCCTTAGCTCTCCATATGCTGGTTAATGAAATCCTTGTGCCGTGCGACTCCCTGCATCCCCCAGGAAGGGCGAGTTGCACACTCCAGCAGCGTCTGCTGATTGCACACCCGGGGTTCGCTGCTGTGCTCCCTGCTAGGAGTGAGAGGGAGGTTAAAACATACTGCATATCCCTCCGATGCTCGCTGGGGACGGAGCCCCAGTGATTGATTCTCTGCTTCTTCCTGCTTTTAGGCACACAATAGCACAGGCTAACCTCAAACAGGCCAAGTTTTACCCAAAAGCAGATGTGAATGCAACAGTCTCAGAATAGCACCTCAGGGCCAGTCCATACTGCGCTGGTTTAATTAAAGGGCTGCAATTCCCAACCAGACGAGTTAATGGGAAAACAAAGAACCACACAGTCTTCCTCCCCACAGAGTCTCCACTGTCCCTAAAGCTGCACTGACCTTCACTAAAAATGGATGCAGAAGTAGCTGAATGAATACAACCTTTAAGCATGGATAAGCTCTCATGGGCAAACCCCTTGGGGGCTGCTTCTGGGATTTCCTATACAGTAAACTGGGATAAAGAGGCTATAATCCAGCCCAAGACAATTCATTTTGATGAGAGACCCTTCTTTAGAGATGCACAAACACCCAGGCAGGGAAAAGGGAGCCCAGTACACCCAGTACAGATTGCTCCTTCCAGCAGGAACTGCTGTGGCAGCTCTCTGGTCCCGGAGCCATCAGCATCCCCATACGCAACAGGCGAGATAGGCAGCAGGTACCAACTCCAAACACATAAAACCCAATACAGCACGGAAAACCGGACACTGTGCCATGGATGGATGGTGGGAGTACACCCCTTGGAGCCAGGAGGGTTTTGTGCTCCCCCCGGAGCTGTGCTGGGTCCCCGGATGGGATGTTCCTGGGCAGGGCTGCCGCTCAGCGGCTGCTGGCCACAGCGCAGCTCCGGGCCCTGGGACAGGAAGGAGGAGACCAACATTTATTCTGGGAGGGGAGAGGTTGCAGGAAGCCATAAAGCAAAGGGATAAGGCTTGGACTAGGCTGTAAGAACATGCCAGGGTATAAATGTAGAGAACTATGAGTGATGGAGAGTTAAAAGCTGGATGAGAAAAACATGCATTTGTATCCAACACCCAAGGGTTGGTTAAAGCTTTTACGGCAGTATATTAAACCCCTAAAAAGATGACTTCGACCAACACTTCCTGTTTTGCATCCCCTTGTTAAATCAAGCACACTGTACTCCCTCCCCACCTTTAAGATGTTTTAATGCTCTTTTGCTTCCAGAAACACGCTGGCAGGTCAATTCCAGAGAGGTCTGGCTCATCCGCATTAGCATCTTAGAACCAGAAACACGTGGTATCTTGCAACCCATGCTTGCCTAGGTCAGTAGCACTATCTATAACTTGGAAGTTCCTGAAACACATATGCCAAACCAAAGCAAGCTTTTCCCCTCCCCAGAGCTTGACTTTAAAAGGTCAGATCAGCTGCTGGTTTGGGTGCAGTGGTTAGAGACCTATAAAGCAAAAGTATCTGCAGCCTCACACAAGTGCTGCTCAGCATCAATATCACCCTGTGGATGGTCAGAGGTGGAAACCACACCAGCACATAAAATTGCTCACTGATCTCATGCTCATGTACTGTAGTGTAACTGGAGTAAGAGAAACCGCTCTTTCACTGAGAAGGAGCATGATTTAATTTGAACTTGTACAAAACTTTGAAGTTTAGGGTTTTTCTCAAATATCTGGGACGTTTTGAAAGTGTTTTTGTTTCAAAGCTACTTCCTCTCAAGCTCCAGCGGGGTGAGGAATATACCACAAGTTGCAGGCAGCAGGTTGGCTGCATAAATGAGCAACTCGAGTATTTGCATCGCACATTCACCACACCAGGATCCCTCCCCCTAAACTGAGGAGCAAATGTTTCTCATAAGGATAAGCTTTTCCCCTTAAAATAGCGTTTATCAGAAGCTAATCCTCTGCCTTGAGGGGGACTGATACCACACTCAGCATCTCTCCAGCAAGTTTGGATATGGCCAGGATGGATTTGCTTTGTGACCTACCCAGAGGTGGTCACCCCTCATCCTGCAATGCAGGTAGAAGAAACCACTTCTTGGTCCCTTTATAAAGGCAGGTTAAATTCAGACACACTGAAGATGTCTAAATCAGTATACCTGAGGTCGTATTATTCCTTTCCAGGGCAGAAAGTTAAAAGAAATTCAGTCCATGCTACTGAAAACGTATCTGTAGTTGTTAACCACAGTTCTTGGATCTATCGGACTGACTGCAGACAGTAGCTACGTGCCTTCACAGCCAATGTAAATAACTGAATACTAGCAGATTAGTTCAAAGCACTGAGCAGCTGACCCTCTTGCCTCTCCCCCCAGTGCAGATTGCCTTACCCCATTCAGCAGAGGACATCCAAGGTTATTCCATTTAATCCTACAATCTCACACAAAAAGGGATTCTGGAACTCTAAGTGATGAAATCTATCAGGGCTAAATAACAGGAGTAGCAATTGTGGAAGTGGTGGAAGCAAGAGAGACCTTAGGAGAGGAACTGATTTAGATTTCAAGACAAGGAGCCTGATTTTTAAAGGATAACTCTGGCAGGTCACTCAAAGGGTTGCACCCAACCCCATCAATGTTAAGGCATGGACAAAAAGCCAAGGTATCTTATTTGCAGAGGTACGTGCTAACAACACATTGTAAGACTGAGAAGAGGAACAATCACTAAAGTTAATTGTGAAACTTCCCTCTTACACCACCACATGACAAACAAATCACCCCAACCCAGATACAAATCCCTCCCCAGGGTGGCAGGAACTGGAGGAAGCCTCCTTCAGTGGCATCAGTCTTATTTTACTCGTGGTTTTCTCTCCCCCTGCTGTCTCCCAGATTTTAGTGTATTACAAAAGGATGGCATTACAGATATCCACTCCTCTGCCAAGAGCTGCGTAGAGACCCACATTTATATAACATACCTACAACCACTTTTAATGAGTCTCTGCAATATGGCAATTTGGACGGTAATTTAGCAGCATTAACACATTTCATTTCCAATTTTAGAGCCTTTTTAACTGTACTCTCTACCTACAGCAGAAATTAACACTCCAGGTCATTGTAACACCAGCAAGGGATGAGAAATGTGATCTCAGCAGAGCAGCTATGCTGGTGAATAGCTTTATTCTAGATACACCCTCAGAAACTGGGCAAGCACAGCTTGCTTTGCCAGGGAAATTAAACCCAAAAGGGGAGAAAACCCCAAAGTAGGGTGCTTCTAGCTTTAAACTGGCCTTAGTAAAATAAAAGATGTTGGATAAAGAAAGGATAAAGAAAAATGAAAGCAAAGTGATACGTCACCTTCCTGAAATCTCAGAAATGCATCTGATTTATTGGTTTAATGCCTACGTGGTACTTCTTACCTGCTGTTCCCCACAAGAGCTCTGTGCAGACACAGGACAGCTTTGCAGCCCCTGAACTGAGCTGCATGGCGCAAGAGCCAGAGTCCAGCCCTGTAACCACAGTATTTATAGCTATAGCATTTCCTGCAGCTAAACTGAGAATGGCCGTCTGAACTGGTAACCTCCATCTCCCAAACTCACCAATGTGACAGTCATTTGCAGCTCATTTGCTACACTAAAATAAACCAGTGGTAAAACCAAAGCTGAGAGTCCAGACCAGCAGTCTGCTGACACTTCCCAGCAAGAAAGAGGACTGAGATGTTAAAAACCTAAAGCCGCTGAAGAGTGCAGTGTGATGGGAGCTTACACCTGAAGTTTCAGTGCAAACATGCACTGGATTTCCTCCTGCACCACAAAAGCTATTCAGATACCTGTTCAACATAATAACAACCAACAACAACAACAATAGATATCAAGCAAATAAGTATGCACCAAACTAAAGCAAAGTACTAAAAGTAATAAGGGCATGTAGTGACAAGACAAGGGGGAATGGTTTTAAACTGAAAGAGGGGAGATTTAGGTAGGATATAAGGCAGAAGCTCTTCCCTGTGAGGGTGCTGAGGCGCTGGCACAGGGTGCCCAGAGAAGCTGTGGCTGCCCCATCCCTGGCAGTGTTCAAGGCCAGGTTGGACACGGGGGCTTGGAGCAACGTGCTCTAGTGGAAGGCGTCCCTGCCCGTGGCAGGGGGTTGGAATTAGATGAGCTTTAAGGTCCCTTCCAACCCAAACCAGTCTGAGATTCCATGATTCTATGAAATAGATGTGCCAGCAACTCACCAGTTCCTCTTTCAGAGCCCCCAGATGATGTTCCCATTTCCTTCTGTACCTAAAACACCCACCAGCCCAGAATAACACCAGCTGGGCCTAGGGTTCTGTTTGGTTCAGAGGTGGCAAAGTAGCCTCAGAACTACAACTTGGGGGTGTTTTTCTCAAGCCCTGCTAAAGCTGTTTGGCTCCTCAGCTTCGGTACATGCAGCATGCCTGTCCTGGGGCGCAGAGAGCAGGGGGACACTGGGAAGGAGATGGAGGGAGACAAGTGATGTCTAAAACCATCAGGCACAGGCTGCAGTGATCCAAAGTGTTTCTTACCCAAAGCACACCTTGCAATGGGGGAAAACACCAGCTTCAGCCCCTGCCATCACCACACCAGCACCATGTGAATGAGCAGCGGTATTTTGCAGGCATGACCATACCAGCCTTGAGGCTTTGCAATAACAGAGGAATATCCAGCACAAACCCTCCAGCCCAGGCAAGGAGCATGGCTGAGGGGATACAGTGATCCAAGACCATGGTGCAAAGTGCTTCCTTACCCCCAGAACAGTCTAATCTTGACCTTAACTCCTGAGCAACGACAGGCAGGTTAATAACAGTGGTGCTGCAATGTCCTGCCAAACAAGGGTAACTCAGGACACGTTTGTCTTCTAATCAGAAGAATTGTTTAATCTGTAATTTGATTTTCCTCTAAGTCATATAATCCCTTTCAATTCACCTTTTCTTTAGTTACAGAAAAATGTGGAGCTTAGAAACACTTTGGAATAAGAGGAAAACTGTCTCAGATCTGCAGACATTGAAGCTAAACTGAGTTAGCAAATCCATAGGGGGCCTCTCTACCTGCACCAGCTCTGAAACAAAAGCTGATAATCCAGAAAGACAGGCTCACTTCTGCACAGTCATGTGGGACCAGGCAAGAGGCAGAGAAAATGAGACTGAAAAGTCCTTGAATCCCGAAACCTTGGTAAGGTCCCAATGAGACACAACAGAAGTGAGACGGGAAGAGTGCATTGCAGCCCTTGGTGTTGTGAAATCCCAAGGCAAGCAGCTCCCTTTCTGGCACACTTACAAACACTGATCAGAAAGACCAGTTCCTCTCTTCTCCCCCTGCTTCAATAGACCCACCTCATCTCCAGGGATCCGTTTGAGACCCACCAAGTCATTCCCAAGTAGCACCAGTCCATTTTTGCCATGACCCAACCACAACAGCAAACCAAATTGGAACATTTCACGTTTTATCACTGATGTTAGTTCAGTTTTTCCTTCTTCTGGCTGGTTCAGAAGAAGGAAAACCATCCTACTAACCCAGGCCACCAAGGAACGCTGCTTCTGGTGCAAGACAAGGTCCACTGGTCACCTTTACCACACGTGGACCATCTCCTTCCTTCTACATCCATACAGGAAGAAAAGAATTAAGAGAACTGCAAGTATGGAGTACTTAGGTAAGGATCGAGAGTGGTGCTTTGGGGGTTACCCTATCAAAAAGGTGGATTAAGTTATGCTGTCCATGCAATTCCTCTGAAAGGATTAAGTACCTTGGCAGCACAAGCAAGTATTTTAGAAACAGGCCTGGTTTTGGCCCCAGTGCAGCTTACAGGTCCTGTGCTCATTTTCCTAGGACCTCTATTGTGAAGACAAGGAGAGGAAGGAAAAAACCCCAAAGTGTGATCCAAACACATTATCATCATTAAAACAGAGATGAAGAATATGCGGATGCTACTGAAAACCCTTTCCAAAGAGCTTCCCCAACACGTAGGGAAATGGGTAGCTCCTACTGATCAGTTAGTAACCCTGGGGAAGAGGCTTTCCATGTCAGCAAATCCCACTGCCCTTCCTACGGTCAAGGAATGGAGTCTTCAGAACACCCTTCTCCAAAAGAGAAGCCCCAACTATACACCCACAACTGGTGACCTAGTGAGGGGTAGCTGGAATGAAACACAAGATAGGTAACACATTGAGAAGGTTTGGGTGAGCCCACATCCACCACTCTTGCTTCAAATGCCAGATTCAGTTGTTCAAAAGCGCAAGTAGGGAAATTACAACCAGTTGGACCAGGGTAAGAATAGTCTTTCAGCTGCCTGCCAGAGGAAAGAATGGGAGAGCCCATACATGAACCATTTCATTTCAGTTGGCAGCTCCTGGAAGCAAAGGAGGCTCATGGACAGTCCTGAGGACATCACGACAGACTCTCCTAACCAGTTACTCTCTTTTTCCTCCTAATTTCAGAGCTCAAGTGCTGAATAAGAACTAAAGTGTCAGCCAACAGGTTTTGCAGGGAAGAAACATGAGCTCTACCACTTAAAAATGAGCAGTTTAACCGATTGCCAAATAAGCCATTTGCATTAACGTCGTGAAACAGGATATGAAGCACTTTGTAGCAAGAAACAGTAGATTCACTTTATTGGAAAAAGACTTTTAAGGTTCAAATTCATTGAACCATTTGCATGCACGGATGATTTTTAACAGACATTATTGGCTGACAAAGCTGGCTTTTGGCTTACCAACACCATCAGCAATTACCACCCAGAGGGACATTACCTGCTCTCAGCTAATGAGCGAGGCCAGTGCCAAGTGGCAGGCACCAAGACTACATTAACTGCTGCAGAAAATGACTTCTTAGGGTCCAGAAGAAAACTATTCCGAGACATCCATCAGAGGCCAAGACATTTCACTTGGTATAAAGGACTGAAGGTGACCGTCAAAAGGAAGTGGGTATTGTCCTGTGCTTATCTAGATTCAATCAGAATAATCTAGACCCAATCAGACTATCTGAAAACTATCTTGTGTTTCGACTAGATAAACACCCCATGAAATTAAGGAAAGGCAGCAATTAGGAATTGTGACTCAAGCAACAAACCTAAGGCACCCCTCAAGCAAATAAAACCGGCACCTCTGGGTAGATGTTGTAACTTGGCTTATTTTAGCCTAGAATTTACTATGTCGCAAATCACATCCCCACCCAGTGGGAGCTGGTAAAACCAGCGCCTTCCCCCCTGCCCGACTTCTCACTTCCACTTCTGACCCAGGATTTGATTGCAGAGGGAAACCAGCATTATTGGCCATAAAAGGAAAAGACCCATCTGTCACATTTCTGCCGATGGGAGTCAACAAGGAGGAACTTCAGCAACTTCCTTAAAACTCCGGAAGCACCAGAGGCTGCCGCCATCACCCTCCGTAAGGATTAAAGGGTTTTTCTCCCTCTTCCATCAGGGATGCACATGGGATACAGCACTGAAGGGTGGAAGAGCGCAGATGTCTCGTTTTTAAAGGAAGACAAAAGGGGAGGGAGCAAGAAAAGACGGGAGCAAACAGGCAGAGTCAGGCAGTGCTCGGGAAGCCCTGCCCTGGGCTCCCATGCATGGTCTGGGAAGCCTCAGTGAGGGCTCTGCAGATGCACTGTTTTACCAGGTGACCCAAAACACTCCTTTCCACACCACCTACTTATGCATCTGCTGAAACAAGATGCTTAACAAGCCAAGAACTTCATTTAAATCAGGAATGCGCTTGGCCTTTTAGTTACGGCATGTTTATGTTTGCTTAACAAACCCCTACATTTCTTCCATCAGATATTATTCTGGATTCCTGAGCTTCAAGGCAGGCATGTTCAATCCATAAATAAGAGCAGTGAGAAGTCGTTTTATTCAGGAACAGTAACTTTGCTTTTATGTCCCCCCCCCTCCTTTTTCTTTAATGAAAAAATATTCTCTTGCCTTTACACCATTAAACACTTAATGTACTTAAACTCACTTACACCAAGATGAAGGCCAAATGACCCTGCACTGAAAATCACTTGCTGGTTGCCATCAGCACTTTACTCCTTGCACTTCAGATACCTCAACAACAAAAGCTGACAGGACAGTTTCAGTTTTGTTTCACTTTCGGAATCACACAGAACAATGCGGCAGTATTGGGTGGAACCCATAGAACTCATTATGACTCCAGAAGTAAAAATGAACCCAGGCTTCAGTTTGTCTTAAGGGAGATGATATCTGCACAATGGCATTGGGGGAGAAAAATTCAGTGTCATGCTTCTTCGGCATGTTAAGATCCCAAGACACCATCTATTGCAGTTTTTTGGGGGGAGGCTGCTGTTACTGAGGGAGCTACACAGTTGGAGCTTTATGTTATAAAGGCATTTTAGAGAAAGTCAAAGAATCACCTCTTTGTACTCACCACATCTCCAAGTTTCTTCCTTGTTGTGGTTCCCACATGCATGACTGGTGCATGCCCCCCAGCACCAGCCTCTCGAACCAGAAGACTTCCAGACAACACTGAAGGATCTGTGTCCTTCCCCTTTATACCAAAGGGGATATTGCTCTGCCCCACACCAGACTTTAGGACAAGCTGCTCCCAAATGTCTCCAATTGCTCTCCAGCAAAAGTTCTACTAGTAGAGCCCCCAGGACCACTTCCAGTATTTATCCTGAGTTTTGTTTGGCCTTTTTCAGGTGCATAAGCTTCACCTTTGGTAATACACACACTACAACTGAGTATCTTTGTGACATGGTTTGGTGTGGTGGGTTAGATGCTGCCTGGCAGCCAGAGTGAGCAGCTATTGAGACCCTCAACCTTCTCCCCCTTCTTTTAATATATAAACACTATTAATTGACTTCCCAGGAGTGCAAAGAGGATTATCTACAATAGAAGACCCCTACACCCAGCACTTTTTGGCTTTGGCCACCAATCTGGAACGTCTGCCTGGGAAGAGCAGCTTTTCAGAACAAGCCTGAAAAAACACCCTGTCTTACAGGAGAGTCTCATTACAGGACAAGCAAAGTTACCCTCCCCAAGACACAATAAACTACCCAAATTAAACACAGATCAGATAGACATCACACAGCTTCAGGCTGCACGGCTTCTTTGGGTGTATTGTTTGAACCATGTTCTTCTTAAATCAGATCTTCACTAACCACTAAGTGTTTGGCAGATTTTGGGTCCCACTGCTAAATCTGATGCTGATGTCCCTTTGCAGGGAAGCCAAAGGGCTGTGTGAGCCACCCCAACAACTTCCAATGCCAATTTATTTATGAAGCAAGACCCTCAGCACATACCATACTCAGAGAAGAGAAAAACAGGTATAATACCTCATTTTACTGTTTTCTGATGCAAAACCTCACGATTCTTTTTGACAGGAGGCTGCTAAAAATAACTCATCCTTCAAAAGTGCTGTTATTTTTATACAGTCACAAGAATCACTGGATTGCATCTAATTATGCCATCCTTCCTTGGAATGTCTATTTGTGCTCAACAAGACACAACAGGCTGCGACACCAGTGCAATCATCACACATCTTGAATTACAAGCAACTGGATAAGTTTAGTTTCTCCTTGGGAGAATGACAGTAAGAAAAAGTCCATTTTACTTTGGTCTGTGGAGTCTATGTTAAAGAGGGACAAATGTACAGCTAGGTGCCAGCTCAAAGTAGATCTTACAGTGGCCACACTTGATAACACAAGTGGACTCCAACGTGGATTCACAGCAGGATTAGAAATGTTCCACCTAAACAGGATCATCAAGGAGACACCTAAAAAGCCCCTAGAGCAGGATTAGGTCTACTGGACTTTACTATCTCCCCTGTAAATACATTCTTGTTGATTCTGGCTTCCAGGAGACATTTACTTTCCCCCAGACAGTGGTAACACAGAGGAACCTGCTCTAGGCACAACAATAATATAAATAGTTAGCCATCTGCACTGTGCCTGACTGTTCCAGACTGGCAGCTGTATCCTCCCTGGTTGCACTATCAGTCAGTGCATGGTCCCTGCTTGCCCAGCATCTCCCACGGTGCGAGTCAGCACTCAGCTATTACTGGAACTCATTACTGCAAGTCCAAATATTTGCATGGAAAACTTGCTGGACACTTACTCACAGGATGCCTGGCTCCTGCATGATCTTCTTAATGCTCCCTCAGCACCCCAAGGGGAAGAACATCTCCAGAATCAGCACCTACAGCCTCACGTCTTTCTAGCAAGCTGCACCTTCTTGAAGCTAGGATTCACACCATATTTCAACTGCTATTATTTTACACTGCTTCCCCCCCCCACCTTTGGAAAACATGATGCTTTTATCTGAAGAGTCATCCATTGCAATTTGTATTGTCATGGCAACACAACTCCCTCCCCTGCCCCAAACCTCATCCCTGAGTCTCACTGTGTTCATCACCAGACAGGCATGCAGCACACTGCATACAGATGATCAGCAACCCCTCAGAGTGGTCTCAGGCCTCCCCTCTGTAAAGACACAGCTCCTGTTATGGGGTTAGAGTCACAACAGGAGAAGGGAAAGAGTCTTTCTACACCAAATATCTCTATTCAAATAAGATATAAGCTTTACTAGTGCAAAAGATTGTTGCAGTACATACAGCTATACCGGTTAAAGCGAAGAGGCCAGATTCGTAACCAGTCTGAGCAATACAAGAGAGAAAAGAAATATTTAAAGCAGGTGTAAGAGGGTTTAGCAAAGGCAGCTTGGACATGCTGGTAAAGAAAAAGAGGAACATTGCTCCACAAAGGAGCGTAACTCAAGAACAGGGCTCTGGAGCCCTCTTATGGCAGCTTGCTCTCAGCTTCCTCAGAGCAAAATCCCATGTACATACGCCTCGTAGTACCTCTGTGTAGTCAAGGCAGCAATGCCACTGAGACAGGGTAGGAAGGAACATCATCTGGCTGGGACTGAGGTGCTGAGGCGCTGGCACAGGGTGCCCAGAGAAGCTGTGGCTGCCCCATCCCTGGCAGTGTTCAAGGCCAGGTTGGACACAGGGGCTTGGAGCAACCTGCTCTAGTAGAAGGTGTCCCTGCCCGTGGCAGGGGCTTGGGACTGGATGAGCTTTAAGGTCCCTTCCAACCCAAACCATTCCATGATTCTATGCAATGTTAAAACTCCACACTTCCAGCTACTTGACTGCTGCTGGTGAGTGTGCGAAGACTGGACACCCCCATGTTTAAAAGGGAGTGACAGAAGACAGTGAGGACAACCTCATCCAAAGGTAACGTGCTGCTTTAGCAACAGAAATGCATGAGGGGTGCTAAGGAAATGACTAAATCTCCTGCTCCAGTACTAAGAGCTGCTCCACAGGGATGTCAGGCTGCCCGGTGCCATGCAGGAAGGCCAGACTGGTTTCATACCAACCCTTTCTCGACTTCTCCAGGCCAGTGAGGTCTGACAGACCGCAGAGCTCAGTATCACAGGTCAGAATCTGCCCAGCAGACGGTCGGGAGGCAGCCCACTAACAGCAGGGAAGAGCACAGCTGCTGGGCTCCGAAGGGGTTACAGAGATTTAACAGCAGGGAAATATTTATGGAGGAAAGATGCTGAGCTGTGCATGTTTCCCAGGCTGGAGATGGTTTTAATTTACCTCTTGCAACGGCTGTGATTATTTGCTGCTGTTTTTGGTTGAAAGCAACTATTTCAGGCTCACTTGCTCCCTCTGGTGCCCCAGCTCTGCAGCTGATTAGGAATAACATACTCCCCAAACGCACACAAACTACAAGGAATCTGGTTTTCTGCTCTGGGAAAGAGGGAGCAATATTTATAAGCATTGGCGGCTACCACAGCCTTACCAGGCACAAAGCATTCCTTGACTATAGCACACTAACAACATTACAGATATCTCCTAGGGTTTAGAGCTACAGCCAGAGCCTCCTCCTTTTCCAGCTCTCCACCTCAGAGAGTGGTCTCTGCCTGACATTGGCTGAACTGCAGCACCCACCAAGCTCCTCACTTGGTTTTCTTCCACAGCAGCTCTCAAGCGCATGGTCCTGGTCAGTGCTGACATCCTGCTATTAAAATCTCAGTTTAGACCCTTTTATGAGCACAGAGATTTGAGAACTAGGGAAGAATCCTCACCATTAGCCGGAGTGGAGTCTGTTCTGTACCTCATTAGCCCTCTTCCCACTCCCCAAACTTCAGATACCTGCACAGCCCCACAGACAGAAAGAAACCCGTCCTCACCATGATTAAAACTACTGCCTCCCAACCAATGCTGCCTCCTCAGACAGTTACTAGATGCCACCTTGCTGTGTAGCTGTTTCTCTTCCAGCCTCAAGATGCTCCTCCTCTGCTTTGCCTTTGTTTCTTCTCCTTTCTCTCATGGAGTTGCTACAGCACCGAGGGCAATTGACACACTGGTCCTTGTCCCCCTTCTTTTCCCTTTGTGAGCTGCAGCTGCTTCTCTCCCCATCCTCATCTGGGGGATGCTACACATGAGGCTGCCCAGCCCCTGCATCCTAAAATGGTTTGGGTTGGAAGGGACCTTAAAGACCATTTAATTTCAACTCCCCTATGCCATGTGAGCAAGGTTTCAAAGCTCTCCTTTGAAACCCTGTTTCATGTTCTCGGATTAATATGTACCTTAAAGGGAACCATAAATTATCTGTCTGGATTTTCTGTTAATCTTGCTCTGACACAGCTATTACTGTGGGTTGATAAGCAATGGGGTGGGTGCTGGAGTGTTTCAGGAGATGACAGTAACCATCTCGCTGTATTTTACTGATGTGGATGCCTTGGGTGACCTGTGCTAATTCACTTGGAAAATTACTATGAGAGAATAAAGAGTCTTAAAATATGAAGAGGGAGGTGGAGTGCTGCAAAGAGAAGTTTATTTCCAGACCAGCCTTTTCTAAGTATATGCACAA